>NC_089982.1:58191279-58497892 GCF_036417845.1 Apteryx mantelli
TCAGTGATGCATGAACAGGGAAATCCTTGTTTAAAGTATTACATTTTGCTTATGTCAAAATCTTTAAAAAGTTTGCAGATACTGCATTATTAAACTGTGTACCTAAACTTTCAAAAAAAAAAAGAGCTGTGTATGTTTAGTAAGCGAAACTCTTTACTATAAGATTTGTTGTGATTAGGACAGCTACACTTCACTAGTATTAAGAATTTCCTGTCAAAAACAACTGCTTTATGTTACACTAACTTTCAGCTTCAGACACAGTGCAAGACAGTCAATATTGTGATAGTCATTTGTTATTCCCCTGACCAACACTCTTTATAGAACATAACTCCTCCGCTTTGATATTTATGCCTGTTTTGTCCATTCTGCGATACTGGAGACCAACGGTTTATCCTTTCGTTTAAGGGGACTCTTACTGTTCCTCATGGATGACTGCTTCCTTGTGTCAGCTGGCTTTCATGTGACACCTTCAGGGAAAATCTACATTAGCAATGCCTCCAATGGCATTAAGAGCAGATACTCTAAATTTATGCATTGCTTGCTTCTGATTCCCCTGAAGACAAACTGTCTGTGCAGCCTTTCCATTTAATACTTAGTCTCTTGTGCTTGTTTTCCAAAACACTCTGACATTAAGCAACTTCCACATCTGGATGCTAACACAGAGGTTATGTTTGAGTTGAAAATTCTGTTTTGTCCTATGACTTAACTGTCCTGATTTTTCTGTTAAGTTTAACAAATGCTATGGATGCCTCCTCTGTCCTTAATATCTCTTCCTTCTTAAAGTTTCTAGCTGCACAAGGAGAGAAACTGTTCTGCTGTGGTGCCACTGCTTGACATCTGGCTTACAAAAGGCACTTAAATAGTTCTGACTTCAATACGTGTTACTCAGTGGTATAAATGAATTTTCACTTGCCAGCTACATTTCAATGACTTTTTAACTCTCAGTTTTGTTCCAAATCTATTTTGGAAACATGGGTAAATACTTCACATGGAGGTCTCCATTTCCATTGTTTCTGAAGACCTTGAGACCAAAATAAGAACTACAGAAAGAAGCAGCACAAATATACAGTGTACAAAATTCATTAAGAAAGGCACAAATTAAGATGGTCTCGGACATGTACTCACCTGCGAACAGGCTGTGCAAGTTTGCTGCGAGGCACTGGGATGCCCCCAGTAGAAGGGGCACTGGGTCTGGGCAAACCACTCCTCATCCCTGCTGTTCCTGCTGGTCTGGTAAGAGTAGTACTGTTAATACTGTTGGCAGGGCTTGGCAAGCCTGAACTCTGAGCTGCAAGAGGCCCTGGTGAAGAACTACTGTGTGTTAGCTGTGTGGCTTCTGGAGAAGCAACAGAACCAGGTCCATGGTTACTAAATGCTTTCACTGGTTGTCGGAGAGCTAGGGGAGACGGTGCTGCAGGTGAGCGGAATTTACTTGGAGAAGGTACTGGAAAATAAAATACAGAAGTTACTTTCAAACTGAAATTTCAGTATAACTGATAACTCAAAAACCAGAAGCAACTTTATGTGAAAATTCAAACAATATGGAATGTATAATGGAATACAGCCAACCAAGCAGCAATGAGAAACAGGAATTCAGATGTCCTCTTTGTCATGTGTTTTCGATATCATAACTCTAACACTCCATTTGCCTACTGTGAGTATTTATCTGGACTTATAAGTAATAATATTAAGACTCAAACCATTACATAAGACTGATAAGCCAAAAAAAATAGAGGTGAACATATTTTTCGAGGAGAAATTTACCTGCTTAAGACACATGTGAACCGAATTCCCATTCCTGAAAAGAACACATTCAAGAATACAGGATTCTAGTGTGCCGTATTCTTTAAATAGAGTCAAAGTGCATATTAGCCTTCAGTGATGAAACTGTCAGAGAGCAGGATATCTTAATGTTTCTTCTGTGCTTTTCTTTTTAACCAAATCCATTGAATTAAGATTTACTTAATGATATGATCAAGTTCAAGAATTATTGTCTGAAAGGGGAAAAAAACAGGGCCAGCCAACCCCCAACAGGTTAAGGCACTAGGCTCTACAGCTATGAATCTCAAACCAGACAGCTATGAATCTCAAACCAGACAGCTATGAATCTCAAACCAGACAACTACGACAATTTACAGCCTTCTTCTTCTTATGAACATTATCTGAATTATCAGTATCGCTAATGCCTGATTTAAATACTTCATATCAGACTTAGTAGTAAAATGCAGGCCTTTAACAAGCCCTTTCTGGGAAAGCCTATATGCCAGTGAAAATCCATTTATAAGTTTAGTCTTACTATACAGTATGTTGAGCAAGCCTTTAATACAAGGTGTACACACAAGTGTACTCCATTAACAACTTCTTTTGTACATGTACGTAATATACATGCATACAGTATGTATATTTTTCTCAGTGCTATTAATGTAATAGCAAGAGGTCTTATTTATTATATACCTAGGAATTTACTTCTGATTTTTATTAGAGAGCTAGCAATAAACAACAGAATTGATCTTCATAGCAAGATACTGACAAAAAGAACATTCAACTGCCTTACAGTAATGCCAAAGCTTAAGCACATTTCTTCATGAGTATCAGAAATATTTTCAAAATATGCATAATGTATCACTAAACAGAATACTTAAACTAATCCATCTTCTTAATACTTAAATAGAATGTCACCAGCTTTTCAAACTGATTAGGGTGGGATTCAGTAATAGCTGACACTGGGCAATCAATTCAATCAGGAAAATACATAACATCAGATTTACATTTAGTGAACTTGCATAAACTATTATTTCCTCTACAGAATAAACTTCTTTATACAGACACCAAAGTTGAGTCCTCTGACAGATGCTGTAACAAAAGAGATGGTCCTTCACAAAGCTTTTACTATCATTTTAAAAGCTAGATCCACTAATAATGAAAAGACTAGTAATGACAGGAACATGAGATCCCAAATGTGGTACAGGGGAAGTGGCAGTTTTCAGGTTGTGTTTTGAAGTCATTCCTGATAGGGCATATTTAGGAAGTTTAATATGTGCTTTATTACAGATGTGAATCTTGAGGGATTTAATGCCCTTCTGGATCATCCAAGAGGGTCTTTCCACAGAGAAGCAGCAATACCAAACACAGCATGAAGCTGTTCAGGGGAAGAGCTGACAAAACAGGTGATAGAGATGTCAACGATACATGACAGTTGGTAAGTAGTGAGGAGAATAAATAAAAACCCTTAAAATAAAAAGCTTGGGGTCAAGCCAGATGATGGATTAAGGAAAGCATTAATAGCAGAATGACTGCACAAGAACAGCAGTGAAGTCCTACTAGGATTAAGAATGATTAGAGGTTGTTGAAATGTGACATTGTCTGCAACATTGGTGTAAGCAAATCGGTAGAATTTCCAAGTGATTCTACAGTTTAAACACAAGGAGCTTTTATTACTCTACTTCTCATTATTACACCTGCTGGAACACACATATAACATCATGTTAGCAACTGAGCTGCAGAGCAATACTAGTATATAAAAACTGAAGACACTTTAGCTTTGGGCCTGCTAAGGGCTTAGTACACTCTTAGAGGCACAATGAGGAAAAGGTTTTACGTACTGAACATAATCAATGAAAAGTTAGAACTGAAGAAATTTTGTCACTTTCCAGTGAAAGTAATTATCCAGTAAATTAGGCCTCTCCATTCTACAGTTTTCTCTTGACCATATTTTACCATACTTCCAACTTGAACTACCAGTTCATAAAATGTTTCCTGTCAACACAACGTTGCAGACATTTCTGAGAGCTGCATTCATTCTTTGACATAAAAGAATGAATTGTCTTCTAATGTGCTATGATTGCCAAAGCAGTCCGCACGATGCAATCACTGGCAAACTGCCTCATAATTCTGTTCTACACATAAGGAATTCTGTCTTAGAGCAGCTTTGGATATTTAATAAAACTCAGTTTGGTCTATTTAACATGCAAGACAGGATCACAAGGAATGAGGTATTGCCTTAGTCAAAGTCTATCCAATATTCTATCCCAACGTGCAGTATTGAGCTCATATGTTTGATAAAAACATGTAGTGATCGTGTTTAACAACATCACACAACTCCATCTCCTTAGAAACTAAACAACTAGAACCAGGTATAATTAATATCTCTGTCAATAATGAAAATGTATGGCATTGTGGAATGATGACATTTAGATTTTCCACCCTCTCAGAATACTGTCCTTGACCGTAGGCAGGGTGATCCCCACCTGACCAAGTAGGAATCTGTGAGGCTACAGATGCCTGGACTGCATCCCAAAGCCAGCTGCTGCATACTGACTTGACTCTTCCAAAAACAGAACTGATTCTGAAATAGCTTTTATATCATACCCACCATTATGAGATGATTCAGACTGATAGGAAAGAACAGATGAGATCAGACAATGGGAGTCAGTAAGCTGTTCTGTTACCTGACTGATGCTACATTGCTATATAAGCCTCAACAAATCTGTTACAGTGAGGTAGGGAGTTTGTTATTTGAACGTATTTTGAACTGTTTTACAGAAGATGATAAAAAGTGCCAAAGTTTGTGTGTGAAGGTGTTAAACTATGTAATGAACAGCATTTTAAGGAACTAAAACCAATTTTGTTCAGTCATTTACCCTTGTGAAACAAAAGTTGTTTTTCATACTGCATAACGCTTCTATAACCGTAAGAATCTCAGATCAGAAACAAGAAAATCAAGACACCCAGGACTATAAAATAGCAAACAACTGAAAAAGACAAGCTGGGTTCTCATTCTCAGTGACCAGCGACAGCAACTAGAAACAAGAATGTGTAACTGGCAGTGCAATGCACTCAGTTCATAATTCTCTAGGCTTTAATAAAATTTTACAAATAATATAAACTCAAAGACAAATTAATTTCTGTACAGGTTTCCACAGCTCTGGACTAGACCATCGAGCGCATAAGTTTTCTAGACATCCAGATGAAGGCAAAGGCATCTGGAAAGGCAGCACAGAAAGCTTTGTGCAGGAATAGAGATGGCAGTCGTATCCCAAAGGAGAAGACTGAGAGAACTTTTTTCCATTGACTAAGAAATTTTTGAAGACTGTTAGAGACTTCTGCTTAGCCCTGTGGATCTGTTTCAAAGTCATTATATATTGCTATTTAAGGGGAAGACAGGACAGTAAAACTTCCTACATGGAATAAAGTTGACTAAAGTTAGCATTGTTAAACCACTGACAGAAACATAAGCATTTTGTGATCCACTTTCAATATCTGCATGAAGGATTCCTGTACTCCTTTATCTAGTATATATATAGTTTATAAATTAGTCACAAGTGAAACGTGATCTTAAAAATTAGATCTGGATTTTAGTAGACAACAGGACTAACTATACGTAAAACCAAAAACATGAACTTGCTTTTCTTGGTAGTGAAACAGAGGTCATGTATCATGTATGAGGCTGCCAAAACTTAATTAAAAATCAGTTAAAATTTGTTTAATTGGATTACAGACTGAATTATTTCATTTTCTTCTCAAAAGGAAATGAACTTCAGCCATTAGTAACCTGGAATATTATATACAATAGTCTCCAATTCCTTGACAAAAAACCATAAATCTAAATTATGCTGTATCTTAGGGATAATCTTCCAGTTCTGAGAGGAAAAGAGAAAACACAAGCATGTATGTATGTGTGTAAAACTCAGGCTGACATTCTAGGCTAATCTTTTCAAGGATAAGCTCTTGTTTCTAGCACAGAGTAAAGGACATTTTCACTTGTCTGTGTATTTTTCCAAATCAGAGAAAGAACAGTTTTGGTTTTGTGTGTTACAAACTGTAGGTTACAATCAAAATATTCCAATCCAAATATAGCCTTACTGAATATGGCTTCAGAAGTCTGCTTTTCTAATCCAAGCTTCTTGATTCATGCTAGAAGTCACCAGTCCTTGGATTTTATATCAATATCAGGTTTAATACTTTCTTTTTTTTAATGATGCAGTGTTGTATTTTAATATTTAGACAAAAAGTTACATACTTTGATACAGCAAGGTCCACTCAGTTAATCTCTACATGCAACAGTGTTTTTATTAATCTAGGATATGCACGATTTAACACAGGTGAACAATTATCTGAGATTTGCCGGAGCTTGATAAGAGGTCATAAGTTAATTACCTCCTTTTGTAGATGGAGTTTGAAGAAACTGTTTGGTTTTGAAGGCAGCACGAGGCAAATTTTTCTGCCTTTGCAGAGCTGTTGAAAGACAAGAAGTGTTATATTTGTCTAAAAAGATAAGAAAACTAAATTTCCTGGGAATTTCAGAATTGCATCCACTTGTGAAAGCATCAAGGAACAGTGCAAGTAAAACACATAACAGTTTTCAAAGCTGTTATGACTCTGGAAGAGAAGTCTTTTTTCTTTTTTTTAAATGGTGCTGGCTCTTAATGGCAAAGAGTTGCAAAAGGAGCGTGTCAGAAATTTTGCAGTGCAAAATGCGCAGATTCTGTAAGAGTAAAGAAGCTTCTTGCAGGGCAAAAAACCCAGAAAGGTAAAAAAATATATATACCAAAGGGAGAACAAGCCACCCAGCAAACATGCTACAGCAATATGAGTGAAAGATTAGATAAAAAGATGAAAACTAAGCTGACAGATTTGACCTAGCAAGACTAAACTTTTTATTTTAAAGCAAATTTTTTCAAAAAAATTATTCTAACACTGTACAAAAGCACAAACCTTAGTCTAAACATGATCACTATATAAAAACAAGTTACATTTTTCAGTTATGCAAACTTAAGCAATTTTAAGAGGTGTCTGTGCTTTTCCCAAAAGGTATACTAGAGAACTCAAACTTAAAATGAAAAGACATGAAACCCAAGATTATCAGCTGCCAGCATGGATAGTATGCCAAAAACTGGGGGTTTTTTTCACTGTTCCTGTGCCCTGTCTTTTTTGTAGCGATGTTCAATGACTGATACTGCCTTGAAACGACCTTACTGCCTACAGATTTCCAAGAGAGAAGCCAGTATTCCAAGAGCTGCGGAAACTTGGCAAAGAGAGAACTACCTATGGCCAGAAGGAATGCATCGATTCAGCATATTTTCACTGCAGTGTATTTAAGGCGGGAGGAAAGAAGGTTGTCAATGAAATAAAGCTTTGCCTTCACAAAGGCTTGTTAAAATAGCTTGTATGAATAAACATCTCTGCTCACCTCAGTGTATAGAATTTATACCAGCATAAAATAGATAGCACTAGTAAGGCTTATTTCCATAGTGAGAGGGAAGAAAGATGGGGGACAGCTGTGCATAAAGATCTTCCCCTGAGTATGGAAGCTCAGTAATCCTAAAACAAATTGGTGAATATCCTGATGAAGAAGATAGGAGGAGGAGCAGTTAGAATAATATTAGTTAATCCTATTTTCTAAACTTGATATATTGCCACCACTATTCCCATCCTTCAGTCAGTTCAAAATTCACAATAATTTATGAACTACAAAAGAATTGCATCATGTTTTACCTTCATTCTGAAAACATGACTAGGTCTATTAATTTTAACCTTAATAATTAACTAAAAACTATTTTCAATAAGCAGCAAAAAGGAAATAAAGAGTTTATAAACATGATACAATGTTGCCTGTGGCCTATTAAGAGCAAAAATTATTCTTTCTACCAACTATATTGTGATGGCAAAAAAAGCATGAGGCACTATGCAGTTCTTATTCAACTTCTGGCATGTGGTCTTGCTATAAACTTCTTTCTAAGGCATACCCATAAACAGTTGATTAAACACAGTAAACTGTTTAAAAATGAGCACAATTCCCAAACCAGTTTTCTTAAAGGAATTTAGTGAAGCAGACCACTGGCCAGAGTGCTTCTGCCCACAAGTATTCCATAATACCATTTCTTACAGAATCAGTGTTTTTGTTTTACCACATAAAAATCAAGAACAGCTTCTTCCTTCATATTTATGATCATGAATTTAGTTTGCTCTAATTCATTCAGTTAGATTTAAATATGCTACTGTATATGGCACTAAGTTTCTTCCCCCACCATTATTTACACTATCTGCAAGTCAGAGAAGTGGGATGATGTGGAAATGGTTTAAAATATACATATCAAATTCCTGCCTTCTCAGTGGAGACTCCAGGAAAGTTCTTGATAGCTACATAATTATGTTAACTACATCACTGAAAAGACCTTTGGACAGTGCAATTAGAGTAATGCCGAGAAAACATGCAGTTTATGAGATAAGCGTGGAGTGCAATGTTACCACACTATTTGCTACTCTAGAACTGCATCATACACTATTATGTTGTCACAAATAGTGCGTGCTTAAAGTACAATACTGAATAAATATAGTTATGTTTATTTCAGATCAACCAAACTCAAATACTTGCTTTCCTCAAACATACCCTTCCTTTTACTCTGAACCTGCTTAGCAGCTGTCTCTTGGCAAACAGACTACAGTTACTTTACTGACAGATCGAGCAATCTACAGCTTACCTTTTTGACCAAGTACTATATTTAACTCTGCTTTAGGATTTCACATCCCTGTGCTAACAGTGCTAGGTAAGTACAAAAGTATTATACGCTCAATCCACTGCAAAGCATATAGCGCTATGTGGAAACCACCTTAGAAGTTCTACTGCTGGGCACAATCTGTGTGGCATAGGACCTACATGGAACAGTCTTCCCACAGGTGAAACACTTCAAAGTTTAGAACAAAGATGCCTATTGCTTGGAGAACACAAGTCAAGTATTACTGTTCCTTCCAATCCTTTAAGGTGAAATACTTAATAGCTTTTTACATAAAAATTCTGTTCTGCATAACAGCATGGAGAACCAGAGATACATGAAAAGTTTAATAGTTACAAGTGATATGTAATTCACTCCTTTTTAAACAGATATTCTATTATAAATCATCAACAGCTGTTCATAGTAAATATTTCTGTGGTGGACTGTGTAGCAAATGCAAACATTTTTAAAGAGAATTTGGATTTTTTAACCAAATTACAGCTTAAAACTTGAAATACCAAATGTCTTCACATTTTACAGTTGTACTTCTAATACATAATGGTTTAAATATTTTCCCTCTACTCTTTAAGCAAACATGTATAATTTGCCTATGTAACCATAAGAGGAGTTGCCCGTTCAGAAACTTACTGGATTCCTAACTCATTTTTGAATGCCAGCACCCATAGCAAGTTCAGTATTGCAGCCACAGCAAATATGAAAGTAAATTATGAGCAGCAGATCTTTGACAAGGAGAAAAGTAGTGACTTTGGGTGGCCAGCCAGCATCCTTGCAAAGGTAAGCTCATGCAAAACTAGCAGGTATATGGAGGAAGCTTTGAATCCCAGAAGTCATTGCCAAAGGAAAACAAAAAATTGCTGCAGTTTAACAGTGCTTTCTGCAAGGTGACAAAATATAAAATCAATGAAACAAAAAGCATATGGTACAAAAGACAAAATTCTAGAAACTTTTATACAATATACAGTTTTGCAGATTTTTTTTTAATCCAGACTAAGCAAAGATACTTACTCATTGACTTCATACACAAACCGTTTTACGATTGTCAATAGCAAGACTCTGACAAACATCTGTAAGAGCAGGGAAACTGTAAAAGCTAGAAATCTGGGCTTTATTAATGATACTTAACTTACATTTAAATGTAAGTTCTTCTACAGTAGTTCACATTTGTGGAAAAATTCCCATAAAAGGCAAGCAAATTTACCTAATAGTTTTCATGATTTTCCATCCGCTAATTTAAAAAACTATATATGTATAAACATAAGTCACACTACATTGGCTCCATCAATGAAGTAACTCACTGAACATTGAATATTCAGACTTCTGCTGCCTGATCTTACCCTGAAGTTTCACTATGAATATACCACTAGAATTGGAAATAGCATTCTGGCCAAGTAAAATGTGCTTTGTGCTCTTTCCTTCTAGTTCACTCAGTTTTAAAACCCCAAATAAAATCTCTATGGATTTTTAGGAAATAATTTTTGTTTCATTGTCTTTCACATCTGTTTAATCATTTATTCTTCCCATCACAGAAATAATGTAGTTGGAGAGCTACTGCCCAACTGCTATAAATGTGTTACAGTTTGATAACCCTATCTAACAGGTGACAGCCCTGCATTTGAACTACACATGTGCACTTAAAGTTACAAATCCCACCTTCTGAGCATCCATGAATAGCAGAAGAAGGGGGCAGGGCAAAATGATGCTGGGGTAACCCATATGAACAATCACAAGGTCACACTAGCTTCCTTGGCTACAGCATCACACACTTGGGTCTGATGGTCCATATGACCCTTATATTCAGTCTGAGGCACTACAAAGATAGAAATCTTATACTTTTTGCAGTGGCCTGAATTCTTTATTCTGCTTTTAACTGTATTTTTCAGTTATATTAACACATTGTTTTAAAGGACTAGTTAGCAATGACAACCAGGTATGCCAGTATGCCTTTACTGATCAATGGATAAAAAGTTAGTTTCATTCACAAATATTATTTTACATTTCCTGTCCAATATTTAGAATATTGATGAACTTCTATTATAGAACTTTTCTAGTTCAAGGTTCTACATATAATAATACTCATAATGTGTTCTTCCCTTGAAAATGTCAAGCTTATGATTAAATCTGAAACTTTTTTAAAAACAAAATGGTCAGGAAACATTTAAACATTATGAACTATCAATATTGACATATAAAGAAGCACTGAATATTTAAGCTTCATTTGGTTTGGCCTTTTTTTTTTTTTTTTAATATAAGGTCAGGTAGCTGTTTTTAAAAGACCTGTAAGATTAGCAACATTCTGATAGCAGTTCACTGCTGGACAAACTAGCAGCCACTAACCCAACACTGGGCTAATTTGTTTCATGGGATTCAGTTTCACACAGACATTTACTGAGAGATACTGACACTTGAAAAAGAAAGCTTGCATTTGAATATACAACTTCCAGGTGACAAAACAAAGGAAGAGAAGAAACTGCAAACAAGAGCTAGACTTGCACGAATGATTTCAGATCAGCTTTCTCTACTTAAAAAAAAATCCTCTAAATAAGAAGTAGAAAGTTTTTATAGCCTGACAGTAAATTTCATCAGTAAAAAGCATTATACCTTCTCTAAACCACAGAAAATAAGAAAATAAATGGCTTCTGAAATGTCTAACTCTAGTGTATTTATACTCTGGATAGTGCTTTTAGGAAGCTACTCATGATACCTTTGTAAGACATAATTCAATATACTCAATACCTGATTTCTCTACCAAACAAGAAGCAGTTTTTCAGATAAACACAATTAAAAATCAAGATTAGCATCTCCAGTGTGGCATGTTGTGTTTCTCTTTGCCATAAAACTGGAGAACAGCTCAGTACCATCACTTAATTCTGAAATATATGCTGAGTGTCACTAAAGGTACTTACTGGCTGAGGCTTGAGGTTGAATGCGAGGTATTCCTCCATTTGGCACTTGGAAGTTTGAGTCACTTCTGCTGTTTTTCACAGACTCAGCTTGGATGTTAGATGTCCTGGATAGGTTCGGAAGACTACGCCTTAATTTTTCTGTATGAAACAATACAGAGATACCACAACATGTAATTTGATTCAAGAGACAGTTCATACAGTTCAACATAGTCAAACTCAAAATATAAGTAATGCAAAGTTAGCTATATAAAACTACACTGCAATGTAAAGCATATTTTGTTATATTACAGCTCAGATTATCTTGAATTAGAGTTCTGTATTATTTTCATATGTATCATATAAAAAATAATTATTTAAAAAAGCAAGAATGTACAATTTTCAGCTGTGGTGAAAAAGTCAAGCATATAGTTCTTTGCAATTGAAAATTTCTAGATTATGAGATACTCTAGATCATATCTAGATTTTGCTTCCCTGGTTTTTGTACTCTTGCTATGCGAATTGAATAGGCAAACATAATTTGCAGTTTTGCATACGTTTTGAAGTCTTTACCTAGAAAGTTATTTAAAACATATAACACATGCCTGAAGATTGAAAATAGATAATAGTTCTTTAAATTAGTTTTTAGGACTACCCAACCCCATTATCAGCATGTGATACAACAAAGAATGGGTACCCATTTGGAAAGAAACTCTCAACAGACAGCATTCCCTAATTACAGAAGTGTCCAATTATGCTTTATATTTCACATACGACTTGACTATCTATTCAGCTAAAAATGGCCTTTTAAGGAGCTTCTAAAATTTGTACCATTACTTGCAGAATATAAAAAGAAGCCATTGAATTTCTATCAAGTCTAATGATATTCTGTGGATCTCCAACCCATGGAGAACTAGGTTGATGACATATTTTGAATAGGAGAGGGGAGCAGATGGCTTGTCAGGATGAGTGGCCAACCTGATTCAGAAGAGAGATGAAGTACTCTTATCATGCCCAAGCACTAAAGATGAAAACAAAAATAAGAGTCTTGCTAGGCTGAATATTCCTACATGTGTACTTTCTTCACTTAGTTGGTAGTTTGCATTGGTTTGTATCACATTTGGTAGTGTCTTGAACATCCACATTTTCCTCTAGCCACTCTAGTGTAAACAAAAAACCCCCAAAAGAACACCTTACTGGCTGCTGGTGTATCAACCCTTTGAATATCCAAGCAACATCCAGCTGTGCAAAAACCTCTGCAAGAGAATTCCTTGAAGCGTTTCAGAAACACATGATCACACACCGCATTTTGATCCCTCTGGTATGTGGGATACCAGCTTTTGGTACCTTGCCTCTCCTAGGATATTTTTGGTGTAGCTCATCTAGTATGCATTAAGACTTTCATGAACCCTAGAAAGGGAAAGGAATTTTCAACTAAATCACAATATAATTCATTAGCTTTTGTGTTGCCTGTTTTCCTATATACCTAGAATTTTTGCAAACCACTGTTACTGGATGACTTATGCTAGTCCTTACAAATATATTATTGATTAGCTAATTAAAGTTGCAGGATCAGCTTCCCAAAAAGTTTTAGTCTAACACACTGATTCCCCTGACTAACATTTTCTTAGTCAGTGCAATTCTGTAAGTAGCATAGACTTCTTCACTATCGTAGTGGGAAAAAAAAATCCAAAAGAAAACAAACTGTTAAAAAATGCATTTCTACATCATTTCTACTGCAGACACTTTATATTCAGCTTACCTGAAAAATTAAAAAAATAAGATGAAGGTGAATTATTAAAATCTAAATGTGCATTATTTCTAAATTTAATATCTTTTATGATTCAAGATTATATTTGCCAGATAACAATTACTTTTCTTAAAATGGCAACATGCATGTGAAATTTCAGTGCAATTAAAGAGTTTATGATGGTTTGCTACCAGGACAAAGGACATTCAAGAAGCAAAATCATATCAGAATTCCATCATCTTGTTCCATGACTGTATAGCACAAATTTCCTGCAATTTTTTTTTTGTGCAGCAGTTTGCACAGCTTTTTTATATCTAAAATACCAACCTGAGGCATGACTTAAGTACCAATATTTTTTAGGTTGTGTTCCTGCTCAACGAGTTCACAGTCCTACACTGCCATAAGAAAGCATTCCGCTATCTCAAACTCAACAATCACAGTCCTGTGTAAATTGCCACAGCATGTTATTCTTACTCGACCAGTCTTTTCTCTGCATTTTATGCTGTCATCTGCATGGCCTGACCCTACTGGTGAATGATGGTTTTGCTTGTGCTCTTACACTGCTTTATTCTCATACATTTGCCTATTACAGATAGATTCGGTCACTGCAAAACTGAATTACACCCAGAGTGACAGGATAACATCTAAAATAAAGTAGATGCCTATCGACTCATCTGACTGTAAGGATTCCACAGCAAAACTTATACGCTGCTTGCTTTGCTTTTTCCTAAACAACTCAGAGATTAAACCTTGATGTTACGCAAGCAAATAGTTTTAGCCCTGCACACTAAACGTAATTCTTTACAGAAACTACACAACTACTTTACTACTTGCATAATGAATTTGAGACAGAGCTTTTTACCTTCACTTTTGACATTGCTAGTCTGTAAATCTGTAGGATGGCCTTGAAGTGAAAGACGAGGTTGCTGTAAACGGCTAATCATAGGTTGGGGAGATACTCTACTGTACTCTATGCTTCGAGCAGGTGATCGGGAACGAGGTGAATTCCTTGGAGATTGTTTTGGCGAAGGCCAGGGAGAGCTGCGAGGTGATGGTGAGAACCTGTTAACAGCAGGGTGCACTGTGTGATGTGTACCATCTTCTTCATCTTCTAAACTCTGTGCATCAAGTTCCTGATCACTGAATGTGCCTCGTCTTGTAGAATTGCAAGAAGAACCTGAACTACGTCGAGAAGTAGTTGCTGCATACTCTTGCCGGAGGCCTGGCAACAATGAGAACATTGTTTACCTGTTTACAGCATACAAACGACTCAAAGTAGAGACAGTTCACCCAAATACCTACCCAGTTCTTGAACTCACATTTGGCTCATCCTAATTCTTTTTATTTGAGGGATTAAATTAATTCCGGATTAGTATCCAAAAAAGTTATCTACTGGGTGATAATCTCTGTTAGTAGGTAAACTCATTCCTTTTCCTTCTACTGCAATCATCAGTATAGTTGTTATTTACTTGGCCCTCCCTTCTCTGACCCCCAAAACTCATAGCACAGGCTACATCTTAAATTTGATATCATGTGACATCCTGTAACAACTACTTTAGTAAATGTAACAAAAAAGCTACATGATTACCTACCCCTAGAGAAACTAGGGTTCAATTACATAACTGAAAGTACTACAACTCTTTGCAGTCTTGGAGGGGCCAAAAGACAGACAAAGACTCAGCTAAACCTAAATCAAAAGAGACTTCTATAGCAGCACTTTTCACATCTGTTCTTTGCCCTATTGACTTTACATTTTGGTGATTTAAATCATGGTTTAAGCATTGATGTCAACAAGTCTGGATTATGTAGGGGAAGCACCCATGTCCTGAGAAGACCACTAATAATAGTCCAGTCTAACAACCATCCTTTTATCATACAGTATATGCTATAAGTTCACACTCTCTCCAGCATTTCTTTTGTCCCTTGTTCCTACAGAACACTTCTGCGTAGCAACTTCCTCTCTTTAGCCTGGAGATAAAAGTCCTTAGCCAGCCTTCTCAGTAGAATTAAATTTTTACATCCATATTACAATCTGCACCTCTTTCCCATTCCTGCTACTTAGTCACTCTCTAAGGCCTATGTCTCAAAGTGAGAAAGTTTTCCTCCACCTAAAGCCTATATTCCTCCCAAATGCAGCCAGTTTAAACATCTCCAGTAGTTCAAGACCACAATTAATAACTACAACAGCTCTTGCACCATTCTTCCCCATGTTACTGCTCAGAAGTGCAAAAGAATGCCATGTCAGTACAAGACTTTTGCCAACAGATGCACTATAAATGCTTCGCCATTCATCCTTTCCTGTTCTCAACCTTCCACTAAGATAGGAACAGACTACTTATACTACTAAATTACATTTCAAAGATAAAGGGCGTTACAAAATATGGCTTTTCTTCATCCTTCAAGCCTATGCCCTTCTTTCTCAAATGTTACCAATTCAATCCTTCCCTGGCCTCCGCCAGCTCTCTCCAGGAGAACTCTGCAAGTCTCCCAAGTAGTACCTGACTTCTTACCTCTGCTCAGACTCCTTAATTCATCATTCCTTCTCCTTTGATTAAAGGATTCTTCTGTTCTTTCTTCTGGTGCTTAGTTCTCAAACCTAGCAATATTCAGGTATCAGTCCCATTCCAAAAACTTCCCCATTTACTTCTTCTCAAGCCTTTGCTTTATTGCCATTGCAAGACTGATTTGCCCATATACTGGAAGAACATACAAGTACTCACTACGTCCCTTTGGGATAGTAGAGGGTTATCTAAGGATGCAATCCATCATGCTTTGAAAGACAAATGATACCACAGTTATAAGAAAAGATCAATTGTCCTGCTTGATTTGATGCAGAACACTTACTTTCTTCCTGCATTCGTGCTAAAATTTGCACATCTGTAACATCATTTAGCTTGTAATTTGATCCAATAGAGTCTTCATCCATCTCTGAAGCACTTAACTCACTGTCCAGAGAGGACTGTGGACTTAGTGGAGGGTTTCTATCTGCTGAACTTTTAAGATGACCTACAAAAAGAAAATAAAGTAACAGTAATGTTAGACACTGAGGTTGACTGCCAATTGATTACAAACTTAGGCTGAAAATATCACTTATAGTAAACAGAGCTTAGTCATTATCTTCTAAAAATGAGTAACTTCATAAAATCATTGTTACGATGGCAGAAGAAATTAATGACATATAATCTGCTTCACATGTACCAAGTTTCAGCTGTTATGAATTTGCACAGCTCTTACAGAAAGAGCAACTGCATACCTGTTCTGCTTGTGCTTTTGTTCTCTTCTCTGCATGTTGTAAAACTTAAGTTTGAATACTTGTATATCTTTCTTATACAATAGGGATTTGTTGATCCATTGCATATTGATTCATTTTCAAATGTTTAAAATGTAGTTTATCTGAAAATGCTATTTCTTATTATACATACACACCTTTGCTAAACTACAGCTTAGTAGAAAAACTTTCCTGTTTGCTGCCTTCCTGTTGACACTCTGTTACTAGTTATGTTCCATCATTCTATACTGCAGTCAGGTAGAGGATTGCAGCATATAATGCAGAGCAGAGCTACCTAGATTAAAACAAACTTGGGTAATGACTCCAGTGAATATACTGCAGTGCAGGCTTCTCTTTACAAGTCCACAGTGAACTACAGGCAGATGGACAGTCAATGAAACACACTTTCACCTTCCCTGCAAACTAATCTGAGTCAAAGCAAATATTATAAGCCAACCTCCTGACTTCACTGTAGAGATACGTTCCAGGTATCAATCTTCCTGATTCAAAGAAAGAGTCAAAGGTCCAGAATAAAGGCAGAAAACATTGCCAGAAGTTACTGCTTATATTGATGACTGCGAAGCCTCAGGGAATGCCTTTAATTGAAATATATGCTTCTTCCTTAGATTATATTGTTCACATCACAGAACTACTGATGGATGCATTGACACTGTCTATACCAAATTTTTCAGTGAACACAAGAGTAAGTAATACCATACACGTACTATGCAACCTATATTCCCGTCAATTAGAAGGTCAATTCTAGAAGCTCCTTACATATGTTAGGGACTCCACAGTACTAATGCAAGGAGTTTTGGTCTAACTGCTAATATGCATTGTTAACCTTAGAGACACGGAGATCCAGAGAATACTTTCTTAATGCATTGCATGCCAAGTCATCTGTCAAAAAGCCTTTCCTAAAAAGTTTAAATATTACGTGACACAAATTTCATACAAAACCCCCCCAGGCTTTTGGTGTCTTTCTTACTCTAGCTCCATGTCAATGTGATCTACCTGAGCATGTATTTTTGAAAGTAAGGGGAGGGGAGGAACCACACATGCACTTACCTGAGGTACCAGGAGGTATGAGCTGTTTCACTAAAGCAGATTTCACTGGTGTTGAGGAGGGAGAGTTGAAACCACTGCTGTAGGGGCTACTAGTATTTGGACTATAGGAGCTTGCGTAACTGACCACACTAAAAGGGTTACCGTACAAACTCTGTCTCTTGAGAACTGCATGGAAGAGAAGGAGAGTGACAAATTATACTAAAGGAACCAGTGAAAAATGAACATAATGCTATACGATATCTTCAGTGTGATTTAATTACTAGACAAGTCAAGTAGAACATTTCAGTTGCCATGGAGTTTTCCAGCTTAGTCTCTTAGACTCTTAGACATAATCCTACTGTGAAAGGAGTGGGAGAAGAGGGCAAGACATGATAACAACAATTATTTTCCCAGTAAAAATCAGATCTAAAATCACTATGCCTGAGTTATTTTCTTCCACTCAAGATGTTCAACCTAAGCATTGGGAAGGAGGAGAAAGCAACTCAAGAGACAGTAGCTAAGCTACCACAGCATACAATCTGTATGCAACTACATACACACTAGAGCATACAACAAAGTGTTATGGGCTACAAAAGATCAGTCACCCTGTATTTTGCCATAAAAAAACTGGTATCCATGCATATACCAATATGAGAGTGTATATGAAGCCCAGGTGTCTTGATTACAGGCTGAATCAACTTTTGATGCAACCCTCCATATCAACCTACCTTGGAAAAAGACAAAAGTTATAAAATAATAGCAAGTGCCCAATGAAAAAAAAAGGTCCTCTTGTATAATACTGACAGAGAAAGACTGTTCTTGGCTACTACTTAGGAACCATTGCATTACTCTAGCTAGCCAGATGAAAACATCATGTGATTTCCAGATACAAAAGCAAATGATAAAACGATACCTCTAAGCCAGTTACCTTTGATTTTTGCCATTTCAAATTCTTTAAAAAACAAACAACCAAAATAGCCTTGTTCTCATTCCCCTTAGGTTTCATCCTAGCTCTTGTCCGAGAACTCTAGCTAATCCCTGAGACAGTGTTAACATATACAGATAAAACTAAATAAGCCAGCGCTTGAAGAATATCTCCTGCAGTGGCCTCTTTCAGGGTGACAGAACAATAAAATACATATAAACTAAATGGGAATGTAGTTCATGTCTAGTTTTCCAGAATTCAGAAACTTGCGTAGATCACACAGTATTTCAATAGCAACCCAAAGACTGGCACCACAAAACTAGCAATGCCAACTACACACCTATGAAGTTGTCCAAAGCATGGGCTAAAAGGAAAAACAGTTAAGCTTGGCAAAAGCTTATTTTGACATTTCTGGATACCATGAACCTGTTTGGCACAATAAAGCAGAGAACATAGCCACAATATATGGTACACCCTAATACCATAACTATGATATTAGCTGAAATGAGAACTATGGTTCTTATCTCAACTCTCAAATTTAAGTACTGTTCAAATCTACCATTTAAAAAGGCCTCTCCAAAACTAAGTCTATGAGGAAAAGCCACATGGTGGTCATTCCTTTCTAGTATTCTTCATTTTTATAAATAATGTAACTAAAGGAAGGAAGCATAAGATAGTATTAGTTTTTCAGGAAGTATTTTTCAAGTGCACCAGGATTACACAAATCACTATATTGCCAGATTGGTTAGGGAAAACGCCAAATCTTTATCAAGTTAGACCAAACTGTCACTGCTTCAAACACAAAAAAGAAGTCCATACTAACACTACTTGCAAGAGCTGATTAATATTTTCTTATTTTTATTGACAATTTAACACTTCAGCCAAATGAAATTCTTAAAGGTATGCCAAAATTTGGCTACCTGGGAATGCAATTCATTTACTCAGAATTTCATACTCGTATTTTCTATATTTCTTATCCAGTCAAGTAAGCATTAAGAATCTTTGTTATTAAAATACATTACTTCATGACTTCTTCAAACTGACTGTAGGATTGCTCCCTTCTGTATACCTCCTGGTTTAATGCTTTGCGATTTTTCTGTCAGTGTGCTTCAACCCCATATACAATATAAGGTCTAGAACTGGATAATTTGTTCTGCTATTTATCTTAAATGTTTCAATTTCCAGTGCTAAAGTATTTGTAGATCACTGTCACTACTGGCAAACGCAATACCTCTATTCACCTAGTTGCCAGGTTATGGCATATGATTCATATAGCTACTTAAATGCCTAGCCTATTTCATTTTACTCAAACTTACCTTTTATTTTAATACATTAGAAAAATGGAACTTCGGTGGGGCAAAGGTGGAATCAAAGGAAATTTTGTCAGTTTTGATAAAATCAGTTCCTTCAATGCTGAAAATATTTTATGTCAAACTGATAACTGAATTATATTTTAACAGAAAACTGAGTATGTTGCAAAAATTAAACTGAAAGATAGAGATCAAAACTTTATGATATGCAGTTTAGGTCAACTTGCAGCTTACCTAGCTGCTAGAAACTAAACTCTCTTTAAAGGCATGACACTTTTAACACTATGCATAAATATATTGTAAACTGACTAGCATAGGCCTAGCAAAAAGTGTGCAACAACACACCTAAGTAGGTTATAGAAAAAAATGCAGAAATTAAACTTTTTAAAAGAATAGTGCCACACTTCTGGTACTAAAAAAAAAGGGCTGCAATTGGTACAGTAACAATTAGGCTAGTGATAGTGGTGGACTTGAACATGGAGTTGAACTCTGTTGTACCAGACAGCTTGGTACAGAGTTGTTTACTAAAAATCCTTTTATTCAGTGTAAGCTTTATCTTTTTTTTGTGTGTTACAAGCAGCCAAAGGAGACCACAGCTGCACAAAATGCTGCCTTCAGCAGCAAAGCCTGCTGCAGCTCCTCCTCCCACCCCACTTTGCTCTTGGTCACAACCTCCCCAGCTGTCCAATACAAGCACTTGTGGGACTGCACGATTATCCAGACTATTAAAGTAATTTTAAATTAAAAACATTTCAATTTTTAACTGAGTTTTTCAGTTTTTAGTAGCACCTCAAAAACCATTGTGCATCAGATGGCAGATTGCAGCACAGAGGCAGAAGCAGTAGAAAAGGTGACTTTGCTGCTAACGAGCAGTAGATTCTTTAAACCACACCTCCTACAAAGATACTCTCCAGATGCTAAACCAGTTAATGTTAAAGTTGTTTTAGAGTGCATGAAGAGACAGTTACAGATAGAGGATGGACAGTTTATATTCCAGTTTTTATTGCAAGTCCTAAATGGTATGTGCTAATTTGAGAATGGGGATGGTGAATTTTAGCAAGTATTGAGGTACCTCCATTTCATTTTCCTGAGAGTGTCAGAATGGAAAGCTGCATTTCATTACAAAGCTCAACTAACAAGCTGGTAATTACAAGCAGGTTGTATTCTGGTTGACTCTGATGGGATAACTCCTTTCATAGCAAGTTCCTTCGGCATCCAAGCAAGAAAACAAAAATATCCATTTCAACAGAATCATTGTTCTCAAGCCAAAAAATTATTTTCTAATCATTTGCTGAAAATGGTAAAAAACTGAAATGGTAAGTGTGTAGAACAATTTTTTTATTTTGTACTTATGCAAATTTAAATATTAAACATTATTAGGAAACAATTGTGATACTGTATAACCTTAAAACAAGCTCTTTGTATATAGTCACTGTGATACAAAATGTTTCATCACATACAGATTTCTTTAGAAGGAAAGCACATTTCCGTTACACACAAAAAAAAGTGTTCCCTGGTACATAAAGAAACTTTACATGGTACATCATTTTTCATCCTGGGTAAGTATGAACTTGTACCTCCCATCAGCACAGTATTTTTCCCCAGGAAAAAAAGATGGATTCAAACCTTCTTCTGGCCCAGAGTTCCCAAAGTTTTGCCAACAGAGATTTCTAGAACTTCAGAATACAGTGTTCATACAATAACTAAAGATATGATCTTTATTAGGAGTATCAGACAGCCTTAGTACATAGAACTGATAGCACCATTTTCATATTAAAAAATCCAGTTATATAAGATGAAACAGCTTACATAAAACTACACATTAGCTTTCAAAGCACTTGAGGGGAGGGTTACTGAGCAGATTTTTTTCATCTTAATATATATATTTTTATAATATTCAGAACCAATATGCAGCACGCACTTTTAGACAACAATTTGTAAAGAAGTCTTGAATACCTCTTTTGCTCTAGAAAAGAGGAATAGAAAAAAAATGACTGTAGAAAACTCATGCTTAAGTAATTTAGAAGACCTATTTTATGAATCAAGACCATTTTTTTCAGACTCCGGAGATCTGTTACTTGTTTTTGTTACAGTTAAGTGGCAAATTTATTCTGGCAGTTTCTGTAGTAATTCAAACCAGTCATTAGTGAAGTCTATCACTGAGGCCAAAGCTAGCTAAAGAATGGTTGGTTTTGAGCAAGCTCAATGCTTAATCCAGAAATCACACTCACTCAGCATGGAAAATATGACAGTTCTTATTACACATATAGCCACACATTTCTGCAATGGGCTATGCTGATCATGCATTTGATATCAAATATTTAAATAAGAATAATCTACTGCCACACAGTTAAAACTGCAATATGACCAAAACTGTTCTTTTCAGCTTCTACTTCTTGACAGTGCAACCATGTCTTCAGAAAGCATCTCCTCCAGAAATTCTGTCTCTTGGGTGCAATATATCTGTGTTCCTGCAGTTTCTTTCATAAGGCACTCTACCAGAAAAATCCTGATACCATTTTAGACTACCATGTGTGGTGACAGTGTTGGTTTCCAGTCATTTACTCTTGCATTTTGGACCAGTGACCTGAGGCACAGCTGAGAGAGGTCTGAGAGAGGCTCCAGGATACTTCTAAGGTTCTGTCTGGTCTGAATATACTTCCAAAACTGAGCAGGACTCACTGCAATTGTAAACTTGGACTCAAGAGTGCAAAGGCACTGTGCATCCTGTGTTCTCAGTGACTGTTAGCCCACAGTAACAAGGAGCTGCAAACCTCTTCCCTTTTTTTAAAATCATGAAATGGAAAAAGAGGTTATCTTATAAGAAGGGAAGAGAAATTGAATGTGGAATACAAGACCACCACTTGAGATAGAGAAATAAGAGAAACAGATTGGATTAGAAAGACATAGTAACAGAGGCTGATGAAAAGAAACATCAGCAAGGATTCAGGAGACAAAGTAACATACCAGCATGAAAAGCCTTATCAATGGAGGCTGGAACTGAAATACACTGAATCAGTAAATAATAAGCTGAGTGACAGGGGTCCATGAGGTACAATTACAATATATGATATATGGCACAAGATATTCTAGCAGTCATGGAGCATGGAACAAAGAAGGTCACAAAAGTCCCTCCTCCCTGCTAGTGGAGCTTCTTGCTACCCTATTTCTCTAAGTACTCTGCTTTGCTCTGAAGGACAATCTCTTTTTCCATTATAACTCCACTTTTTCAATTCATGCAGTCTTCTCCAAACAGCAGTATCAGTACCCATTTCTTATACCACTAATGTTTTCCCTTATTAGTACTGTAGGTGAGTTGCCATACTCTTGCAGATACCACTGCTACAGACAGATTTTCAGAGCTAGGAAAACAAAAGAGGCAAAGCTGTCTAAAGATAATTTGAATATGAACACTTTCAAGTTTACCCACTTCATAGTTGGAACCTCCCTGCCACTCTGCTGCAACTGTGACTAAGCTTTTAAAGATACCATAAGTGCTACAGAATTTGTGGTACTTCTGGAAGATTTCTGCTTAATTCTGACAAAAATTAAGCCATGAAGAGAATTGTTGCTGCTTATCCTATAGTGAAATCCAATCCTATATACTCAGTTAAGTCGTACAGTTTCTCCAAACTCCCAAACTTGCATCACAGTTCATAAACTCTTGTGATTTGGGCACTTATTGTTTAGAATTTTAGTCTATGCCTACAGCAATCTATATACCATTTTAACTGTTCATGAAAACAGTGTCTGGACATTTGTGAAGGTAGCACACAAAGCACAACAGGGAAAGATGAAAGGTAACTTCATTAAAAGGTACTGTCACCACTTTGATCGCTATTTGTATAAGAAAGAGAAAGGATTTTTCATTTGAGCTACTAGCAATATTTCAAACTTTATTAAGAATGATTTCAATACAAACCACAAGAAAGATGGAATTGCTCCAGACAGGAATTCAAGGAGAGAGAATAGTAACAGTCAAATAAACTCAGCATAAAGTTTATGCATAACCACATAAAGGAGTTGGGGACACAGGTGGAACTAAATGTTCAGATGTTCTTAGTCCAAGTCCAACTATTCAGCTAATTCCTGAAGATAAGTCTAGGAAAAATAAACTGCATGTAGTGCAAAGAGACAGAAATATGGGGTGAGAAAAGAAATAGTTAAAAAAAAAAAGGCATGGCATAGCATAATTGATTTTTTAAAAATAAAAACAGGCTCAAGCAAAAAAAATAAAGTTCTGGAAAAGAGTTAAAGGCTACAGACAAGTATAGAGCATATACACGGAACAGCAGTGCTGGTTAGTTGACAGGAAGAAATTAAAGTAGTCGGGTAGAGAATTCTAGTTAGACCTTTGGCATTTTACTGCTAGTAGAACATCAAAAAGAGGCTGGTAACAAGATGATGGAGAAGGCACACTTTCAGCCTCAGAGGGCCAAATGCTCAATCCTTCTCCAGTTTTAAATATAACCCCCTACTTTATTTCAAGAAGGAACCGTGAATTCTGCATTTCTTAATCTGATGATGGCAAGATCTTAAATTACTAAGGATGGGAGGAGAAGAAATCAATATTCTCTCCCCAAAGTATTTGAGATTTTCAGCCTTCATTTCCTTAGCTGAAAGAAAACAGCTCATCCAGCAGAAAACTAAACTCTGTGCTAACGTATTAGACAAATATCTAACAGTTATGCTAGTTTAATACAGTGTTTTGATCCAACATGAAAGAGATTTATTTTTTAAAAAAGATCTCCAAGTTAAAGACTTTGTTTCTTCCTGAAAATTTCTGACCAAGTTGTAACTATGCAAGTGGCAAAAAACTCTGAAATCATGACTCATGGTCTAATGCTTCCTTTCATTTTACTCACATAGTCCTAAAAATGAAAGTGAATTATTGTTTGCAAACCATTACAAAAGCTTTAGACAGAAGTAACTGCTGCATCTAATCCTTTTCTCTCAAGTATCATCGAATTCTGAATCACCTACACAACCCAACAGTGTTCGTATGCATGAACTCACCTGACATTGTCTGTTCCAGCCTGTGGATCAGCGATTTTTTAGCACATTCAATATCAGGACTTGGGTAATCCAATACCTGCCTGCACCAAATTAATGGACTAACAAATTTTTGCACTGGAGTCAGTTTCTTCTTTGGAGATGTATATAACCTGAAAAGAAGAAAGAAAGTCTATGTAGGCAGACAAAATCAGCACAAGATCAGGCATGTGAAAAGATACTACGCACTACGCTATTTCTATTCTTAGACTATATCTCTACAGTACAAATCCCGAAATATCAAGACAGCACAAGTTTTACCTTTAAATTAACTCACTCGGATACAGCGTAGTTCTGACAATGCATACCTATCCCAGGATTTCTGGCAAGAGCGGAAGCCTATCTTGATACACTGGAATACACAGATTGATATGCCAGAAACAAAAATGTCTTCACTTTTCAGACATATTAGGTATATGGGCAATTTCACTGTGCCACATAAATGCACAACTCAGGATTAACCTTTTGAGATTTAAGTTGCATCTACTTTAGAAGTAAAGAAAGCAATATGCAACTTTGTGTTTTCCTAAACACAAAGATGTAGCAAGTGATAAGCATCATAAGGAAGCAACAGCACAAAACTGAACACAAAGTTACAGGCACAGAACAAGTCTAGCATTTTAGTACCCTTGAATGATAAAGCAATGTTTTATTTTACGTATAATTTGTATCCTGGCACCTGATCCTCCAGATTTTTTCCTTTGAACACAAAACAAACAGACTGTCTTTGTCCTGAGGAGTGTACAGTCAAGCATTAAAAACAAGAAACAAGAGATAATGCAGACATCAGAGAGTAGGGGAAACAATGAGACAATACTGTTGTGCGGGACACACTGAGGCTTCTGCCCACGAGCACCCCCATCCATATATTTTAATGTCAGCATTCTATGACCAAAGAAATAAGCATTCCATTTTAAGGGCTTCAGAATTGAGCTGAGAAGTTCTCTTCCCTCAAAACAACAACAAAAAGTTTAAAGGAAAAGCCATATCCAATCATAAACAAAATAGGAATATTTAAGCTTCATCTTTGGACTAAAAGCCAAACTTGGAAATTTGGTTCAACAAAAGACAGTGAACAGCAAGATTTACAGCTCTAACTAGAGCTTTTGTATACGCAGAAATGGTTAAACAAACGTTCCTTCCAGAAGTGTCTGATGACAGACTTGATATCCCAAGTGAACACGGGTCTACGCTACGCACTGCGGCTTAGGAACGTTTGACGGCCTAGTGCGCCACGCTCCTACACGAAGCCGACAACAAGAACTCATCTTCTTTGTGCCAATGACATCAACAACACAAGTTAGTCTCCACAGTTGTATTATGAGATTATTAACCAATCCGTCCTCTGTAATTCTTGAATTCAGTTTGTTTTATAAACAGCTTTAAAAGTTCTTTTTTAAATTACCATCCTGAATGTCACATTTCTTACAAAAGGCTCCCAAGAAGCACACTAAAACAAAAACCAGAACAAACAACAAAAAAAACACTCTCACCCAAAATGCTGATCAGCTTGTTTAGAACATGCTTTATACCACTCTTCCCTCAGACACCAAAAAAATAGTTTGCAAATGCAGGAGAAAGTCTTTTTATTAGTTTATGTCTTTTAAACAAAAAATAAACAGCTTGTGACAACACAACATGATGTAATACCTCTTTATAAAGCTGATATAGCACATAGAAGACTATGGAAATTTGTGTGATTTTGGCTAATCCCCATGACTAAATATTTAGTTAATATTGCCAGCAGAAAGTTCTTTCAGCATATAATTCAGAGAGTGAAGAAAAAAGCCAATTTATACTTCATTTCCAGGAGTTCAGCCTCATTTTTTTCTGTTTATGATATAGTTTATGTTCAGTTTTATTACTGTACCCAGAATACTGGAATTCAGACTTGTTCATACCAGTTTTATTCCATTACTGAAAGAAAGTCTGAACAGTTGAGCAATCTTACTAGGAAAAGAAAAAAAGGTGTGTGGGGGGGGATTTCCTGTGTAAGAATGTGAAGGAATGTCTTGCATGATTAGGAACTGCACGGTACCATGCCATCTCCCTGCAGCGGCACTGGTCTGCACTGATCTCAGATGTGCTTCTCTCTCCTTATAGGATTAATGGTTGGATGCTGCTTGCATAACTTTTCAAACAGCCACTGCTCCATACTACAGTCTTGTAGTATACTACAGGCTTGTCCTCCACCCAGTATCATGGTGGTCACTACAAACAGCTTCTGTAGAAATCATTATTCCATGTTTCATAAATGAAACAAAACCCCCAAAATTATCAAGCAAAAACATTGTGTTCACAGATTACATAAGACTTGGAATCCCTGCAGACCTGGTTAAAAGGCAGAAACAATATTTTCAAGAACAAAACATTTACAAGAAAAGTGAGATTTAATTAGCTATATCTGACTAATGTGTTGAACTCAGACCAGGAGAAAGAAAGAATGAGGGTTGTTATATATATAAATATATCTATCATACATAAAGCATGTTATCTCTTCTAGCAGTATCCTCAGCACACCTTACAAGCACTCTGCCCACAAACATGCTAAGAACCCATCACCCAACTAAATCCCTGAAGACCCTTGTGCAGGACAGGACAGGAAGTGTCCGTTTCACAGTTCTTGTAAACAGCTACACAAACTGCCGTACTTTATGTGATTATCTGCATACAGCTAAAAATGGTGTTCAGCATTTACTAACTAACACTCAGTGAAATTGTCTTTTTATCACTTATTTTCCTGTATGCTTCCCTATCTTAAGGTATCTTTACACAGTACAAAAGTGTCAAAGGCAACAAAGCTAACTTTTGTGCTGTACAGACTCACTCTGGATAGCTGAGATGCCTTGCTGCGCTTGAGAAGTTCCATGCACATTTGAAGTGTTTACAGTAACACCCAGTGTAATGTACAAGAAATAGAAGTGCACGTCCTGTTTTAAGGGTCCACAAACAGGATATCTTGAATAAACCTGCAAAACTAATCAAAATGGCATCTGATATTTTAAGCTCTAACATTCATTTCTTCAATTTTCAATAGCTGCATTTATCTCATGTGCAGAGTATGCACTGAAACTGTGCCAGACACATATTGCAAATTCTCCCATCTCTTTCCAGCCAATTGGTTTTAACAGCCTTTGCTTCACCTCACAATTCAAGAAAAGTCAGAACTTAGAATATACATGTTTCATGTAACTCCATTACCTCATGATAAACACGTGCATCGATACAATGACACTGACTCTTTCAAGACAGTCTCTTGTGCACCATGCAATTATGAAGTCCATACTCCTTTATAAAGCAGTGATCTTTATTTCCCATCTGGCATAGAACAGATAAGTTTTGAACCAGATGCAAGTCTACTTAATTTTTTTAAATCAAAATTAGGCAAAGCAAGACTGGGGCAAGGGGGGATTTCTTTCCTTCCTCTCTTCCCAACAGCAGGAAGGGAGAAAGAACAGAAAGGATACTATGGAATTAAAATAAGAGGACAGAAATAACTTCATAATGCTAAGTGATTTCTCTGTCAAACTACAGCTTGACTCGAGATACAGGTCCTCCTTAGCTGAAGAGCTTTCCAGAACAGACCCATTCCTATTTGTACCTGTTTACGCATACTACAGTGATATAGCACTGATAGTAGCACAGGAGCTTGAACATTGAAGATTATTAATGTGATCTCATACATCTTTAAACACTACTAAACTACTTTCTAAAAACAGGAAATTGAAAATGATTGAGGAAGCTGACAGCTTATAGTTACCACCCATATTGCAAACATTAACACACCAGAATACTATACTCCAACTTGTCCACAAAGTAAAAAAACCACAACTATAATCCAGTGACACAAGATCAAGCAAAAGAAAACACTACAAAAAAAAGTGCTCCAAGAGCATCAATCTATTTTGAAACAGCAATAAGAAACTAAACACTATGATTCTGTTGCACACACTAATATTCCCTTCCTTTAGCTGTCACTAGTTGACTGTGTCACAGCAGTACCAATTTCAAGTTTAAAGCCGTCAAGGGCTCCACGGATTAGTTCTAGAAAGACATAATACAAAAAGGGCAAAGCTTCTGCAGAAAGCCCACTGTCACTACGAGCTCACATGATAACGTCAGCCTAATAGGGCAAGCCAAAGCATGCTATAGTGGGACAGAGCTGAGCTGGAAAAAACTTTAGAATACAAAGCACATGACATTGAGGTAGGAATAGAGTATCTGGGTAATGAATGCCTCACCTGCTGGACACTCCCCCGCATCAAAATACAACAAGAAGCTAGTTGCCACAGGCATGAGAGCCAAGGCTCTGCTCAGATGTCGGGAAGAAAGGAGAAGTCTTTGCACCAAAATCCTTCTACTGCTCGTGTGCAAGAGTCGAGGAAAAATCATGCAAATGAATATGAAGTCACAGGACCGAATTAGAAGGAAGATGGCAAGTGGAAGGAACTTGAGGTAAAGCTTATTTTAGCCATATTAACTTTAAGCAAAAACAGTCAGATACATTAGAGGCACTGAAATAAGGGAGTGTACAAAACACGTCACAGCTAAAAGCAGGATCAAAAAAGCCACTTGAAAAGAGGATGTGAAGGTAAAAATAAAAGTCCCAGGACAAATCAGTAAGAAACTCCCCTAAAATAAAGGGGAAAGGATCTCATGAAGAAAAGCTACCAAAAGAAATTCAGGGAATGACGAGACTGGAGGATCTTGAAAATACACAATTTAGAGCATGACAGTACGATCGGTCTAAATTTTTCAGGAGTCTTATTTGAAGCAGCTTAAACAAGTTAGTTTTTAAGAAGGATATTTGGACAAGCAGCTGCAGGTCAAGTCTTAAGAGAATCTCTAGCTGTAAAGAAACAAAACCCTATGTCACAGCTCTGCATAAATTTGGTCCAGAGGTTTCCTTCTCTTCCCTCCTCCCTCACCCTCCCCATAGTAACAACCCTCTAGCTGTAAATGACTGGGAAACACTCAGCCAGTAACTACAAATCTGTCTGTGTACTCAACTAAATGTTCCCAGCTCTTTCTGAATGATACGTGAGTTGCAGTAGAACTATAGCTCTCACAAAGATAAGGCGATGAATACCATTAAAAATGCTTTGACAATTTTATTAAGCCTTCATATTAAAGTGGCTCTTTTCAGCTACATGGTGCTACTTCAGTTTGATTTTGGAGGATTCAGAGGGGGTTACAAAGTGCTAATGTTCACTGGTAACACAACCATCTTCCTGTCACCAGCAATTAAAGGTAGTTAGCTGTGCCCTTGCTAGTGTCTGGAAATTATAGCCATTACTCACTTCCTCATCTCAGAGGAAGATACTGTTGCCTGAAAGGGATGTTGGAGAACGGAATAAGGGGCAGCACACAAGAGATGAGACCAGAAGTATGTGGAGCTTTCAAGAGCTTGTAAAACTCTTAACACCATTATGTTGCTTCCCTAGAACTGTCACACAGATTTTGTAAAACTTTCCGTGTTTTGAGAAGCTTTTCAAAAGGAAGTTGCTTATATGCTCTAAAGTGGCATTGTAGGTACTTATAAGGAAGGGAAAGGAAAAATGTTGAGAAGTTTTGTGTACTATTAAATGCAAGTGTTCCAAAATAAAAGTCTGTTTAACCACTAGTCTTGAGAGTCCTACTAACACCTATAGAAAACAGAAACATCAACTGACTTAACCGTGCCTAAATAAGACATGATTATGAAGTCTATTTTAGGGATACCATTAAGACACTAAAGGAAATCCATTCAGGAAACTCGCACTGAAGCTTTCATGATATCCAAGTATCAAGCATGCGTATAAGCCATAAATACCACACAAGAAATTAGAAATAGGAAAAAAATTGTTCTTCTCAGGATTTTTTCAACAGTCCTCAGACATTCATTTCACAGTGAACATGGATTAATCCAAGCCATAAATCAAATATTGTCTGATCTTACTAGTTGTTTCATATGATAAGCAAGGATTACAAGAGTTATTAGTTTATCATACATGCTTATTTTCATATCATCTTCCTTGTGTGAGAAGCCATCATCTGAATTTGATTAAAAATCCCTCTAAATCAGACTCACATTTAACCTGCCACAAGCTGAAAAAACATGAGTTTCTTTTACTTAAGTTACAAGGCAGGAATTGATCAGAACCTGTTCAGTTTCCAAGAGGCTCAAGACCACATTAATACAATGCAGCTTTAACAACTGAACAGGAAATACTGCAATGTAAAGCTCTATCCCAGCAGTGGTATTTCATTCAGGTGTAGCTCTATCCTAAAACACTTATCCTACACTCTACTAGTTCACTACAGCAAATTCTAGGGTACCAAAATTGAAAGCTAGTGCTCAAAGAAGATTAGCAATATGAGATGAAAGACTCATTACAGGTGACAATCAAGATTTTTACCCTCTGTATCTCAAAGCAACAACTTTGCCAACTAATTGGAAATGGATGACTGGAACAGAGACAAACTATTAAAGAGGTACCAATTTAATATCTGTTGAATGAGAAAGTGTATAATAGTAAAGGTACTTGTGTTCCATTTTAAGCAAACAGGATATCCAATGAATATCAGGCCTTCAAAAACACTAAAAAAATATTACTTTGAAGCATTAAGATTAATATAAACAGCCCACCAATATAATTTCACTTTAAATGAGCCAGCAAATGCCTTTTGTTTGTTAATGAAGTCAGCCAGCTGTTAGCTATTTCAGTCCAACCAAGGGGGCTTTAGTCTGAAGTGACAGAAAAACATCTGATAAGTGTTAGACTGGCTTTTATAACAACATAATTTAAGGAGGGTGCAACTGTTCTGAAGTTTGCTGAGCAATGATGTATAGAAGGCAGATATATAGCAAGCTCTGCACTCTCCTATGCACATACCGTACGTAAGTTTTGAAGAGAAAGCACTGTATGTTCTTCTCTGACATTTAAAATAAAGGTGCTCAGAAAGCTTAGCTGACTGGCTACATAAGTTAGCACCAAGCAAGTTACAACATAGATTCACAACACATTACCTACTCTACAGTAATTGCCCACATGCGCGCATTCATCCTGCACTAAACTTGAGATAACTCACTTTTAAGATGAGGCATAGCAAGCTACCCTGCATACCGTTACCAAGTTGTCTCTAGTGTGCTGCACATCCACACCCAACCTCACCCAGCAAGTCAGGCAGGGAGTTGTATACTGTGTCCTGCCTCTTTGAGGATTTCTCCATGCTGGTCCACCTCCCTGCCCCCCCTTTTTTTTTTTAAATCAATTGAAAAGCTTACTTAGATTGAAATTTCAACAAACTTAACTTTGATCCAGACTGGTTCAAGAGGAGATAAACACCCTAACTAAAGTTAGTGCTGACTTCTTGAGGAATTAGTATTCGTAAAGCAAACTAAATGGGACTAGGTGTTCCAGTACCATGTGTGTACCCCTATTTGCAACCTTCAGTACCCTATTAGGAAGAAAGTTTGAGCACCTTACCTAGGTTTTAGAGGCATATGGCCAAGAAATTCAATCTAAATTCACTTCAATATTTTTAGTAATTTATGTATGTTTTGAAGATTGACTCACCCGTTAAACTATTTAAGGGTGTTAAAACATATCTGGATTTGACTAAACATAGTCAAAGGAGAGAGAAGAAAAAAAAAGGCAAAAATAAACAGCCCCAAAGTTCAGTAATACCACTTTAGCAGCTAATACTGCTACTAGAGCAGTAGTACCAGAGTTCTTTTCACTTGTTGGTAATTTCAGACTGGTTCTACTTTTTACCCCTTTCATTTTCCTACATTTGTCCTGTGTAGACATACTGATAAGCATTTAAAGAATTAAAATCTTAAAAAGGGCTGATCAACTGCGGGATGTGGGTTTTGTCTAAAAGATAGGAGTTTCAGCATCATTTTCAGTCACAGTATTTACTGTTCCATCTTAAATTCATAATCAAATGCCATAGGCACCAATCTGAGTCATTAAGTGTAAAAGAGTACAGTTTTGGTAGTGAAGAAAATCATTCCTGCAGCTACTGCCAGGCTGAAGACAATTTCATAACAGGGTATACGAATATTTGGACCAAAGAATGCCCATATGAGATAAGGTAGAAAGAAGAACCAAGTTAACAGATGATGATTAGGGGTGCTGGCTATCTCCCACACCAAGGTCCTTCTGAAACCAACACTAGAGACAAATTTGGGCTTCTCTATACAGACAATGGAGAATGGCAAGATGAATCAACTTTTTATGCAGATACTGTGATTTAAGTAAGCATAGTTTGCTTTCATGTGAGGCTTCCTCAGGTGGTAAGTGGCCTTTGATCTCTACACTGGTTTAATCCTGTAGTTTAAACAGGATTTTGGGTTAAGCAGTAGTGATTCAAACCCATTTGGAACCTGGAAGAGTTCACATGGGATTTAAATTTCATTGAGTACATTCACCTTTTCAGTTGACTGAATTACCTTTTGAGTGACACTTTATAAGCAAGGCTTTAAGAGCAGGATTTTTTATGAAACAGTTTTAAGAGAAATCAACATAGTCACATCATCCTTATTTTCAGTTTTGTTTCTTCTGTGATTGATCCACTAGTGTTCTGAAAATTTCCAGCTTCCTTTAGAGCAATAACCTCCATTTATCAAATGCACAAAAACAAAGTAATCAGAACAGTGACAAAAGGTATGCCTACCTTCATAAGACAGACAGACAGAAAGAAAGAAAAAGACAGACAGACATTGTAGAGTATTAAGTGCCTCAATGGGCTGAGGTAAATAATGTTCAGAAGTTGTAGGAGTTGTATTTCCATTTTTATAAAATAATTCAGAAAAAAAAAACTTTGTCAGTCAACCTTTCAGTCTAACCAAATCACATTTATCATTAGCATTTATCATAAGCACTTATCAAGTGCTTATTAAATTATAGCAAGAAAGGACAACGTTTTTTCTTAAAATACATAGTCATATTTCTTAACATGCAAGACAATAAGTAAATTTTAACAACTATTCTTTTCTAGGTGTATGCTTTTATCTCTCAGTCACTGTCCTGTTTGGGATTGAAATTTGGTAGTAGACTCACTAAAATACTAAGCAAGAAACAAAGACGTGCAATAGACTGCATTTAAGTTTTGTTGTCTTTTGAGAATTAGAATTTCCATAGAAATATGACTGAAGCCACAATGAAGTGTAATTAAGCAGTCAGCAAAAACATTTAATCTTGATACACAACCCAGTCATAATGTCGAGATACATGCTGAGATAAGGGAAACATTATCTTAATTTTTAGAAGTAGGGGAGACTAAGGCAGACAGCGTAAGTAATTTGTCAAACATTTGACACCAGCAAGGGCAGTGCTCAGTGAAAGCGAACGATGCCACCTCCCCATGAGTGTCCAAAACCACATAAGCAAAAATACATAGCATTTATGCCATTAGTGTCACTGTATGCTCTACAGTGACATTCTAATTTTCACTAGAGGTGCATTATTTTGGCCCACAATTTAGGATTAATATAAAAATGATAATACCTATTATCACTAGAAGACATGACATTCCCAAATCTTGCCATCCTACTCCAAACTTCCTATTTAAACACAGAATACTCTGTTTCCCTAAAGTGTTATAAATCAATAGATTACAAGGCATAAGATGGGAAATAAGAGTAGCTGCCTTGCATAAATCTGTCATCTGGAAGATGATGCCTTGTGTTAATTTAGTAAGCTTATGCTGGATGAGAATAAACTTATGCTCTCATACTTTTCTAGTGGATCAGGCTGGATTTCAGTCTTATGAATTCTCCAAGGAAGTACAAATATCCTATCCTCCCAGAGCAACTAAAACATTGCCCATGCACAGAATCACTTAAGTGTTTTTAATGGCGTTTATTACAACTCAGAAGGACTTTTTTTGTCTATTTGTCTGGAGGTTAACTACAGAAAGAAACCTCTGTAGCTGAGCTTACAGCCAACTCCGACCCAAGTCAGACTGCTTTTGTTAGGTTTTCCTCCATGTACACACTTGCCCTGTGTTTCTCTGTTGACACAGCACTCTTCCCCACTACTTATCCTACTGCTCTAATGCTGCTCCCCAACCAGTGTCACGGGAAACTTCAAAAAGGCAACTGGAGAACAGCACAGTGTTTAGAGAGAACAAGCCTTCCTGCTTCCCTGCAGGAGCTCATGCGAGTGTAATAAAGACCTGGTGAAGAAGCGCCTGCAGGTGCTCCTGCAGGAGCAGCAGCGTAAGCAATCTATTTAAAAAGAGAGGCACTGCCTAAGGTAAACCGTGGTCCTACATAGCTAGCAATAACTGAAAGCGTGCAAGACAACGCATTTATGAGATGAAGGAGTATGCTACGCTTGCTGCCTCTATAGTTAAAAAGAGATCAAGGCTTAAAGTATGTTTGATGTGGATTTAAAGAAAAAACAGCAGTACGTGGGGGCTAATTCCACCCTACCCCAGACATTTTCCACAAGTTCCTCAACACATGCGCATCTTCTAAACTTGTAAGAGGCGGAGGCCGCCACTCGGGCGGCGGGGCCAGGCCCCCCGGGCCCCCGAGTGCCCCCCGAGCCCCCCGCTCCTGCCGCGGCCGGACAAAGCGCAGCGCGGCGGCCTCCGGGAGCCCGAGCGCCGCGCTCCCGGGCCCGGCCCCCCTCCCCGGCAGGAGCCGCCACAGCTCGGCGGGCACGTCGCTCCCGCCGCCCCCCCGGGCGCGGCCCGTTCCCGGGGACGGTGGGCGCCTGCCCAGCCTCCCGCGGGGGCGCCGGCGGCACCGGGCAGGCCCCCCGCCGCCCCCCGCCGCCGCGGCCCGGCGCCTCCTCACCAGCCGGTCTCGTCCTCCTCGCAGCCGGCCAGCCGCTCCAGCTCGTCGGGCCTGAGCAGCACGGCGTCGTCCAGGAGGCCGGCGCCCTCGCCGCCGCCCGCCGCGCCGCCCCTGCCGTCGGCGGGCTCCTCGGCGGGCGGCCGGCGCGGCGCGGCGCGGGGGCTGAGGCAGCGGCCGTCCGGCGGCGCGGGCGGCGGCGGCGAGGGCCCGGCGGGCGGCAGCCGCTTGGGGCTGGCGGGGGCGGCGGGCAGGGCGCCGTGGCGGCTGCGGAGCTGCTCGTTCTGCTTCTCCAGCTTCTTCACCAGCTCCTGCAGCTTCCGCACCTCCGCGTCCGCGTTCACGTTCGAGTTGACGTCCTCCATGATGTCCGCCGGCGGCAGGGCGGGCGGGCGACGGCGGCCGCGCCGCCCCGTCTACATGGCCGGGGCCCCGCGGCGGGAGGAGGGCAGGGCGGGGCGGGGCGGCCGCGCCGCGGTGCCTGCTGCTGCTGCTGCTGCCGCCGCCGCCTCAGCTGCGCTGGCGGGCGGCGGGGGGGGCCGCAGGCGCGCATCCGGCCGCCGCCGCCATCTTCCCGCCTCCCACCTCCGCCGGCCCCGCCCCGCCGCTCCGCGCTGACGTCAGCTCGCGCGCGCCGCCAGCCGCTCGCGGCGCGGGAGCGCCCCCGTTCTCGCCGCTCCCCGGCGCGGGGACAACCGGCCGACGAGGTGGCCGCGGGGTTGACGTCATGGGGCGGGGCGCCGCCAGCGAGGCAGCGCCCCGCGGCCGTTGGCGGCGGCCGGCCTCGGGCCTCTCGGCTTCGTGGCCCCGCCGAAAGCCGGCCCTGGCGGCTCCTGCCCTGGGGCCCCTTCGCCTCCCGGCGCCGTGTCCGGCGCCCTCCGTCAGTGACTGCCTGCCAGCCAGCGTCACCCGCGAGGGAACGACTGGGCCGCTGCCGTGGCCTCCTGTCTCTCAGGGGCTACGAAGTCCCTTCTGGGAGTTCTGCGTGAAGCGCCGGAATAGCTGAATAAAGCGCTTAAATCCGCTAAAGGATACAAGGTGAGCCCCTAGCAAGGAGTGCCGCCTGTCCAGGGCCCTGGTGATAGACTCGAGCCCTGGCTGTGTGACACGCAGCTGAACCGTTCCCCGATACCACTTAAGCCTTTCGTATTAGTGATATAAAAGGTGACCTGAAATTCCCACTTACAGTAATGCTCTTGTGCCTTTTGGTATAAGGGATTATTGGGGGTTGGGAGCTTGTTTCTCCTTTCACTAAACTCCTGTTCTCCAAACCATTTGCCTCCAAGCTTCAACTGCTGGAGTCACTGGGGTGCTCCAGCTCCCCTTCCATCTATCTGCACGTGAGACGTGGATGGGTGCTCAGTACCATCCCTACATGCATCTTTTCTCTTCCCAAGCTCCATCTACACAACAGCTTAATTCGGGGTCAGCACTTGCTGTGTAGAGGTAGGAACACCAGCTGGCAGGCTGAAGGAGGGGTGCAGTCTGCAGGGATGACATGACAGATGGGTAGTATTTTTCAGGCTCAGAGAGGGAAGCAAGGTTGAGGTGGTCAAATCTGGGGGATGCAGCTCACAGAAGGCTGTGCAGAGGGGGTGCAAGGCTTGGATTCAATCAGTGCAAGCTTCACGTATGGATTGTGTTAGGTGTGGTGCCTGGACTGCTGTGCTGTTGGGGCAGCCAGGCACAACTCTGCAGCAGCCTTACTGATATGGGGGCAGGAGTAGGGTCACTTCTTTGCCTTATGCAATACTTCCCTTTTATACCTTCAAAGATTACATTATCTCTTTAAACGTAGCATTGTTTCAAAGTTAGTGCTGGGGTGGTTATTCACTATTACTGTTAGATCCTTCCCAGAATCCTTCAATCCCTGAGTACAATTTATGTCATTGGTTCCTCAGAAGCAATATTACTTTGTATTTAACTGTATTAAGATCTATCTTATTTGGCTGGGATCTTCTAATCTAGCAATTCTAATTACTCTAATGGTAATCTGTCCTTATTATTTGCTAACAAAACAATCTTTATCAGCAGAAAACTTAACCAGAATTTGTATAATTGTCACATTTATATAACCATTAAATAGTTTTGGCCCGTGAGTTGAGACTTTTGAGTCTCTGCTAGATATAGCTATGCTCACTGATACCACATTAATAACATTAACAGCTACCCATGGAAGTTTGTAAATCCAGTTCATTCTCTGCTAATTCTGTATGATTTGGTACCAAGTCAAATGCCTTAAGGAAATCCAGATATATTCTATGAGCACAGTTACTTTATTAACAAAGCCTGCAGTCCTTTAAAAAGCAAGAAAAACAAAAATTTTTTTGACAATACAGCCTTTCTGTGAAATGTTGCTGACACTTCAGTGGTTAGTGGGTGTAATAGTAGACTTAAATCTATACAGGGAAGTTTATTCTAACTTAGCATATTTATAGAAGGAGCTTAGAGTAAAGCTTTCTTATTCTTCTTTAACCACTCTCAGTCCAAAGGTTGGTGGCATGATCAACCTTTAGTCACTTCCATTAATCATGCTTTTATAGTAGCAGTAGAAGTTGTTCAGCTGCTGTCCTGGAGCAACTGGGATGAGGGTGGGACTGGTCGCTGGGGCTTGGACGGGGACAAAGTGTGAAGAGGAGTTGTGAAGGAGAGCTCTGCTGGAGGGAGTAGGCAGGCAGCATGGAGAAGGACCAGAAGGAGCCCCTGGCTGCTGGGAGCTGCTGAGTCAAACTGCAGCAGTTCGTTGTGATTATGTCATGTTCAGGGGCCTCCTCTGTGAGGTAATGGCACGGCTGAAAGCCACGGAGCTGGGCGCTGCCTACATCCTGCTGCTTCTTTCCTTCTGTCTTCCTTCTCCCTCCCCTCAATCCCTTTTATGGTCTGCCTGTCGCCCAGGTTCACCACCCTAACTTTCTCCGCTGCTGACTCCATTACTTTGCTGCCAGGAGCTCACTAGCAATTACTTCTCCCTACAAGATACACTGCACAAAGATGCATGGATGGGGGAGAGAAAAGTGAGGAAAAAAAAGTGTGAGAACTGCTGAATCCTCTGCTGTTTTTACAAAGAGTAAAGGCAAATGGGATGAACAAAGAAAAGTCACTGGTTAATAGTTACTATAGTCTGTGATTGAACAACAAGGACTGTAATCATGCTTTTTCATTCACTCTTTTGCTGAGAGTGCCCTTCTTGCTTTTCAGGAACTGAGAAAAGCAAGGCTTGGACCAGAAGTCTCCCATTAAATGTCAGACAATAATGGCTTCTATAAGCATCTCAGTCATCAGATTCCAAGCTTGTGCTGGCCAGATGGGAAAGACCACACCCAGGCAGAGGCTCCTGAGTGATTATACACAAGTAGCTGTAATTGATAGTAATGCCACAAAAATGAAATCTTCCACGGTGTCACAAGAGCACGAGAAATTTGTTTGCATGTTAAAGTAGACCTTTTGCAGAGTTTCCGAACAATTTCAGTTTGAATCAGTGCTTTTTCACACATGCACAGAAGGCAGGGAGAAGCAGCATTTCTTCAGTAGTATTTTCTAGAGTCTCAGAAATTCTGAAAGCCCCTCAGTGCAAAAATAGCATGGCCAGGGTTCTGTGGTATTAAAATGGGCAATAGCAAAGCTGTGGAGCAGCAGTTCTCTGTGCCTGCATGGGTGCTTCTCTTTTCTGACTCAGTGCACACGATAACTCACATGATAGGAGGAAATGAGGAGCACTCCCTCCAAAACAAAAGAAAGCTGGGCAAAGCTCCTATGTCACTCCTGTAATTCAGCACATACCCCTCTAACAAGTGGTACTGGGAAAAAGGCCACCAGGAGCCGCATTCTGATGGCCTTTGGGCTCTTAGCCTGCACAGCTCTGTAGTTAGTGTTTTATGGCTGTTATTCAATGCATTGCTGGGTTTGTATCTGTTGAAACTGTTAGAATCTGACTCAGAAACCTTTATTTCAGTTGTCACCTGGGAGAACAAAAGGTTCCTCAGAGGAAGGGGTGCATGAAGATGGGCAGATGCATGGTGGGAAGTTAATATTTGTAGCAGTGTTTAACTTCAGGCTAGGAAAACTGGACAGTTTTACAGGCAGCTTTGTTTAGTCTCCTGGGGAAGATTGTTGCCTGCCAGACCTTTAAAAGGAGGTATTCAACAGGCCCACACATGTTCTTGTCAGGCTATGTTTGTTTAAACATTTGACAAAATAGAAATTGTCATTTGTCATTACAATATATCATATGCACAAATGTTGAATATGTAGTGAAATAAGTATATATCCCTTTCAAAATTAATTTCAAAACTGTTAAATTGGTTCAAATGAACGAATCAACGCTGTAGCTTTAATTTTTTATAAAAGATTTCTCTGAGTATATCTGACCTCATCAGTGGTGAGAAGACACATTTAGTCCATTAGGCTAGACCTAGGTTATTTGGAAACTCAAAATATACGGTCAGTGTCTTTGCACGTGTTTTCAGTAACTGTCTTTTAGAAACTGTTAAAGGCAGTGAGCTTTGTAAAGGCAACCATGGGCAAAATATACTCAAAAAGCTTTATAAATCTTTCTAGAAGTTGGATAAAGGCCTACTGTGTTTACTACTGACCCTATCATGTGAAAGTGACCCACATTCAATACACTGCTCTTCTTACCAAGTTACAATCTTGTCTGAAGGGCAGACAAGATTCTAGCTGAGTTCTGCCATTGAAGTACACCTATCTTCGGTTTCTATCAAGTACAAAATACAGCTCTTCAACATGAATTAACATACCTCTTTTTTCTGCACAGAAAAAAAAGATGATAACAGTTTGACCACAACCGTGTTTAAATGTGTTCTTTGCGCTCCAGATCTGGAGCAAAAGCAATTTTAGGATACAGCACAAGCAGATTTCTAATGAGGCTGGTATTCATGGCATACCATGTGGCTAGAAAAACTGTGAATAAATATGTAGTTCAGCCTTTATAATTTGTATAGTTAATTTAGACTGATGACTCTTTTAAAAAAATGATTATCATCAGAGTTGAGTATGGTAATAAATCTTCCATATCACTGCAGACACCCCACATAAAGTCTGACTGTTCTCGCTAGGTTCATCATCATGGTATCTGAATACCTTCCACAGGTTTTAGAGATTTTGCTTCTTGAAGAATTTTTTTGCATAGCTGCATGTAAAATTCAGTAACAAATGCAAGTTCAATTTTGTCATGGGGTTAACTACCAGTATTTCATGTTTATCAATCATTTGGAAATATCCTAATTACTATTTAGAAATCTGCTGAGCTCAACATATTCAAAATGTGTGATCAGACTAAAGTGACTCAGAGCACTGGGAAAGAATTTTCTGTTGTCAAGAAGATTCAGGACTTATATTTGTTTACAGACTACAGTGATTTCATTTGCTTGAGTAATACTGAGTGAAACCTTATATGACGCCACCCATATGAAGCAATCTTCTGTTATACCACTCCTAAAAGTTTTTAAATATCCTGAGAACCCTCCTGCCACACCTTTATTAGCAAGCCAGCTCTGTTAGGAAAACTATTTCATTGTGCTCAAGAGATTCTTAAAACAGTTTTCCCTCTGTGCTTTTTAGCAGAAAAAATCGTGTTCAAAATGTAAAATAATTGGAAAGAGGGTAATTTTCAAACATGCTGGAAGTTTTAAATGCTACATTTACATATATACAGACAAAGCTAGTATGTTTTAAAAATCCTCTTGTTTGATTTTCATGAAAATTTGTAACTGCAGGGGGGAGAGACAGATAATACATAGCACAGACCAAACTTTGCAATTAAATTAGCTTCATGCTTGATTCATTCATCATTTGTATTTAACAAAGCTATGCTTCTGATTGAAAATAATATATTGATGCTGACAAAACTAATCAGGATTTACAGTCAAGAAGGGAAGATATTGTGTGACCAGTTTTATACATTGTTGTAATAATGGAAATACTTTATGCAAATAAAAGAATTACCACTAACATCCTGAGATATTACCCATGTACTTAAGCCTGGAGAGAAAAATATATTATTTGAGAAATGGTATTATACTACATTATAATGAAACTTCAACTTTTGCCTTCTTTTCCTGTTCTGAGAAATCATTTTGATAGTTTGCACAGTACAGAAGGAATCAGTCGCCATCTAGTGACAACACATTGTAACACTAGCTGAGTCAGAATCAGCAACCTAGTTTTCATAGTGGGACATTGGGAAGAAATGGACATGAATGCCAAACTTGCTTTCTTAGTCTTTGATTTTAAGTTTGCCTGTGAGATATTTCTGGCATAAAGTTAACCACTGGCTGATGCCAATTGCATTGTGCAAGATAATCATGTTCCTAAACCATGTATGTGCTTCCACTGTATACTAATGGTGTTGAGGCTGGCTGAACAGCTGCTTCCCAAGTTCTCCTCCACCACCTGTGATCCCAGCCTCGGAAATGTCCAGGTGCTTTCCTGCCACACGCTGGCAGCCTCATACATCCACAGGCAGGTCTGTTTGTTTAGGAGAGTCGCCTGTGAGCTGGCATTCCAACAGGGTGGGACTAAGAGACCTAGGGACATGAACACACTTTTCCTGCATAGTTTGTTCCCCACCAGAGTGAGAGAAACTGTCAGAGCAACAGCTCTAGCAGTCCGTAAGCGTTGTTCCTTTGTCCACTGGAGCAGCAGAGGGACATTTGCCAGCAGCTGATAAGCCATGCTGTTTGGTGCTCTTCTCTCAAAAGTCCTGTTTGGTCATAGTTTGCCAAGGGAGAACAGAGCTCACACAGAGCTACAATTTTTGGTTCTGAAATGCAAATGCTTGTGGGGGAACTAGCAGCAGTGTAGTCTTTCTCTAGAGATGACTCAGGACTGACTCACTTGCATTTTTCTCTCCACAGAGATAGCTGAAGGATAGAGAAGGACCACAGCCATCTCTGGACTGCTCAAGTTGGACCAGGATGGCTAGGAAGAGGATTCTGAGAAGATACCACAGCTGGTATAAAAATCCCAGAAGGTTCTTACACTGCAGGCCCTTGCTGTCTCAGAGGAACAAGACCTAAGCTAGTCACCACCATTTTAGTAGCCAGTTTGCTATGGCAGGGCCAGGTAAGCATCTTGTGCCTTTTTTATTTTGGCCACAGTGACTTGTTTGGGGGAGAGAAGGGATCTGTGTAGGCCTTATTTTCTCTTACAACCAGGTTGACCAATGCATCGTTCTGTGGCTGGATTAGGCCTTAATCTTACAGTGTAACCAGTTGCAACTTGTTGATTCTCTTCAGCATCTGTGTTGTCATTTATCATAGAATCATGTCTTCTTTCTTCTTAATTCTTGTATGGTGATTTTTTTCTGTGTTGGATGAAGGCTGATTTTATCCTACAGTGGTAAAACAACAAATAACACATAGGAATGAGCAAAACATTCCTGCTTACATTATTGCTTTTTCTAGTGCTGTTCACTCCCCTGTTGCTCAGCTACACTAGCTGGTGCCCCACGGGGGAGTGGAGTTGGCCACTGCTGCTTCTGTCAACAAGGGTGAGCAAAAGGGAAAAGTCCTGCAGGGAGGAAAAGAGAAACTTCTAATTCATTTGTTTCCCAGAGCATGTTTCTCAGTGCATAATTAAGTGCATACCTTCTTGTTGAAGCCACAAGAAAAGCTGTCATTAGATTTCTCATTACAGGAATATTATGTTATTTGTGAATGAAAGGTGAATTAGGACAATATTGTTTGGAAACCACAACAAATTAAGAGAGCAGGCTGTGTAGGAGAGAGTTTGTAAGGATTTGCTAGATTGCAGGCACATGGCCCTCTCGTGGTGGCTCAGGAGAACACAAAAATCATCTGGTCTTGAAATTGCAGGTCAGACTTTCATTGTACATTAGTAAGGTTGATACACTGAGTGTCCCCTCCCCCCCCATCTGTAGTTGGACCTTGATGAATGATTTGATGTAAAAAATTCATTACATTTTTTTCTATTATATTGCTATGGAATTATTTGCTTTTCTTTCAATATTATCTTGACACTCACTGAACAGACTGGATGACTGAATTTTTTTATTTTCAGTAGTGACTACTGACTGCAACAGCCAGATGAGCCTCCAGATTATACAGTAAAAATAAGCTTATTTCTTTTCCTGTGTTTATACTTAAGATTACAGAAATTTTAAAAACTCTTAAGCATTAAGTAAAATGTGCTGTTTCATTGCCCATCCTCATACTTTGTATTTCCTCCTTTTCTGTAATTATTCCCTGTAGATGTTAAGATCTTTGGTCTAGGGAATCATTGCCCATTTATTTACTAAGTGCTTAGTTTGTTTCTGGTGCTGCACAAGTAAAAGTATTGTTCAAGGAGAAGCCAAGCTCTGCTGAAGAAAAGTGGTTAAAATATTAATTTTAAAATATTGGTACTTGTCACGAAAGGAGTGATGCACTTCACTCGTAAGAGGGAAGCAGCACTACGTTTATTGCAGTAAGACAGCAACTTAACAAAGCTCAATCGTGAAGAAGAACTATTTAATGAGGTTCGATTGGCAAGGTTCACTCAGTTATTTACTGCATGAAGGACAGGGTCAGATGCATGTGCAACAGAGACCCTCCTGTTGAGTCACAGGGTTCAGACTGGACCCCCTTGCTTTCTAAACTCCTTCGGAGAGGAGCCTAGGTGCAGCTGGATCCGATCCTAGTCTCAGACTTGGTCAACGGTTTATGACTAAGGGATTATGTGCGCAATTAGTCAGAGATATAACTCAGCAAAGGTTCATGAAGTTCGCAAAAGTTCAGCATGCTATTAATCACTTACTGAGGATCTCTTGCAGGTAAGGAATCTCTCAACCTCGAGGAGTAACCTTGAGAGGCATCCCTGCTCAAGGGGAGATTCTGCAGTGCAGCCTGCTGCCATGCAGGAGAGCTCAAGGGGCCTCTGGGCTGCCCCCTATTTATGGGGGGGAGATGATTGACTCATAGTCATATTTGCATACTAGATGGGCCTTAGTTGGCGCATGCTCAACCAGCCTGTACATATGTGCTGTTTACAGGGAGGTCAGGTTGAGGGGGAGAGAGCACATCAGCGGGGGGGAAGGAGCACACTGTCACAGTGCTATTCAGTTGATTTGAATTATGAACACATACTGTGCTTGAATATTTGAGTGAGTTAATTGTGCAAGGCAATTGGAGTTTCTTTAAGCCAGTGCTGCAGAAATTGTCTGAAATATTCATCCCAAGCAAAGGGAAAATTTGTAGGAAATATCTTCATTCACAATTAACAGAGAAACCCTTAATATTATGTGTAAACAAAGTACCTACAGAGAATAGAAAAGGAGAAAATATTTTGACAGGCAGAAAGCATAGGGGAAAGGTGAAAATGTCAAAAGTGAAGCTGAGTTAGACCCTGCAAAGGAAATTCAAGCAAATAGTAAAAAGGTATGTTGGCCACATCCACACTAAGAAAGAAGTGGATACCTTATATAGTATAGAAGTGGTTGTGATTAAAGATAATCTAGATATCACCCCAAACTACCTCACTGAGTATTTGCTTCAGCTTCAGCAAAGATAATGATGTAGTACATGGAGGCAGAATCAAGATGATTAATGAGAATGAGTATGGAAACAGAATTTGGCACATGCAAGATGAAAGCAAAGTGAAAGAACTCAGCTCTCAAGTAAGAAGAATACTGAGAGATCCAGTAACTGAAATCATAAAGCCAGTGATAAGAGTTTTAATGCATTTATCAATTCAGATGGCATTGCCATATGACTAAAGAACAGAAAATGAAGTAGCTATCTTTAAGGAGAAAAGTGATCCACAAAGGTATATTAGCCTGATCTCAATTGCCTACAAGGATGCAGCATTTTTTTGGAAAGAAATAGAAGTTAGAGATATAAAAGTATATAAAAACAGAAGAAATATTTACCAAAGATAGATTGTGCCAAATGAACATGGTATTTTTCTTTGTTAAAATATGTGATTTTCTAGAGAAGAGAATTGCAGTAAAGCAGATCCATATGGATTTCAGTAAAGTGCTTGACATGTTGTTATATGGGAAATTATTAATTTAAAAAAAGTGCGATGATACAGGAAAAACATAGAAGAAACTAAAGAGCAACAGAAGTGGTTGTACTTACAGTAGAATGCTCAGGCTTCAGGAAATTAATTGTATGATTGTGGACTGCATTAGGGATTGACTGCATTTATCATTTTTATTAATGGTTATGTGCAAAAATACAAGTGATTAATGAAATACACTGATGACAAGGTATCTTTAATGCACTGTAGGGCTGGGCTGCCATAAAGCAAGAGCTCAATTAACAGAAGACTAAAGTAATAGACATAGGATGAAGATTAACAACACAAAGAGCAAAGGACTTAGAGACTAGCAAGAATTTCTTCAGTAAGTACAGGCCCATCAGCTGCTGACAAGAGATGAAGGGAAAGATCTAGCTGTTTTAGTCAATTGTCAATCACAGGATATCTAAGGACCGCTACTATATCATCATGAAAACAAAAATACTTCTGATGGGCTGTAGGTGAAATCTTTCAAGTAGGTTAAAGGGAAATATGCATGCAACTGTATAAGGCAGTGCTGAGACCTTATTTGGAGTACTGAGAACAACTCTGTCATGGTGAAGAAAGATTAATACACACTGGAAGAAGTTCAGAAAAGAGGATCTTTAAATGATCAAGGAGATATTAAGACCATGAGTATAGACCAGAAAGTTTCTTGCTTAGATCAATCAGATGTGGTTTCAGAGAATGTATCATAGCTCACTGTAAATGAGGGTAAAAATGAGGGAGGAAGAACTATGTAAGTTAAAGGAGACTGCCCCAAGGGCAAATAAGTATAAGCTAGCTACCACTAAATTTATGCTGATAATAGACTTGTGATGACCAGATAATCTAGCATTGTTCTTTTTGAGAGTAGTGGAGGCAAACAACTTGGCTATCTTTATTCTAGAGTTTGCTGCTTTTGTTAGTGGCCCTTTCTTGTGGGGTTGCCCATGATAACAGGGGTGGGAATCAGTGATCCAGGAAGTATTCTAGGTCTGTGTTCCATGTCCTTTTTCCTGGTTTGTCCCCATTGCAGCTGCAGTTCTATGCAGATTGAACATTTGTCTTTAAGAAGCAACACATTGATGTACATGCTTAACTTTAAGCACAAGTTGGGTCCCATCAAGTCTTCAGATTTCATGAGAAAACTTGAACCATGAGAAAACAGGGGTGTATAATGGATCCCCTCATTTAAATGCAAGCAAGCCAACCCATACAAGGTTAATAGAAGAAAAACATTTTGCTGTAGTTTATAAACCAAATTTAACTCACTATAATCTAATCCATCAGTGCATAAAGATGAGCAATATAAATACTATAAATAATGAAAACCTGTCTTTATTTGACTCCCTATTAAGTCAGTAGGAGTTAAAAATATTTTGCTGAATCCAGCATCATGGTCCATCAGGTCCTTTTGTAATTCAGGTAAGCTGCAAACTTGGCATACCAGATTCACTGTTGGTTAAACAACGGAGTTGTTTTTGTTCATGCAAGTGGTGAGTATGGCCGTACCAGTAAATATAACATGTTCCAGATGTCCACTGACATGTATTTCACATCTATTAAAACACTTGCTGATAAATTCAGACATTATAGCATGGTAAGTAACATAGCAATAAAAGTATTCTACCTTGCTGCTAGGCAGAATATCATATATATAATCCTTTTAAACAATGAAATTTTTCTACCAAAATTAAAATCAAGAAATAATTCTGAACATGCAGTTGCCATCAAGCAAACATCCCTTTATTAAGTGATAATAACATGCTGGACACAACATGTACATTTTATTAGAAGCAGAAGGAACCTTCTGCAGAAATCCTTCTCTGTAAATATCCTTATCCCCTTGCAGTATTGTAGGGTTCTTTGTGCAAACACAGTTTAAATGATTTTATCATTCCCAGTGTGAAAGAATCTTTAGAGTGTGCCAGTGAACTGCATCCTTTTAAATGTCTGTTGCTTGGTGGAAAGGCTGAGTCACTAATTGTGAGGGATTTGTGGAGGATACAGTATTGAAATAAAAGAAGGGACAGATTCAGCCCAGGTGTAAGGTACTGCAGTCAGTGGTACTCCAGAGTTAAATAAGAACCAAGATAAAGATTCCTTCCAGAGACACCTTGGGTGGAAGCAATTGTGGTGATACTGTCTTCCCTCCATCACAACCAAGGCCCTGTGCTGGGGCATGGTTAGATGCTAGTATCTGATGCAGTAAGACAAACTTTGTACTTCATTTATTAACTGGTCTAAGCCAGTCCCAGTGCTGTACAACTCTTTAAGTATGAAAAGTACTACATAAGGCCTAAGCTATATTCAGACCTCAAAAGATGTGCCAAAATGACAAAAGTCAACCCCTGGTGGAAAGTTCAGAGAGAGAAAATTCAAAGGCCTCTTATTTTTAACCAAGAATGTAGCAGTTTATCTTGATTTCCCAGCTCAAACAATGTGGCAGGCTTGCAAGAATGACATATTTTCTATGGACTCAGTTCCTACTATTGTTTACAAGCCAAATGTCAGGCTAGATAGTAATGGGTCAGCCCATTTGTAGTCATGGCACAGGCATCTATTACCAATGATATGTCTGTATATTAGAACAAAGAAACACATGAAGGCAAGGGACATGCAATCTTCTTCCTTTCTCATAAGCATTTTGGCAAGACAAGTTTGAGAAAAATGTTAGGGTTTTTCCAGACAGTTTTATTATTATTTTAGAAACGTCTGTTTTCTCATCACAATTAATTTTCCTAAGAGTCAAGAATCTGAGCTAGCTAAATAGATTGTTGATTCTGTTTTATTTCTTGTTCTCTGAAAATACTGGATTTATGACAGAATCATAGCACAGGGGGTACTAATTTGACAAGACAATAGGGTCATTGTCTGTTGTTAGTATTGTCACAGTTACGCAGTTTGAAGTGATGAGGCAAATTCTGTTTGTTTCGACTTGGCTCTTAATATGTATTTAACAAATTGTGTGTGTGTGTATCTCTATACCTATATATGCACACACACATCTGTTAAGCACTGTAGTTGCAGACTATGTCAGATCTGTTAAACCTGTTAGAAAGTTGGACTTTAAATAAAGAACATTTGCTAAGATCAGACTTAGCTGTGAATTAAAGGAGGTTACAAGGTAGCAGAAATGAAGCATGCAGTGGAAAGCCAGTTATGCACTCTTTATACCACCTGCAGGCTCCCTAGCTACCCCTATACCTCAACTTTAAGAGCTTTTCAGAACAGTGAAGTAGCAGATATAGAACTGTCTTCAGCAAGACTATAGCTATGGACACAACACTGCAAAGGATGCAACATTTATCCCCACTTAGTTTTGTCCACAGCAATGGAATTCATCGGGGATGAATTAGACAAAAATCTTACGTTTTCTATCCTCACTTTATAGCCATATTTAACTGGTAAATATTATTTGAAAAGAAAAGTAAACAGCAGTTAAATAAAATATTTTAATATGAACTTACTAATCCTTTAATAACAAAGACGATATTATTTCTTTCAACCCTTTTGAAAATATTTAAGATTAATGGCCGTCAGTGAAGAATGCGAAAAGGTTATTAGGATGAGTGCAAGATGTTCACTATAGAGTAAATTCAAGTAGGCAGTTATTACAGTGGATTTATTCTGAACTGTCATTACTGGGTGTCAAGGACTGGCCTGATAAGGGCAGAAATTAAGGTCATGTGGCAAAATGCTTGAAGTGAAGACTACTGTCATACTAGTGATTGTGTTCTTTGAAGTGGATTTACAAAGTCAACCAGATGCATGATGTATTTTATTCTCCAGCTTGCAACTGTGTTAGAGAATCCCAAATACAATGAAGATCCATAAACAGAGCCGGTCTGACCTGTTCTGTGAGTTTAAATTCATGACAATTTCACTAGGAAGGTATCTACAACAATGTCACCAAGATCAGAATCTGAACTTCTCTTGGGGCTTAGGGTTTTGGCTAGATAGCCTTCTAATTGAAGTGGCTCAGCTAATTCTTCTAAGTAAATCAGTGTAACGTTTATATAACACACCGATACCAAACTCTTGCAAATGGAAAAATATTTTTGCCTCCTGAGGAAGAAAAGTTATATTCATTTTAACATTTTTTGTTTTGTGTTGTGAGCCTATGCAGAGTTTCACATCAGACTATATGTACTAGCTAAAATTATACTTTGACCACCTACATTTCAATAGTAGATTCTAGCTAAACAAACCACATCCTGAAACAAAATCTCCTTTCAGCTTTTTTTGCTATAAATTTGGTGTAATTCCACCAAAGTCAGCTGTGAAATTCCAGTTTTGCTGAGCTCGGAATCTGTTCTCTGGAACATCCATATCTGTTTGTTAGATTTTGCCCTGTCAGCACATATCTAAAGACTAATTCATTAAACTTGCTTTTGAATACTAAGAGTTATCTCTTCAAAGAAGCCTACTGTGTTTCCTCAGCAGACATGTGGCCTCTAAACCACATGCAGTACTATGAAAGCATTTGAGACTGCACTGCAGTGTGACTTAGCCCAAATTCTTGCTAGAGGCTCCTGGTAACTGCATGCTGCAGACAAGTCCAAGACATGTCCAGAGATACACTCCACACAGCACCCATGCTGCTGTAACCTGCATCATGCAGCATAGCCAGCTGTTAAGCTAAGGCAGGGCAGTGGTTTGCAAACAGTTTTGATTTAAGGATCCTTACAGTATCTTCAGAGTAGCCTTAGAGAGAGGATCCTACTGAATTGAAGGACTGCCTTTTTTGGTTACCTCCTGTTTGTCCCCTGAGAAGTAGTTGCTCATTATCTATAGGCCCAGGAACCACAAGTTGAAAAACACCAGTGCAGAGCAACCCAACACCATAGTAAACAGCCTTTCCTTTTTAGGTAGCTATTCCTTCTAGTGGCACTAGCAAGAAACTTTAATATGCTCCCCAATACTACTGTGCTGACTTTATATGTGGGTTAAATGTGCAAGTAAGTAAAGACTCTGCACATTCTCTTCCATTTTATGTACATGCTTGTTATTTCCTATTATTTGATTGGATTAGCATCTCAAGTCACCACTCAGATCAGACTGCACTGTACTGACCTGTTTTAATGACAAACTACCTAAGTTATGGCAAGTTGGACTACAGTGTTGTAAAGTAGCAGAGAGAAAGGGGAAAGGAAGATGTGGCAGATATGTGTGGTGACATGATTTACCAGTCTTTGTGGTCAAACAGGCCCACCACCTAAGTAAAGAAGTCTAGCAAAGCCTTGTGTAAGTTTATGGATCCAGTTTAACTCAAGTGCATGAACACAAATCCTGTAGCTTTAGGGAGACCTGTGTGTATGTATTTGAAGGTTAATGCAGTCCGATGTATATTTATTTTACCTTTTGATCCTTAAATCAATAATTAATGTTCCTTGCAGCAGAGTCTTGTCAATTTTACCTCTAATATATAAATAACACCTAAATGTTTTATAATGTATCTCCCCTGTTTCTTTTCCTGGATAGAGTTAGCATTCATTGCTTTATCACTCCTGGCTAGACTGTGGATATAAAAATCCCAAATTCTCAGGTGGCATAACTCTGCATGCCAAAGGAAAATCTGGCATCAATTAACAGTTAAAGCCAAAAGGCTAAAAAGTCATCATGGTAAAGAAGGAAGATGTCTGGAATCTGCAGAAAGGTTAATCCCAGCTAGATCAGCGAGAGTTACTGTCTCAATAGGTAATGGTGAGTGTCATGACACTGCCCTCCCCCTTCCCAACAGCCCAGTGGAGGCAGCCAGGACCTCTCACTCAGTGAAGCTGGCCATTTAGTCCAGAAAAAAAAGCCTTTAGAGGGGACTTCTCAGAGGAGAAGGTGATCAGAGAAGGCAGCAGGGAATGTCAGGAAGGGAAAGGACAAGTGATGTGTACAGATAATTGCTGCTGCAAAAGTCTAGATTATAATCATCGCTCTGACATAGAGGCCCTGTGTTATGCTGGGCAATTTTTACAACCAGAAATACTATCCTAAGCACTGGCTGAACTCCCAAATCACCTGCATTTGCAGTGTGCATCTAAAACTTCTCACTAATTTGACCATACTCTCTTGTTACAGTAGCCTGTAAAAGCACCTCCTGTAGTAGTTTCAGGGCTCAGTTTCTCACCCTCCAGAATAACCTAAGACAGATCCTGCTAGTATATTTGTGGTTGATACTTTATGAGCATCCTCACAGGCAGGCTGGATGACCTGTACTTAGGAGCATCTTTCCTTGGTATGGTATTTGCCTGTAACAGTGATCTTGCCAGACACATCACATGGGTTATAGCACCAAGCACTGATGTCCCAGCCTGTTGCTAGGATGCTTTTGCTTCTTCACACATGGCCTGTCTCTTCAAAACCTGTGGTACGGACAGGATGCGACATCCTCTCATTTGCGGTGCTAAAACACAACCCCAGCACCTGGGTAGATAATCGAGTTGGTAACAGTGGGCTGACAGGTAGGAAGGAGGTGAAAGTTGCTAGGCATGGGGCCTCTGGACACTCCCCAAGGATGACTGAAGGACACAGGATTTCTTCTTATTCTGATTATGCCTTTTGCTAGTCTGTTGTTTGGCTATCCTATTTATGTTTAGTTATAGCCTGTGAAGATGGACAGTATTTAACTAGCAAATGGGCAAATATCCCATGAACTGGGCTAGATGTCCACATTTTTATTTATTCTACTCCTTCGGATGCATGTTAGTGGACAGGGATGCTCTTTGTTTCTTAGATGGTGGTGCCAGAACATGGCCTATGTTTACATTCTCTTTTTTTTCTGAGTTATCTCTCATGAGCCATTAAACAGAGAGACCTTAATCTGCAAGGATTCAGAAAGACTCCAGAATAAATAAGCAGTAGTGGCAGGGCAGCCTGTCTGTCCATGGTCAGGGACAGACCTATGTTTAATCTGATCTGGCCAGAGCAGGGAAGGGATGCATGCCTGAAGATACACTGAATACCATGTGCTCACCCCAGGAATAAGGGCTAATCAGACTACTAGTGTTTTCTCTTCCGTCTTTCTTTTTTTGAGTCTTCCAGTAGGGCATGCTGTCCCCAGACTACAGTTAAGTGAGGCCTCTCTTTTAGGGCTACCAGTCAGCAATCTTCCTATGCATTTGCTTGCTTGCTTGCCTTTTACAACATAGAAAAAATTCTGATGACAATAGGTACTTCTGTATGTATTTTAAATGTGTGATCTGTTCTCTGAAGTAAGAGCTCACAGGGCTCTCATGCAGAGTATTATCCAGCATATAGCCAACCATCATTGCTGTCCACCCTACAATGTGCTTGGAGAATCTGGTTTTTGAGTCAGTGGAAGAAGAATATCCAGACCTAAAGTTGAAAGCAAGTCTTCTCCCTACTATAACCAGTTGGCAATGTGTCCAAAAGATAGATTTTTTCCAGATAAGAATATGTTTTTAATAAAAGAGGGCAGGGAATGTCTTTGTGGTCTAGCCACTGTGGCCAGAATGCTGCCTGCTGTTCTGGCAGTAGCGGAAATATGCCATCTGCAAAGAATAAGCAGAGGAATAGGGGTTGTTCCACTGTTCAAAATAAAGTAGGTAAGAGTAGGTAAATCTAGCGTTCATTAGCAGAAAGTTGGTGTTGGCTTGTTCTTAGAGCTAGGTGGGAGATTTCCTGAACACATGGTCATCAGGCAGACATCTGGCATGTTTGCTGTTGCTGTGCACGTATCGCTTCATGACCACTGGTCCTCAGAGTATGATGGGATGATAACAATTGTAGTTATAACCTAACCATATATTGAAAACATCGGGTTCCCTCAACTCCCTCAAGAGGCAATTTAGTGCCTCTTAAATATCTCAGCTAAGTAGGCCAACTGGCATACATCCTTGTAGACCTTTTTGACGATCACAAGGATGGGACTTGACAATAACAAATTACGTTACCCCTTGTGTAACTGTCAGTTTTCAGTTTTCATTTCTGGACCATGCTGGGGGGCCAGACACTGGGGTTACTCCACAGTTGCTGTCAGCTCATGGCACAGAATCCCATATCCTGAAGCACAGCTACATTGGAGACTCATGCATGGACTCACTGAGACACAGCAGGCATGAGGTTTGTTCTTGGCACTGGTAAACACATCCTTCCCTGTACTGACATTAGTGGAAGATCCAGCTGCCTCTGTCTCACTCCCTATTTATCATTAATCTCCACATATTGCAGCAGTGAAGACTTCATGGAAACACAGAAGATTGCCCTTTATTTAGAACTGAGAAGTAGGTTGTGGGCTGTGCAAACTGCAGATTAGTTAGTGGTAGGGGCAGTGCTAAAAAGACCTTACTGAGTTACTGTGAGGGCTTGTGGTATAGGGAATAAACATTTCCCCATAACTCACAGGTCTGTTGTAAAAATACATTTATATCTGTGAAACATAAAATCCACCCAGCCCAGCATCCTGCCTATGGTGACCAAAGATGGATGCCCAGGGAAGAGTAAGAACAGGGCAAGTTTATATGATACCTTTGTACAAGTATTCCTTATGGCACTCTCTCAGGAGACTTCCCAAATCTGAGGTGTTGTGTTTATCTAGTGATTCTCGATAGATCGCTGTTCCAAGTGTCTGTCCAGTCTCTTCTGAAACCCGTCTGATCTGCTCCATCCACAGCATCCTTTGAAAAACAAGGAGTTCAACACATCTGGCTGCTGCATGATGAACCACCTCTTTTCATTAGCTTTCATTCTAGCTCTTATTGGCTTCATTTGAGAACCTCTAGCTCTTGAATCAGAAGAGACAGTGAAAAGCAGATTCCTATTCACCCTTTTCATCCCATTCAAGATTTTGTAGACCTTTATCATACTCCTCTTAAGCTATCTCTTTAAAGGCTGGAGATGTTCCATTCCACTCATCTATAGTGATGAATACCACAGAAAATCCCATGAATATATTGAACGTGTCTTCAGAGTAAACTTTAAATAGTGCACAGGAGAACAAAGAATAGGGTCACATATGAGACGGCTAAGGGAAAACAACAACAAAAAACCCTGAAGAACTGATTTTCTGAATATCATCCATCCTGAATGTGGATGCAGATGAGTGGAGAAAGCAGCAGATGAGTAGAGAAAACAATATATGGTTGTTTAATTGAATATTGCATGATGGTGCACAGGTACAAGGATTCTGAAGTAAAATTAAAGAGATTTTGACATTTCTGACTTTGAAACTTTAGTACATATGGTTTTCTTGGGAGAAATGGGAGAAGGGATTTGGGAGGTAATAGCCTATTTTCTTCCTCTTTGTCAGGGCCCTGAGGGCACTGCCAGGCCTTACTGCCCAGGCGCAGGTGCCCGTTTCAGCCCAGCCTGAGGCCGTCAGTCTCTGTCCTGTGACACCACAGCGGTGCCCGGCTCCAGCCCTGCTACGACCAAGCCACTGCCCAGCCATGGGCCCCCAGGACCCTGACCTGCAGTTGACCACCTGGCCCAGCCTTGGCCAGTCCCCACAGCAGTGCCTGATGCCCAGGGCTGCGGCTGCCCCTGGCCATCCCCGGCTGCCCTGCTCCCTCATGGGGAGATGGGACGGGCTGTGGCTGCCGGGCCCTGCCCTGCTGCAAACTGGGAGTCCCTGCAGCCTCCAGGGAGCCTGTGGCGCCCTGACTGTCTTTCCATTAGCACTGGCTGATGCCAAGCACGCACTCAGTCTCTGCATAGCAGAAGCTCGGTGGATTCATTGTTCCCTCTATCTACATTGTGGCTGGATCGACCCACACTTGATATTTTTCCCCTCATTTAGCTAGGTAGAAAAGGAAGATTAAGATCTTTCTCTCTGTTTCTCAGATAGGAGCACATAGATACAAAACGACATGAAAGACTGGAAGGGAAATAGTTTTCATAAAATGCACAGTTAGACTGTGGAACAAATTGCCATGAGTATCAGCAAGTTTGGCAGGATTAAAAAGGAAGGTTGTTACATGGATAACAAGAATATCAAAAGTTCAAATAGTCTAAACTAAACATATTTTGCAAGGAATGTTAAAACTTATGCTTTAGAGTTTAAGGAACTGTCTCTCTGTTAAAGACTCCTTACCTGAGGACCTGTTTACGTCTTGTTTTTAGGTGTCAAGTGCTAGTCACTAGTGGAGACTCTTGGCCTGAGCCATTGTGGAAATTCTGAGGGACTTTTTATTGCTATTGGTTTTCTATTAGGAAGCTATAGAAGACACTACTACAATGGGTTGCAGTACAGAATTCCATGGGTGTGCTTAAACTGAAAGGCATATTAAAAAGAAGTTAATCTTATCTAGCTTCAAAAGTCTGCAGTGAAGATACAATGAATATCTGAGAAAGCTGTCTTGCCTTTAACAATTAGCTGAGAGAGAGACCTACCCACAGGCAATTCCTCTCATCCTACAATAAATACATTAGATGAAGTGGCTGTAAAAGTGCTGATTTCATTCTGTAAAAGGAGTCTAGATGATTGTCTCAGGTACAGACATCTCTATTAAATGTATAAAGTTAGGTAAAATTAATGTAGTTCCTCTAAACATATGAGTTAGCTGTAAACTAGTTAACTTTAGTATTATTAGCAGTGAAAGTTAGATAAAAGTTCATAAGGAAGAAAAGTCTATTTGCTTCCCTTTCAAGGTTTATTCACATGTTTATTCTCTCCCTCCTCTTCCTAGTATTCTTGTAGTATTTGTTTTGTCCAGCTATCCCATGCACGTACATATTGCAAGGTATCAATAATTACAAGTGCACAATTGTTGGATAACTCCTCCTTTCTTTTTTTGACACCTTTTAGTTAAGTCTCTGTTCCTCTTCTATTTTTTCCAAAATCTTAAAAGCCCTTTCCTCTCTCTTGTGTTTAGATGGTAGACTTTATACCATACTGGTCAAAATTTGATGCAGATCTTGTAGATGTGTATCTACAAGATGCATTCATCACTGTGAAGCAACTAGGGGATTATTCTGGCACATTCATTCCTATCTAGTTCCTTAAAAAACTTTTGCAATAAGTTCCACTGCAGTAATATTTGTGTTGGTCATGATATCTCTGTACAGACTTCTTCTGATACTCCTTCAGATACTTTCCTAAGCTGCTCTCTTCTGTGCCTATACCCCTGGGGTCTACTCTCTTTTGCTCTGTGCTGTCTGATAATGAGATGTCCCACCCCTTCTTTAGTTGCTTGTATACAATCAGGTTTGTTGCTGCACTCCTTGAAAGTTGGCATAGCTAGCATTTTGTTCTATCCCGATGTTAAGCCTTCTGGTCTCATGAGCTACTTGAGTCACGCCAAGATATTGGACCTCTGTTCTCTGGGGATACCTGAAGATCCAAGAAACTTTGGAGCCCAGATGTCAAAACACAGATTTTTGTTTAAACTCTGAGTTAAAACTTTCTTTTAGTTTTAAAGGTGTAGTATAGTGGTGCTTTAAAACTGAGGGCATGCAGCTGGCTTACAAAGAAGTAAGAGGCAAAACATGGACCTCTGGAGTTGGGCAGGATTTTGGCAGAGGATTATAGTATTGATCTACACATCATTGTGAACATGACTGATGTGCCCAATGTCACCAAGTATGGTGGGACCAAAAATCAAAGAGGTACTTGACAGGGCACTGGCATACTGGAGCTGATTATGAAGCCACCACAGAGGCAGATTTGAATACTTAGCACTCCCTGCCCCACTGACCTGCCTTTACTTCCATCAGCACTTCAGAATAGATGGCTAAGCTTAGTGATTTGTCTTTATTACATTTATTGAATGGCACGTAGTGATATATTCCTATATCATTTACTGTAAGACCTGCAGATGGGCATCTTCAGCAGATATGAACTTGCAGCTTTTCTGAGTTCTGCTCTCCAACCTTCAGTTAAAATCTCCCCAAACATGCTTAAAGTGGCTGTCAGCAATTCCATAACCTACCTTGCAAGCTGGCCTGCCAGACAGAGCCCTTGGCTCCTCTGCCTCCTGGTTTCCTTGTTCTTTTCCTGACTAGGGTTTATCCCAATACTATGCCTGTCGTATTCAGCTATTTTGCTGGTCTCTCCATCCATCTTCAAGACCTCCTCATATGCAATGCTGTGAATCCGTGTGACAACAATATTGCCCGTAAGAAAGTATACTTTATAATAGAACTGTATTATGCTCTGCTGTTTAGAATTACTTTCTATGATGAGGAATGACTTTCTGTGATGCAGTGGAATGGAATTACTGCCTCCAAAGTCTCTCCAAACTGGGAAGAAGCTCTGGGGAAAGGATCTCAGTATAGGCAGAAAAATCAGCACATTTGCTGATATGGAAACCAGACAGTGAACAATAACAGTAATTTTTCTCTCCTTCGCAGGGTTCACTCTTGAGATGTTATGTCATCTCTGTCCACAGCAAGTAAGAGAAGAGGAATAAACAAAGGAAATGGTCACTGACTGACTTCACAGAAGCCTCTGAGAAATGAAGAAGGGCTGACTAAGGCAAAGAGGATTTGACAGGCACAAAAAAGAAAAAGAGGAGGAGCCTCTCTGTGACCAAGGGACTGGCAGAGATGCTTCTCTCTGAGCAGAAGGATTGCAAAGATGGGGCTTTCTGGACAGAAGAGCTAGCCAGACCACGTTGGGTCCAAGGACAGAACTGATATGGATCACAGGACGGTGAAGCATAATCAGATGAACAACTGTTGTTGGAAAGGATATTCTGTCAAATACCCCTTGGTCCTCTATACCACATGAACCTTAAATTTCATAAGCCTCAGTTCTTCCCAGTGGAGACTTCCTCCTAGAGAGGTGCAGTTTGGCACAAGAAGTCTTCACTGCTGTTCCTTCCTTTGCAGTAGAGCAGCAAAATGAATCACACTGAGAGCTGAGTGCTTTTTATCTGAAATGGACCATGGTCACTACACCATTTCAGTCCACAGGGTCCCCTGGGGTTTACCAAAGAAAAGGCTCAGAAACAAGTGCTCTGATCCTTTCAAACCAGAAGTGGGATTGGTGCTATGCCAATCCAGTCCACAGGATTCTGGAAATTTTACAAAGAGAAAAGATTGAAACAGTGAGTAACACCAAGCTCTTTTGGAACTAGAACTGACCAAAAACCCTGAAATGCCACCTCCTTTTCTCTTTCCCCTGCTACTGCACTGTTTGCATAACTTTTAAGTATGTGAAATTTTAGGGAAATGAAATCATTTCTGGTTCAGACTTTCTGTTTTTTCTGCAAAGCAGACTTTTTTTAAAACCAGAAGCCAGCACATTCCCCTAGATGGAAAGTTCAGCCCCCTCCTTGTTTTAAAATTTATACAAATATATAAAGCAAACATCATATTTGAAAGGTATCTTTATTCTTTAAATACATTAGACCAAGGCAGAGCCCTGGCAATGAGAACTTGTAGAAATTTATGAAGTGCAGAAAGAAAACAAAACACTCCTTACAAAATGAGAAAAAATGCTTATCTTTTTCTCATTTTTTATCCTACCCCCAATAATTCTGCAATCCCTGGTACTGTGCAAGGGTTGCCAGGTCTCTCAAAATGAAATCATGCCAGTTACTCTATTTAATGATTGTCGCGGTCCGCGGGAGTAGCGGGAAAGAATCGTACGCAGTCACAGAATGCAGATTCAATTCCAACTTTATTCAGCAATGTGCCCATCTTATATATGTTTGTGCAGTCATGGCATGCAGGCACGCGGCATCTTGGCCACTTTGATCGGTTAGCGCTACACTTTGATCGGTTAACGGTTAGCTGCTATGAAGCACGCGGTGTTCGCTACACTTTGATCGGTTAACGGTTAGCTGCTATGAAGCACGCGGCGTTTGCTACACTTTGATCGGTGGCTCTTAAGGAGCAACCTTTATAATTCTTCATACAGATTGTTATTCTGAAGCACTTCAAGAGCCCCAACACCTCCCCCCCTTTTTTCAAATAATAGATCAACCATTCTTTGCACCCGAGCTAGAATGCACTGCAATATGCATGGCCCACAAATCAGTAGGAGCACACCCACGACACCTATAGTGATTATCTGCTTCAGCCCCGCCGCCAGCCAGGGCCCAATCCCCAGCCCCCGAAGCCACTCGTCCAACCCCAGGCCATTCTCCTGTTTTAGCTTATGCAGGCCGCTCTGTACCATCTTTATATGTTCATGGATTGATTGCGAATGGTCTGTGAGGTTTAGACAGCACATTCCTTCAAACTCTTCACACCCATGACCGTGAGCTAAGAGTAAGAAGTCTATGGCGGCTCTATTCTGTAGCACGGCGTGGTTTACGCTCAGCACATCTTGGGACATCTCATCTAATATTTTGGATGTAATATTTAGCTCATTTTTTGTCCAACAGGCTAGCTGTTCTGCCAGTTTTATCGCCTTCAAACCAGCGGCTCCGGGTAGTAGCGTGGCGGTTACTAGCTGCCTGAACTCTGACCAAAAGACAGGGTCGCCAGTACTGTTACAGTCTAGCTCATGCACGCTCCTCCTTCCCCGTTTGGTCAAGTTCTGCAGCTGAGTGATATTGGGGTGGAATAGGCTGAATCGCCCCAAATAGCACGGGCCTCCCTTCAGGACGCGCGGTATTCCGTTCCAGGCTCTATCCCCACAAATCAAGAACACCCCAGGCGGCAGCGCCTTTGGTGTGGTGTGGTTTGTCGCATTGCAGTTTGAGTATATCTGTCCATAGACGCTGCTTGCATCTATGGCAGAGTTCAAAGTTGCCCATTCTGATGAGGGCAGAGTGAGCTTTTCTGCTGGGGGAAGGAAGCTGACATACCCGCCAGTATCGTTTTCTGAGATGTTGGCCGTCATACAGCCGAAGAGATCCAACTCCTCAGGGTCTGACGCTAGGGTCTCATTCAGGGCCAGGATAATGTGACACTGCCACCCCCCATCACGTTGCCACTCATTTAACCCTGGGGCCGTTATCGTCTTATTAACGGCTGTGAAATTCAGGGTTGTCTCGTTATTAACATATGCCTTGAATTCCTCCGCTCTCCAGGTGGAGACACCAATTAAACATGTCCTGAAAGGGTCGCCCACCTTGCCCATAGACAGGCAGAACGATGTCTGGCCGGTCCTGTTCGCGATCATAAGCCACATATTTTTCCTTGGATTGTTAAGTGTGTGTATTGCCGCGCTCAGGCTGCTCAAACTGATTATGCTGCCTATAAGAATGGCTAGGGCCGCCCTTCCACCAACCCCCCCAATACTCTTTTGTTCGTGCCCAGTCATGGCAGCACGATTAGAATCACAATCCCGTTCATTCCAGGTAAGGATGGTGCTTCAGAGGCGGGCACCGCGTACGCCCCCTCCTCATCCTCATTCCCCGGCAAGGGTGCTGCCGCTGGGGGCTCCTCATGCAGCGCCCTCCGTATCGCGGCGACTGTCTGTGCCTCCCCGTGCAGCTGCTCGATCATGAGCCGCACCTCTCGATACGTTTTGGCCAGGTGCCTGGCTTCCTTTCCCCCATTTTGGATAGATTCCCACAGTTCCTTTCCAACCTCCTTCCAGGCTTCCACACTGAAGACCTGGCTGGACTCCCGTAATAAACCGCGCCGCCTTCCCCACCACAGTAAGTCCACCAGCGCTTGGCGCTCCACTTTTCGCTCTGTTTTTGCCACCACCTGTAACAGTTTCTCTATCGTGGCCTGTTCCACCGCTGATACAGCGCTCCCCATACCGCCCGCCGCCTCACAAGGGCGCCTGACTCACCCGTCAGATGGGATGCGTATACGACTTTTCCTTTTTTCTTCCCGTCTTTCTTCGGACGGCCAGGCTCGTTTTCTTCTCCCGGGGACGAGCCTGCCGGGCGGTTCCTACTCCCGTCACTCGGACTCTCTGCAAAGCTGGCTTCTCCTTTCTGGCATCACGTCGGGGTCACCAGATGTCGCGGTCCGCGGGAGTAGCGGGAAAGAATCGTACGCAGTCACAGAATGCAGATTCAATTCCAACTTTATTCAGCAATGTGCCCATCTTATATATGTTTGTGCAGTCATGGCATGCAGGCACGCGGCATCTTGGCCACTTTGATCGGTTAGCGCTACACTTTGATCGGTTAACGGTTAGCTGCTATGAAGCACGTGGCGTTCGCTACACTTTGATCGGTGGCTCTTAAGGAGCAACCTTTATATTTCTTCATACAGATTGTTATTCTGAAGCACTGCAAGAGCCCCAACAAATGATAATGAAGGCATACCAACCACAAGAAACCAAAACTGCACAGCAGAAATCCAAATGCACAGTGCTGTCCTGCTCACCAGGCCAAAACAAGGCACACAAAATGATGCGCACTGCTTTTTCCCAAGCTTTCTTCAATGCATGTGCTCATTGGGCATTTAAGAGGGAGTTTCCCAAAGGCTGCTCAGAACATCCTCAGATTATCACACCTTTGCCTCCCAGCCTTTGCCAGGCTCTCTCCTTGCTCTCACAGCTGCTGTTCAGCCCAGAGCAGTTATGACTGAAGCAAGCACAGGTAATCAGAGCCTAGCCGTCAGTGAGCAACCAACCTGCCTCTTCAGCCCCTTGGAGACACATCCATGTCCTAAGAGCTAGTGTCCTCTTTTCCTTGCTTTGTCCCACCAAAAGCTTTATCAACCACTGTGGTAGAATGAGGTGGGAAGGAAGGGAGAGTGCATCTCCAGCACTAGCTGCAGCAGAGAAGCTAGCAAATCTGAGAATTGGAAAGCCTTATAAAACATGAAATGAAAACTTGTTAATTGTGATCTATACCTCCACTACAAATCTTCCATTAGCTGATCTGTCAACATCAAATTGGCTAACTCCAGGTCAGCAGTGATCGAGGAGGACAACTTCAACATGGCAAAGGACCACAGAAATTCTTTCTTCAGTCCTTATGCTGCCACTGCAGCCGAGGAGTAAAGTCCCAGAAATGATGTATTTGGTCCTGATCATATCCATTGTAGCATAATCCTTTTCCACTAGATGATACTTCTTTTTTGGAGCTCAGAAATGGCACTGTAGTGGGTAAAGCTACTCCAGCTCCCTCCTTAAGCAACTGTTCAGTCTTACTGTCCTTTCCTCCTGCCACAGCAGCACTCAGGGTGGGGGAAGCTATAGCTGCTGTTGCTCCAAAAATGCAGCTGAAGTTGCCAGTGGTAGTGCTCACTTTGCAAAACTGATGACATTGGTGGCAGCCGGTAAGGAGGTGTGCATGGGCACCTGAGTGTGTGCTACTATGAGCGTGCAGGGACCGCACGGAGGGTGGTGAGAGAGGACTGGTGAGATGGGGCCCCATGAGGTGGCTGCATGGCAACCATCATTTGCATGTAGCTGAGGTGCCCCATGGCTCCCTGGGCTCAGCAGCAGTGACAGGCATGGGAGACATGGCAATGCCAAATGCGCACTTCAGAGGAAATCCCCCAAGTGAAAACAAAGACTCTGCAAGTCATTTCCTCCAGGCTGAACAGAAAGACATCTGTGTTGATCCAGCTATTACATACTAGTCACAACAAAACAATTTGCTTCCAAGCAGCATAGGCCCCAAGTTCTCTTTCTGCTTGACTGATGCTTAAAAATATTTGAGATGTATTTTAACAGATCTTTACAAGCTCTTTTTTCCTTTGATGGGATTTTGCAGGCTGACAGTTTCTGCAAGTGAAATTGGGCTAAGATAAGGAGGTCTGGAAGGGGGCTGGGTGACATCTCACTATAGACCTTGAAGCTTGAATTGAACATCAGCTCCTGGCTGGGGTGAAAAGCTGCCTTCAGTTACGTCTTCCGTAAATGGGTGCCTGAACTCTGGGGGTGGCTGGATGTGACAGTTACACACAGTTAGTACCAAGGGAGGAATTGTAACCCCAGTGGCTGTCTACACTTGGGGCAGATTTGACCCACAGAAGCCAGGAGCTGTGACTGAACATACAACCCACTCGGTTCGGAGAGGAGCTGCACCCCACCACTTCCCCAGCCCCACCTGTGCCTGCTCTTTCTTCACTGCGATGTCGTTCAGAGTAAGCAGCACCTGAGCCAAAACACTTCTCACTTGCATTTTAATTCCAGATGGTGCGAGCAGCTGTGTGCACACAGATTTGGGGGAGAGTTTGCATCCTCCTCCGAGTTTTATAACTTGCAAACCCCACCTTTTTATTTTAATTATCTTTACTAGCTGGAAACATGGCTGAAACGGGCCTTCTTGATGTGGGTCACCTTTTTTATTTTGATTTCTCGCTGCCTCGCACTTGCCGCAAGCCAAGAGGGCGATTAGGGCAACGCCGGCAGCAGCCGCGGCGCGCAGCCCCGCGGGGGGGGGGGGAGGCCGGGGACCGCCCCCGCGCAGCGCACACCGCCCCCAGCGCAGCGCAGCGCAGCGGCAGCGCGGCTTCCTCCGCCGCCTTGCAGGGTGTTGCTCTCCGCGGCGGCGGGCGACTTCCCGGGAAGGGTGAGGGCGGCGGCTCCCGCTCCCCGCACCTGCCCCGGAGCCGCTGGGGCCCTTCCGCGGCGCCGCGCTGCGCTCGGCCGACTCCCGGTAAGGCAGCCGCGGGCCGCCGGTTCGCGCCCCGTCCCCCGGGGCGGGGAGAGGGTTTTCTGTGCTTCCCCGCGTGCCGGGCGGGAGCGGTTGCCGCCGGGGCGGCCGGCGCGGGCAGCCGAGTTCCTGCCCCTCGGAAGCGCCCGCTCCCGGTAGCGCGCCCGGGCGGCTCGCCCGCCTCGCACTCGCCGTGACCCCGCTGGGACGCCCGCTAGGCAGCTGACAGCGCGCTGTGCTGCAGCAGCCCTTCGCAATTTAGAGCGTGTACGATACAACAAGCATAAAACTATACCTTTCTCAAAACAAATAGCGTCCGAATGCAATATAGTTATGGAAATGGGAGGCTATAACAAAAGCCACGCTCTAAAGGTCTGCTTAAACTTACTACAATTTGTGTAATATAAGGTAATGTAATCTGGACTATCAAATCCATTTTAAAGCTAACATTTGCTTTGTATTTCTTTGTTTACATCACTTTCTGCTGCGGGTCTTTCCTTGTATCTGTGTAGCTGCTGTGCTAAGGTAGACTAGTCTGCCGTGTCTCAAGGCACCATGAGACTTGTATGAGTTCAGTAATCTTAGCAGTTCTCTTTACTTTCTGTCTTACAATGTGACTGTCCTTTCACTGTGGTTAATGCTCAAATTCAGCGTACTTGCAACCAGCACAATAGGTGATTGCATTCACGATTTTTTCTTAGTCCCTGCATCCCTCTAAGTTGGAACTGGTAACCATCTGAACCTTAAACTGAGCTTTTAGAGTAGACACAGCTGTGAATTTTCTGCTTGGAAAGATAAAGGTATACCTTACTTGAACAAAACAACCAAAAAGCTGACCGTAGCAGAAATGTGACTATAAATGTGTCTTGGGAGTACCTGCTTCTTGACCATTTGTTTTTATTTTAGAGTAAATGTCGCAGGCACTTTATCTGCCTGTCTTACCTTTGACACAGCATGGCTACAGAGTCGAGTGCTGCTCTTTAACTTCTCTCAGAATTGTCGAGTGAGTGGAAGATGAGTTGTTAGTTATGGTTGGTATATAAAAAGTTTGGAGTATTTTTGGCCCAAAGAGGTCATGGGCCGTGTGAATAGACTCCCAGCTACATTTGAGTGAGTACTCAGAGTGATTTTGAGTGTGCCCTTTTTCTCAGCACGCCAGCTGTGCTGCTCAGCTTGTGCAACCCTTTGCACCAAAGGGGGCTGTCCCCCTTCCCTGGACAGGAGTGCTGGTGCTTTCTTGTCTTGCATGGCTGCCCATCTCCTCCCTGCCTTTTCCTCACGAAGTCTCCCTTTCTTGCTTTCTCCTTGCTAGAGACTTTTCCATGTTTCACCTCCCACAAAGCTTTTCCCATTGAGCCGAGTGGTCTGCTGGAATGCGCAGAAGAGGACCCAACAGTGTGGTGTCCTCATTTTGTTTCATGGGTGCTGTCCTTGCAGGTGGGGAAGCACCTTCCTGTGCAAGGTGCTGTAGCGGGCAGCACTGCAAAAGGCTGGGGAAGGGGAACTGGCCTGTGGAGCAGAAGTTGCAGGCCACCTCCTTTTGAAGCAGCATCCAAGTGATGGGGAGTAGTCAGTAGCCTGCTGTACCCAGCTTCAGGGCTTCATCGCTCTCTGCTGCTGTTTCTTTTAGTCTTTTGGTGATCGCAGTTTGTAGGGGGACTGTAGCAGGAGAGGCCATTTACTGTCAGGCTCCCCTATGATAGTCTTTCTTTTCATATTTTTTTCAGGTTTTATTTTCCATAATTTATTTTTTAAGAAATTAGGGCTTATGGTGAAATTACTACATTTGTAGGAAGGGATGCTTTACATGCTCTGCTAACTCTTAAAATGAATATTATGAATACTTTGAACCAAATGATTTCTACATGAGTTTGCCTGCTGAAGTCACTAAAAACATAGCAATGCAGTTAGGTTTAGCACCTGGTTACTTCTGTCTGTGTCTCTTTTTTTTTTTTTTTTTTTTTTGCACAGCTGTGAAAACCAAGGACGAAGGTTTGGAGTTCTCATAGTCAAATATAATTCTTCATATAGTGACTCTAGTTCTCATATGCTAGAGATGACTTTTATTAGCTCCTTGAGATGCATAGAAGGAGCACCCCTTGTTTTGAAAGTTAAAGTAAATTTAATGCTTTAAAACAGTTGATTAACCTAACTAAAATTATGTCCTTAGTTATCTGACGGACTTTAATTCTTAGCTGTGTGTTCAGTATTGTGAATTTGGCATTGTAATGTATCCAAAAACCTGGCTGACTGCCTACAGTGGCTAAAAATGGAGATAAAATAGAGCTGATAAAACAATATACAACTGATATTGTTTTATCTTTCCCTGAAACACATTGTATTCAGAAATGCTGTGATGCTGTGGTATCCTGTAATTAATGATAAAATAACTGGCATGTGGTTAACTTTACAAAACTGCTTGACAGCATCAAGAAAAATTTTTGTGCCCCCGCCATGTAGATGAAACCTCTTCTGGATTAGTTCTCTGTATATTGTGTTAGTTTATAAACTGAGTACACAAGATAAGGTGCAGAATGGTCTAATTTTCATACAAATGTATATCAAATATGTAAAATGTTTTCTGCTTATTAGATAATGTATCTCTGTGATTCCTACTGTCTACACAAAGATCATGGAAAAAATGTCTTTAACCTCCCTTAACCATTGACCTCTAACATGTTTTGCTTGTTTTGACTTTTTTCTGTAACCTATTGCATTCTCACTGCTGACGTTGGAACTGTGCTTTAAAAAAACACAAGTTTGTGTGTGCCAAAATATCAGTTATAATGGTCTACAATGGCTTTCCTGCAGAAATAGGATAAGAAAATAACAGTATTAAAATCAAACAAGATAGAAAGCAATACCCTGACAAAGCAGGGTAAAGACTGGTGTGGGAAAGAAGGCTGAAAGACAGCAATCATATGGTTTAGATTTGTGCTACAGGTATTTTTATTATGTTGATGCATATATTTGTAGCCAAGGTATTGGTAATTCTGCTCAAAGTGACAGCAGTGGTCAGTTATTGTACCATAAAAGCTGTGGAACGATAGTGTTTCTTTAGATGGCCTGCTGGTACCCGTAACTTCCTATGTTATGCAAAGCACAAGGGCCAAGACTGTCGTTCTGCTAATTTCAATGTGACAGACCTGCTCACTGCCATGGGATCAGCCTGATTTACCTTAACTCGCATAGCCAGGATGTAATTCTAGTGTTAAGCCTTATTTGTATCACTAATGTAACTTGGCACAACTCCCCAGGAACCAATGAAATTGCACCTGCTTTTAACAAATGCTCGGCCGGGTCTCAAGAAGTTTATTTTTGCTAATGAACAGAGGATGTTATTTCTCAGGGCAAATCCCTGGTTTGCTATACTCTTCTCACACAGAGATAGCACCCTGCTCCTCTGGTTCTGGTCTGGTTTTCTAAGCATATTTTGTGAAGGAAAACACAGTAGCAAAGAATGGTGTGTATAGGTGAGGGAAGCTGGCCACAGGTGGAGGGCACGTGCCCTGTCTGTCCTGCTTGGCGAAGCAGGAACCGGGGAGGGGTGACTTGTGACTGACCACTGCCCCGTGGTGATTACAGCTCTGGCAGCTCTCAGTCATCCTCTGCCTCAGGCTCAGCTGCACAGGCAGTGATTCAGAGTCAGGATACAGAAGCAGGAAAAATACCATGTGAGGTAAAACTTTGAAAAACAAATGGACTTTTTCATGGGGGGGGGGGAAGAGGGTCGTCATAACAGATGCTTTGAGGGGAAAAAACGTGTTTTTACGGTTTCTTAGAAGTGGAGGTATGATGGAATATGACAGAGAGGTCAGTTCCTTGCAAACACAGTAAAGTGACTGCTGTGTTCAGATAGGATCATGAAATCTCTCAGAGTAACAAAGTCTCCTGGGAATAGGTCTGTCCCTTACGGACAGGGTTTGCCTTCCTTAGCAAGAATGACATTGCCTAACAGAAGTATTTTGTTTCAACAATACCCTACATTTAAGATTAAAAACACATTGCTGAAAAGACTCTTATTTGGATGAATGTTGTGTATTCGGGAGGCTCAGTGAAGCCCGCATCTACCTCAGCTTGTCCAGCCTCGATAACTGTGGGTGGGAGAGCTGGGGTTCTGAGCCTGCCCCAGAGAGCCAAGCTGCTGTGACAGCCCAGGGGAGCGTGGGCCTGGCTGGCTGCTGAGGTAGGAGAGTTGCTCCCTGTCCATTGAGGGCAGCCGCAGGAGGCAACTCTTGGTGCTTGGCAGGAAGTGTTTTGGGCTGTTTGAGGCTGCATTTGCAGTCACAGCCCCTGTTCCAAGGAAAAGCAGCAGGCTGCCAGCTGGGCTGCACAGTTTCAATTCTTAAGGTGAAAAATTCTATGCAATATTAAACAAACACAGGAAAAAAAGTTGCAGGGTACTGGTGGGTATGTGGAGGCTGGAGTTAATACTTTCTTGGCACTTCCACTTTTCCTCATTCATGTTTCTGTTATCAGCGAGCTGTATGAATGGGTACCACTTTGCTACATTATGGTATAACTCAATGTATGCTCAACTAGGTCATAGAATAGTTTCCTGTCAGGAGGGGTTTTGCTCAACTCTGTGCCTATTATGACATGTGATCTGACTAAATCATAAAAACACTTTAGATCTAGGTCTTATTTGCACTTGAATATAGGGCAGAAGAGAAACTGGCTTTGAGTGCTGCAGGAAGTGGGGCTCTTCCTCATGACCCGTGGTCCAGGCAGAACACACAGGGACTCAGTGCTGCTGGGAAATGTGCTGCTCCCTTCCAGATTGGAGTGGGATCAATACCCAACCATTTATATTTACTAAAAAAAAGAGAACTTTTTTTTCCCTTCTCCCAGGTAACCACATAACTAACTGGAGAATTGTTATGAGATCCAAATGATAACTGGCCCTTCAGTTTTAGCTGAATGTAATATTCTTTTTAACTCTAGACAGTCTTGTGCTAAAATCTTTTCATCAGCTTCTCTGTACTAATCTAAAAGGTAGATGAGATAACTAGAATACAAGTTCGTAATGTGTTCAGGGTTGCCACTTGACCTGTGAATTATAGGATGCCCTGTATTACAGGAACAAGCTCCATATCCTGACAGAAAGGTAGTTGTTGTATCTTTCCAATAATTACTAGAATCTCCCTATCTGAAGTTGCAGATCAGTCATTCCCAGTCCTACAGTGGGAGAATAAGAGAGAGGGTCTGTCCTATGTCACGTTGTGTGACCCCATACAGGGGACATGCTCTTAACATACAGAACTGAGCTGAATGGACTATTTTCTGTCGCGTACAGACACTTTAAAACCAGTAATCTTAAATAAACTTTTGGGATCTTTTGGAAGTCAAATTGCTATCTAGGCATACTTGGCAAGGGTGATTAAAAGAACGTTTTCAGAATGGAAAAATCCAGCACTTGAGTATTAAGAGGTTTCCAGTTTCAAAATTGCCTGTGCAACTTCAATTCAACTTGCTTATGCATAAAGTATAACAAAATGCTGCTTAGTTATGTCATCAAACACTTTTTTCTTTGCCCATCAGACCTCTGTTTCATTCAGAGCACTGCTCTCCTGGACTGTGTCAGTTTGCTCCTCACCAGGACCCTGTATGTGGACCTCCAATGAGCAGCTCTAGAGCCTGGTGCCAGCCTTACAGTTTAGGTGACCTCCCGTTCATCCTCACTTGCACTTGAATGAGGCAGGTGCAGTCCCTTGGTGGAGGGTGGCATATTGACAATTCCCGCGTGTCAAATGCACTGTGACTTGTGAGGGTCTGTTTTATCCAAATGGAGTCTTCACAGAAATAAATAGTGAAACACTGTGTAGTGTAAAAGAGCAGAGAGATCCCAGAGGCTTATGGTTCTGGGTGAAGAGTCACAAACAGCTCTGTCTTGCCATCAGAGCAGTTCTCTCTTGCTGTCAGAGTTCTCTCTCAAAGCATGAAGGAGATTACAGCTGCCCGATTGCAAAATAAAGTAATAGGCAAGCAGCAAATTTCCCTCAGTTCTGTTCAGTTACTTCTCTGGATCTGTTGAACCGAAACTAACTCTGAAAGGCAGTCTGAAGCAGGTAGTCCCCATGAAAAACTTAGCCATAAAGAACTACAAACCTCATCTTATCTTTACCCCTTGTAATTTTGACCATGATGGGCCTGAATTGTGGTAGCCTTACTTGTGGTGATGCCCTTACTGTAGTATCCTTATGCATTACCATAAATAGTCACAGTAGATTAAATGGAGTAAGACTCTATCGAGCTTTGCTGAAGGTATCATGCTGTGTCTGAAAGAGAAGTTAAGCTAGATACAGTCCTGTAAGACGCTGAATGCCTTGTGATGCCTGATGAGCACTCTCATTCCCTATTTAGCTCCCAAAAGTTGAAATGCCCTGGCCCCTGAGAACAGGTGCCAAGGGGAGTGGAAGTAAAAAGCTGCTCTGCTAGAGACGCTTGTATGTTGCAGGAGTGAGAGTTTGAGTGAGGAAAGGGAAATCACAAGATGTCAACACTACCTCAGTTGTGCTTATCTTCTCCTTAAGAGAGAAATTCTTTCCCTGAATTAATATGTCAACTCTTACACCAGTTAAACTGAAGTCCTTTGGTGTTCATTGTTGCTTATGCTACATTGTATGTGAAGGAGAAATTCTTCAAGGTCACAGCCTGGATTTTCAGTCCTGAATCTGGAGATTTTATTGGTAAAAGGCTGAAATGCAAGTAAAAGTTTAACAATTTAACAGAACTCTACAGATAATTTTAGGGTAGAACTCTGTGGGATCTGCCTCAATACCTTCAAGAAAATAGGTCTCGCTCTTCCAAGTATTTCTCCAGGAAGGGTGGGTTTTACTTTTCTTCTTTAGTTTCTAATCCTTATCAGCACATGCACATAGCTCAAATACAGTGTAAAGCAGAAACTGAAAGGCTTTGCTAACTGATTAAAGATAATGAAAGTTACTGTAAGGATAATTTTTTAAGTCCTTAAAATAGTGTGTCAAGTAAGCATGTGCAAAGCACAACAACGTGAAATTCGGCCTAGTAGCATTACTTCTACAATCTTGAGTGTAATCAAGTTGCAGTGCTAGTAGTGTGGGCCTCGATGTCCCATTTCAGGGAAGAGAGGGTGTGGCATCGTGGTGAGAGAATTTTGAATTTCGTTTATATGACATTTTCCTTGTAATCCATCCAACATAACAGGGTAAGAGAGGCTGGAATCAGAAGATAAGAATGCTGACCTTACTAGCATTACTTTTCTGGCATGTTTAGCAAAAATCGCACAGTTTGGAAATCCATGAGTTGCCAGCTGTGGGAACAGTAGTGCAAGATCTCAGCTGACATGTAAATAGTCATTCGTTTAGTGTCCAATCTTTTGTACTGGTTTTGTATAGCAGAGAAGACCTATCCTGATGAAAATGATGAAGGGGAAACTTGACGAACAGGAACTTGCAGTATTTCCTGTCCCCCCACTTGTTCGGTTTTTATCTCGCACACAGATGACAGTTTTGCGCTATAACTTAAGACATATCACCAATGTCTGTATGAGAGAAGTTTTGGGGCTAGTCAACTACTCAGTAGGTGCAAAAAAACCCACCAGTTTGTGTTGCATTACAGTACTACTTCAAGTTAATAAAGACTTTTAAGGGAAGTAGACCTGCTAGCCAACATGGACTCCAACACGTGAGTTCACGCCAGTAGCTCTTCTGCTGAGTTAACTTCAGAGTTTTGTCTTCAGCTGAATTTCCCCTGTTTGTTGAAGCAGTTCTTACTATTGTAGCTTCTGTATAGTCTAGTGGGAATTTGTTTTTGTCTTTAAGCTATTCCTGTGTATGTTCATTTTTCCATATTAATAACCCTATTAATGTATTTAAACATAGTATAATGTTTCTGGTATATCGTTTCAATTGAACAGTCATTATAGTGAAGTATGTTATGTAAATTTCTAGTATCTGTTTCTAGCATCTTAACACATAGCAGACTGTTACCTCAGTAATGTCTTTTTTATGTTGAATTTTATTAAAAATATAATGCTGGTATAGAGACTTTGGAATTACTCCAGGTGGAATGCACAGGGTGTGTAGGAGCCATGCTTAATTGCTTGTTGATAAACCTGTTTGAATCTTGTATTAGACAACCTACCTATTCAGTGCAGTGCATAGATTTCAGCATTACAGCTTGCTGTTAAGATGTGCTTCATAGGATATTTAAAAAACAAATAAAAAGAAGATACTTAAAGTTTCTTCCCTTTTTAGAGAGAGAATGGTGGGTTTTGTGACTACACCATGGCTGTTAATGACTATTGTTACTGGGTAGGCATGAATTTGGCTCACACTTAATCTACATGAACAACTTAGAATGGTGGATACTTGGTAAAAGATATAAAGAAGATCATAATTTTAGCAATATGGAGTGTAGATTCTGGTCTTCAACAACCCAAGAAAAATGAACATCACGCCCTGGAGCTGGTTCAGGGCCTTCTTTCATATTAAAGCAAATTTAACTGAACCAGAAGAGAAGAACAATATGGTAATCATCGCTTCCCTCTAACCCAGTGCTTATCTGGAGGTGGACTTCTCTTTTACAAACCACATGCCTAACAGTTCTCCAAAATTTCCTAAAAATCCAAACAGTTGTTTGAAAACTTGCCCTGGCTTAAGGACTTCCTTGCGGCTCTTCCCAAATGAGCCATATACTTACTTTTACGATCATGTGGTCCTTTATCTGGGAAATAGTAAATTTATTACAGATGAGTCTGAGTCTGTTTTCCCGTAAGATCCAGCTGTCATTATGCATTGAGACTAAACGATGGGCGCATAGCTGATATTCTGTAGCACTCAAGCTGTCTTTTATGTTGCATGTGCTACAAGCTTTTACCCATTTTTGTAAATACAGTTTCTATATAACTGTAAGGGGGGGAGAGTATCTTACTTAAGGAGCATTGCAGAAATAAAAGGATTTACTACCAAATTATGAGACACTTTCATCTAGCTAAAGAAAATCAGATGATTCAAATGATAGAAATAATTTTAAGACATACAGATAAAGAGTTATAGCTTGCTATCGATTTGGGAAAGAGTGATACCTCTCCTGAGTAGTAAAAAGTTCCTTTACATTTCTGGTATATAAAATACAAGTGCAAAAAGAGAGCAATAGTTTGCTTCTGTGGCAATAAAGCAGCAAGCATTAGTTGATGTGCCCTAAAACCAAATGCTGTTTTGATTCAATGAAAGAAAATCTTTAATTTTATTTGGAGCGAAAGTTTCTGAAACTCATTTCATATGACTTGAACTGCTGGCTGGCCATGGTGTAAAGATGAATTGCTACCTTTTTGACTACAGCCAGATCTGTTATATCTGGGTCTAATGTGGCTCCGATGAACTACGTAATCAAAGCTTCTATAACTAAAGGCAGGCCTTGAAGGTGGATTTCAAAACCTGTGCATCCTTATCACTGGATTTGCTACAGGCATTTGAGGAAATTATAGGTGCTCCAGACCCAATGTGCTTCCCCTTATGTGTGACTAGATATCAGATCATTTGAGGGTAGCCTGGGAAAGAGAGTGGTAGAGAAGAAATAATAGTTGATGCCCACTTCCACTTAACATGCACACAGACCACTTCTGTGTACTCCTCATGAGAAATATAGTTTATAAAGCTTTTATCAGACTTGGAGCCAGTCCCGTTCATGGCAGTTACTGAAAACTGTACATCAGCCTAAGTATGAATGACTCAAAGATGTTCATCCTTAGGCTTGTCTGCGTTTCTCAAGGGAGTGCAGATCAGAGAAGTTAGCAACAACCTTACTAGGATCAAAAGCAGGCGCAGCATTATCTGCACCTGAATGGATAACTCCAGAGAAGTAGGGGTTAGTAGTGCAGGTGTAGGATAGTGTTGACTTTTTTTTTTTTCCTTTTTCTTTTCTGCTGTCCAGAGGAAGACCAGGATTTTTACAGCTTCAGCTGTACCTTGTAGATGTGCTAGTGGCTCTTTGCCACAGCAGTCCTTCGTTGTAGAGAACAGGCAGGCTCTTCAAAGTATTTCAGGTTTGCTTATTGCTGGCAAAGTATATTCAAGACAGGAATGTTTTCTTGAGCTACTAATTTAGTTTTCTTGGTAGCTTTTAAGATGATCAGAAATGGTGATTCTGAAGATTCAGTATTGTTTTAACCTGTTGAAACATTATTGCAGATTAGTTCTGGCTCCAGAATTGGTCAGTTTTGGACCAGAGGAGAAATGGAGCCAGAAATTGGTTTAATAAGTGGCTCTCTTTACATTCCTCTGTGCTGAGATGGTGCAATCCAATGGTACAAAATGAGACTGTGATCCTGTTAAAAATTAGTGCAAATTCAGATGCACTCTACTACTCAGTTACTTGGCAGTACTGGCAGAACAGAAAGAATTAACAACATCATCTGAAAACAAACAGTTGTTTAGGGAAAAAAGTTCATCATAGCGTCTGGAAGGAGGAACTACTTAGGAAATGTTAGACATCCCCTGTATCAAGCAAATTGCAAATATTACAGTATATTAGACCATGTTAAGTGTCTCAAGCTTTTTTTTTAATATTTATTTGTGGTCTGTCACATGATCACCTGATATTCTGTAATATTTGTAAAACAAATACTGATTGTGAAGAAACTGAATTAAAATGACTCCTTAACTGTAATTTAAAAAGATGAAGACAGCCTCAGGCACATTGAGGGTCCCGGTGTCCCCCCCCTCCGCAGATTTGACTTGCTTTTCTTAGATTTGCAGTTTTATGTACAATAGCAATTAACCTGCTACTTAAGGGTGAGCTTTGGGATTCCCAAACACAATTAGGTTCAACCTCTGGTTTAGCAGAACACTTGTTTTTTCATCCTTCTTAATCACCAGATTTCCTCCTTCTAGAAGGAGGAAAAGCTTTTCCCAAAGCATAACCCTTTTCCTTTGCCAATCTCATCTTTGCCTGTTTCTTTAGCAAGCTGCTTAGTTATTGTTCCTCCTCCCTCCTTATCGCAGGAGGCTTTTAGGAGACAGGCGGAGGCAGCAGTTGTGTTTTGCCAGATGTACAGCCAGAGCTGCACAGCCAATGGCAGGCTGCCAGAGTAGCCAGTATCTGTGTAGAAGTAAAGTTAATACTGCTCCTCCAAATCAATGCCAAGCTGGTTTTTTGTTTGTTTGTTTTTTCCCTTTAACCTGGCATGAAAATACTTGTCAGAACAAAAAGGACATGCTCTCCCTTTGTAGGTACATTTAAAAAAAAAAAAAAAATGCAAAAAAGACCAATGTACTGCAGACCGTGACCTTTCCCTTCTAGTCATGCTTTTTCTTCTCTTAGGTCTGTCAGCTGAGGGCCAGTTCCATTTGTGCAAGCATACCAAACTAATATTCGTTACTTGACTTCTTTGCCCTGTACACATGAAAAGGCAAATCTTTTTGGTGCCTGCCTTATCTGGCTACCTGCAGCTGAACTGCTAACCCCATCCTGAAGTCCTGCTGATGGCACCACAGCTGCTAAGAGCTGTTACGTGTCAACAGAAAATTAAGTTTACCATTTGTGCTGCACTTCATACATGGTATTTAGAAATAGAACTGAGCAACAAAGTTTTCACCTGGGAAGATCTACTGTATCTTCAAGGGTTGAATATTAAACATTGGTACATAAAGGTAGGACTCGGGCTTGGATTTGGTCCTTCTCTGAACATACTGGATTAGGCATCATGGAAATGGCAACGTGTGCCACACCAGGCAGTTGTGTAGTTGGCTACAGCATCCTCAGTCCACTGTTTCAATTCATTGCTGTCATAGCATTGCTTCCCTCATTTAAAATTGGAAATCTACCTCTAAAAAGAAATCTTTTAAAAGAAAGGGAACTTGTTTTTTACTGCCTCCTCCAATTTATCTTTGCCTGGATCAAATGTGTGATAATCAAAATGTTGCTAATTTTCTAACATGTGATTTTGCTGGCTGTTGCAGGAGCTTTTGTCAGAAGACCCAATTGGGGATAAATTTATGTTTTTTGACAGGGTTAGTCTATTTGTGCTCTGAAGCAACCAAATATGAAAGGCTGTGATCTGAAAGCCGTGCGAATGCAGTAACTATGGCCAAGCCTGAGTCAGCAAACCCTGCTGCCAGGCAGGGTATCCTCTGCAGTCTAACACAAACTAGGGCTTCTGCTCAGCCCAAGACCACACGGATTCCCACGAGAGGTTGTCGTCTCTGAGAAGACACAAGTTTGGTTTTCATCTGTGGGAGGCGTGTAATTATAGTGCATTCCCTCAAAAGCTTGTCATGATCTATAACAAAAATAAGGTGGTAATTTTGGAAGCTAGAAGGAAACTTAACAATAGTAGCTAATAGTATTAGCTACTGCTATTAGTAGCTAATAATAGCATTATTATGGAAATAGTAGTAACCATTAACTTCTGTTTGCAGGTTGAGCAGACAGTGACACAGAGCCACCTTATGTATATGGTTAGAGTAATCCAATTTTCTCAAGTGTAAAAAGACCAGGAATGGCAGAGTATTTGAGACTATTACTGTTAGATATTTGCTAGATATGGCTTTGTGTACATCTTTAACTACCTTTCCTATGAATATGGTGACTTACAACTACCCTGTGTATCTGTGTATGTACATAGGTGCACACACTGCTTCCCCCCTCCCCAATCAAGCCACCAGCTTTTCCTGTCATATTATTATTACTTTGTGTGATGAAAGGGGCTGGATGAATTGATGGGTTAAACTTTAATCAGCTGTATAGCTGATTACAATTTTTGCTGCTCTTCAGCAAGCATTGAAAGAGTGGCAAAAACACAGGCTTGGAGAGGTTACAGCCTTCTCAAAGTCACTTGGCATGCAATAAGTAAGGTAGGGGAACAAGTTCATATTCAAAAAGACCTGGAACTCTTAGGTAGTGGGTTTTGCTCATCTTTAGTTCAGAAATGAAACTGGCTTTGTTTCTAGTCTTTGATTAAATCGCAAGACAAACTTGATACCTTCTGATTAATGAGACAGATATGGTAAGTTGGGGATGGAGTATAATGCAAAAGCTGAATACCTGTTCTATAGTTAATACTATTTTTTGAGGCAGTGACACATTCAAAGGCTTTTTATCTTTAAAAAGAACAGATGATTGAGCATGCAAAAGGTTAGTAGGCTGAGAAAACCTTTGGATTTTGCTTCTTAGACAGATGTTTCAGAAGCCTTCCCCCCCCCCCCCCCCCGTTTTCCTGCATCCCAAACTACTAAGTTTGAGCTCTATTTTCTTCTAGCAAAGAACTTTACAAATGCAAAAGAGGTTTCGATCAGAATAAGCTGTAGGCAAAATAGTCAGTGTAAGTTTACAGATATTGCAGAACTTTTAGTTGGAGCAATAGCAAAAACTACAAATGTTTCGCTCTAGAGGAGTGAGTAAAAACACAATAAATTACGAGAACAGTGAAAACTGCTCAGTGAATCCTTTGTGTGGTATCCTGTAGTGCTGCTAACTCAAAACTAGTAGTAGGTAATTTAAACTTAGGTTTACATAGGCTTTTTTTTTTTATTTGCTACATCATAGCTCTTAAGAATGTAATTGTTGAGCACAAGTTCCTTTCCCAAACAGCTTACTCATGAGTAAATTGAAGAAGGTGCTCTATAAAGCTGCAAAAAGATGCTTAGTTATGGGAATGTGCTATTTATAGGAGGCCATGATCACAAGCAATAGCTGGATTTACAGATGATTTGGAGACTTGTACGCTTCATTCTCCTAAATGCAATCTTATCATTGTAAGGGGAAAGAAACCCTTTTGCTGCTCTTACCAGTTTCCATAAGTTGCTGTGTGTGCTTTGGATCTATTTCTCTTTTTCAGTAGTGGCTCAGAAAACAGCGAATTGGGGTCGAGTTTGCTGTGCTGAACCACCTTGGTGCCAGCTGAGCCCATTTAAGAGGCACTGTCTCTTTTCCAGCATTGTTTTGATCGTTTACCTACCCTCAGCTACCAAAATCTCTCTGGCGCTGGATAAGGACTTGAGCAATTTCATGCCATTTGTCTACTATGTAGGACAGTTACTCCCAAATTTACACTGGAGTACCAAATGGACTGTAGTGAAAGATAAAAGCGCATATCTTTGTTTATCTACCCGTGTGTATCAATATTGGCAAGTGCGACTGACATCTTGCGTTAAATTTCTACTTTAAATTATAATACTGAAAGGAAACAAATGCTGTTATTTTATAAAATGTAGTAACCCTGTTCCCAAGGAATTTCAGAAAACCTGTGCTGCTTGCAGTGCAGTACTCCTCCCGTGTGTGTACGGGAGTAGCTTTCAGCTGGACAAAGGGTATTTTACAGCATGGTGTGCTTATCTTGGGGGATCTCAAGTCAAAGAGCTGTCACTGAGTTACCCCCTTAACCTGTTTACTTTTAACTTAAATATAGTGCATGTAAATACTTATAAATAACTGTGCCATGAGACAATAAAATTAAATTAGCTAATTGATACTTCGGCAGACTCTTAAACAGAGATTAAAGGCTCTGCAAACTTTTGGGTATAATTTTGAAAATTAGCCCCCAAATTGTATTTCTGACTGTTTAAAAAAAATAGTCTACAGTTAGTAGAAGTGGTTTCTGAGGGTCTGCTGTTAAGAGACAAGAAAAAAAGTGAATCCAAATGTGTTTGACTTCTTTTTCTGGCATATGATATAATGCAGATAGCATTATAATATTTTTCCCCAAATTTCTATTTTAGTTATGTGACAGATGATGTTAAAGTATATTTTTCTGTATTTCTACTTATATGAAATCTACCATTTGAAAAGAGGTTAATAATGGTTATCTCTTATTTGTTGGAGTTTGAATCCACAACATTAGATGTGGGGCAAAAAGACTTTCCTACCACTTGAAACACAAGGACAGTATCTGCAATCCTTACTTACATTGAATAGTAATTACTCAAACAAGCCTGTGCTGGATATTCATGTAAATAACTATTTGCATTCAGGTAACTTGGTCTGTAGTTTCATGATAAAGCAATTCTGGCTTCAGCAGAAAAAACAGGGCAAGGAGTTCTCCTTTTCTTCTTCCTTCTGCCCTGGTTCTGCTCTTCACCCAGAACTGCAGTGTGCTGCCTGTTGAGTGTTGCCGCTGTGGCTGTTTGCAGGGACACATTATGAACTCAGTCACTGAATTGGTCTGAATTGATTTAAAAAAAAAAAAACTGCCAAAAAAGAATTATTCTGGAACAGTTACAGACTGGAATCAGAATTACAAGGTACCACCTCTATGTGCTTAGAACTGATGGTTTGATTTTTTTCTTTTTTTTCCCCTCCCGACTGAAGTACTGAATATTACATTTTAATTGATGTATTAGACTAGGTGATATGTTTTCAATATTAAATTGACAGTGCTGGAATTACTACCAGTAATTGATGAGCCCAAAATCTGAAAAAACAATTGTGCAGAATATGTGAAAGAAGCATGAAACCCAAGTCAGAAGCTGAAGTTGCCTAATACAGCGGTTCTCTGCAAGACTGATCATCTTTTGGATGGCAGCATATCATCTTAGCAGTAGGACTTTGTGGGAGAACCCAAATCACTAGGTGAATGTTACCATTAAGGAGGGAGTTGAAACTCGGAAAACAGAGTTCCAGCTTGATTTTTTTGTTTGTTTTTCAAACTCATACTGTTACAAAGACAAATATTTTCTATTGTCATTTGTTTTCTGACTGTCATGATAAGTATGTTTTCAGAATGCCTTTATTTTTCTGAATGACTCCATTGCTTGTGTGATGCAAAGATTTGTGCCAGAAAGAGTGACAAATATTACATTTGGACCAGCGAAGCTCTAGCCAGATCAGGATAGACTTTCATCTATTTGTTGAATTGTTTGACTGTTACATGTGCTTACCAACAATGACTAATTGTTTTAATAAGCAAACACAATCCAAGGCTTGTGAGTGGGAACCAGGAGATATATGGGTAATGTTGCAACTGCTCGGGTTACTTAATTAATTTAATAAATTAACCTGACTTAAGTCTCAGTTTCTCCAGTGAGAAATGGGAAGGGTGGTGTATGTTTTTTATAAGAAGCTCTGAGATTTGCAAGTAAAAACTTACTTTGTACATCTTGCCCAATATTGACTTAACGAATTTAAGAGCTATCTTAACCACTTTTTTGTTTTGAGGAAAACATGTTGTGATTCTGTGGCCATGCTGTTGAATATTTGTAGAACATGAAGGCTGATTAGTGGATGTTGATGCAGACTTCTGTTGCCTAAAGTAACCTTTGGTGTGTGTTTTTTTTTTTTTTTTTCTTCCCCCCAAATGCTGAGCATCTGTAACGCTTCCTTATTTCAGTCATAGTTATGAGTACTTAGCATCTCTGAAGATTAGATCATATTTGTTATCATGGAGCTAAGATTCACACAGGGCAATACCTGAGGTATTGTGAAAAGTTTAGGGTGGCACCATGAAACTCCCGCAGCTGTTTAGAACAGGATGAATAACCTGTCATACAAACAGCTTTATGCCCTGAAAAATGGCTTGGGAATAATGGAATATTTAGAAAATATTGCAGGAAAGTGCTAAAAACTGCGCTGAAGAAAAAGAACTAACATACGAGTTCTCTAAGAAGTAAGTGTGACTGTTAGCAGTTCTTTTCAAGGAACTATAGAAGCTTGGAAAGGAAACTTTCAGAGTAGCAGCTGAGGGTTTGCTTGTACTGACTGCTATTTATGGAAGTAGAAAGGTGGCTAAAGCCACTAGTTGGGAGGAGAGGAGAAAGGGGGGAAACAGACTTCTGTAACCAAATACAGATTCAAAGACTGATCTTCTGACCTGGGAAACTGGTTCTGATCTGCAGAGGTCTGCATATAGGTGACAATTCAATGTAAATAAATACCCATAGCAATCAGGTACAGACACTGATCAATTTTATTGTCAATGTGTTGATTTCTTAAAACTGATTTTTGTCAAAAGGATTTGGTTTGCTTCTTGTATAATATTAATTTGACTGAAGAGGGTTGGCAGGAAAATATTTTAGCATTATCAATTCACAGTTTCTAGGACAAATAATAATCACATTTTTTTCATAAGCTACCAATGGAAGTCTTGTACTGTAGAGAACACAAGGACCGTTTTGAGTGGTAAAGCCTGCAATGGGAGCCCCTATAGTTTGGCATGCCTTAAGCTGGTCTGAAAATTAATACTGACTTTTAATTATTTAAATAATGTTATCCAATTACCTCTAAGATTGCCAATTTATTTGTAGAAGGAAAATAACACTGAATTTGGCAGCTTGAGTAATAAAGAATGCACTCAGGAGAATTATTAATTAAGAAAGCTCTGTCATCTTCCCAGGAATGCAGTGTGACAGATCACCATCAAAATACGTATGTGTACATGCATCGGATTGTAAGTGGGGAAGAAAAAAAAAGATCGTTCATAATAATCACCATTTCCAATTTCATTATAGTCTTTTACATATGATTTCTAAACTGTTCTTTTTTTGTAGTTCCATGTAAAGCACAGACTAATCTTTAGCATGCACACTGATGTAGCATACCTTAAAAAGAAGGGGGTGTTTCTAGAAGTGAACAAACAAATCCAGCTGGGTGAAGTGGTAGGAATATGGGATATAAGAGATTAATTGGCCAAGGCAGTGATTGAAACTCAGGGTCAGGATTCGACTGGAAGATGAAGGGTGTCATTTCATATCCTGTCACAAGAAATAATGAAGTGGTTGGGCCTAAAGCAAAAGGGGAGGAACTAAAGCAATTGCATCTGTATTTCACTTTATTTAAACTTTACCTTTGCAAGGCAATATTGTGAGGAGGCCTGGGGCTTTTAAACCTTTTCTGTACAATACTGTCAAATGTATTATTTTGTCCATGCTAGAGTTGTGTTGTCCACAGAGATAAGTGTACATGCATTGCCCAAGAGAATTTTGAAATAACTCCATGCAGTAAATAGCGTAAATCAAATCATCAATCAATCAGCAGCATAAATCTCTTGTGAGAACTGAAAAAACTTTTTTTAGGTCAGAAAAAACTTTTTATAGGTCAGAGGGAAGTTTCCTATTGATACAGAGACCTGCAGCATTTACTTAGGGCTTTGATTTGAGTCAGCCCTCCTTCTTCCCCCTGCTTTGGAAGATTCATAGTCGCTGATGCACCTGAGGATGGGCTCTTCCTCCTTGGAGATGCCTTCCCCCACAGCCATGGGCTGGCACCACAGCTGCAGCCAAAACAGGGGTCCCTGTGCCGGGTGCACGCTGTGCGGGAGCTGCATCTTGCTTCAGAGCTCGCGTGGGGGCCACAGCACGAGCCCCTGCCACTGGCAGGTCTGGCACAAAACCAGGAGAGCAAGAGGTAACAAACACCAGGTTTCTGGAAGGGCTTTTCTGCAGCTTCTGCCGCACCTCTCCTTCCTGCCTCTGTGCCACCTCGTGCATTACACCTGCACAGATGACTGTCTGCACTGGCTGATGAAATGTTATTTTTGGTTGGATCCATTCCCTAGTCCACTTCGGTGCACAGCTGGAGAAACATTTGCACCAACACAATACAGGGTGGTGCAGAGTAGCAGGAATGAGCAGACAAGGGAGGAGGTCAGCTGCGCTTAAGTTGGCAGCATTGCCAAAAAATTGCGTGCTGTTTTCTGTCTTGCAAGGCACTGGAGCCAGATTTGCAAACAAAGTAGCTGTGGGTGCATTTGTTTTGATGGACCCCTAAGCCCTTCCTACAGGTATCAGTTATTGTGCAAACTTTAAAGCAGCCTGACCTTACTGCCCAACGAGAGCTGTCAAAAGTAAGTGATGTAGCTTTCTGGTGGTCAATATGAAGCCTTTATAAATAGAACGTGGAAGGCACGTATTTAGCACTTCCAGAAAAAAGGGCTTCTTTAATTCTTGCTTCTCAAATAGATATCTGCCTAAATCACCTTTTGCTTCTGAAAATTTTCATTAGTGTAATTGGGGTGAATTTTCAAAATGACTTCTACCAATCCCTGTTCAATTCTGTATATCAAAGTTCTGCAAATAACACTTACATATGCACAGACCTTAGCAATTAAAATCTTGTTGCTTCCAAATATTTTAAGTGTCACCTTTCTATCCCTTTCCCTTACTGCCTATCCCCCAGATCTATAGTTAGATGTCGTACTGAGGTTTCTCTCTTAATCTGGGACTCCACGTGCCAAATGCAGGCTGTGCTCTGCCTGCCCACACAGGCTGGCCCATGGGGTCTGGAAGTGACATAAAAATTATGGCATTGAACCATCAGTACATGGCAAGGGACAGAGTTTCACCCAGAATTTCTAGGACAGAAATTGGCAGAGTCAAGTTTTAGAATAATTTTTGTTTTACAAAATGTTGTGTTATAATAGGTGATGTAGTGGAAATCTGTTTGCCTTTGGGGTGAAGAGTAGTTGTACACTACTATTTTCATGTAGTATGTCCCAGACTACTCATCCATGTTGCCCGTGATGTAGGATGCAACGTCCTTTCACACTGGTCAGGTACAGCTTCGGGCTTCCTGGGAATGTGTCAGTGCAGCCCTCAGTTGAGCAATGCCTGAGCTTTCTTGTCTAATAATTAACTCTTGTAAACTTCCAAGTGCTTAGGATGAGCTCCAGCTTTCTGTATTTTCAGGTAGCTTCATTTACCAGCAAAGGTCTCTCTACTACAGAAATCTCCAGATCTGTGATCCTCTTAAAAAAAATACAACAATGATTTATTTCTCTCATCTTCACAGGAGCTGATATTCAATGGCTGGAAACAGAGGTGCCAAGAGGCTGAGATGAATATGACTACTATCCTACAAGAGATTTTGATTAAAAGATCACAGCAGAAGAAGAGGACTTCTCCCTTAAACTACAAAGAGAGGCTTTTTGTACTTACAAAGTCCATGCTAACATATTATGAAGGTCGAGCAGAGGTAGGAAATACAGATTTATGCTATGCTGTCTTTATTCCTTCTTGCTTTGCTATGCTATTAGCTTTTTTGTGACAGTATATCATACCTGTCAGGAACTGATAGAGGGGCAGTGAACATGAGTGGCAATGAACATGACTTGCCATTTCCCTTTTCTCTTATTTGTAATGCAGATTTTCATAGGTGCAGGTAACTTACATATCTGGTAGTCAAAGTAAACTAGTTGTGATCAGGGCAGTAGTATAGCCAGGATGCCAGGAATGAGATAAAACAGCTTTTATAGCTGGTCATCAGTGCTGATTTCTTTCTCTCCCCTCTTCTATAATTTTATTCTTGAGCATTTCTGGCTGAAGGGCCTTGGCATAATTTTACTGCTGGTATATATCAAGGCTTTGTCAATCACTTCTAATAATTAATTCCTAACTGATTTTGGCATCATTCTTTCTGAAGTTTTAAACTAATGTGGCTTTTTCCAGCCTTTTGAATGCTGTGCTAGAAAGGCTTTGGCAAGAAGTTTACACATTCCCCTTCTAACTGGACTCCCTTTAGTGCCACTGTAGGTTCTCACAGGGTATCTCAGGTAGGGTCTGTCCTCATGAAAGTTTGCTACCAAATACCAAAGTTCCAGCAATCTCCCATCAGTGCATAAGCTTCTTTTCTGCAAGTTCCGTGGGAATTTCAAAACGGGCTTGCTGACTTTGCTAGAGGTAAAGCTTAGGAGTGGGTTTTGCGGCGTGGAGAGGGAAGGAGTTGGCCAGCCCCACATAAAATGTGGTAGTGAGAATGCTAACTCACGGGTTGATAGGTCTCTGGTGTCTGCCTTTATTAGCATGTGGGGAAAATAAGGGAAGACACTTTTCTCAGACTTCACTGCAAAGGCTGCTCATGTTACTGTATTGCAAAAGGCAGTGGCTTCCTCCTGCAGACATCCTAGCACTGTGCACAAGGGCATGCAGCAGCAACATGCCACGTGTTTAGGTGTGGCCTTCAAGCTTGACCAGGTGCAGTGGTGGCTGCAGCCTTCCCAGCAGAAGGGTGGGACCTCACTGCAGAAGCTGGGGCAGAGTGCAGCCAGCCTGTGTTTCAGCAGGACCTCTGCTGAGGTTGCTACTGCAAACAGTAAAAGATCAATGCTATCACAAGGTGACAAAAAGGTAGAAAATCCTACAGTTATAATTGATTTTGTCAGTGTTCACTGTAAAGGTCATTACTTTCACACCTGGAATGTAATTGGCTTTTAAATTAAAGAAGTTAAATATAAAGAGAAACAGCATTTGATAGGAACAGTTCATTGCAGACCAATTTCTGCTTTTATTTGCACTAGAATGAACCATTTTGATTGAAATGAAGCTCAGTGATTTTTCTTTGACAGCACTAACAGCCCATTATTGTTCCTCCTTTCTGTGTAAATTAAGTTACACCAGGAATCAATAGTGTAAATTAGGCAAATCTGTAGACCAGCATTTTTCAAATGAGCACCAGACTCAATTTCATCAAGATCACCTGCCCCTGAAGTGCTCCATCATATCCTCAGATTTTCCACTTAACTGAGCCTGCTTTCCAGATTTATTGCAATGATAAAGGACATTAAAATGGCAGCAATAGGTAGTGGAGAACTCTCTGCTCTGGAAAGCCATTCAACAAATAAAAATTAATGGAGGCCACTCTGCAACCTGTTGTCACATGTCTTAGCTCTGGTGAAAGAAGGAGGTATAGAAGAGCTAAGGCTTGCTAAGTGTGTTTCTCTGCCAGAGTGAAGCATATTACAGAGCTTGCACTTGCAGCAGAATTGAGCGTGAGCTTGCTCACCATGCTCCAAGACCACAGCAGATTATCATAGTCACCATTCTCTGAATGTAGCTTGGACACAGTTGAGGATTAAGAATGAGATGTGTATTTTTACTGACTTTGGTGTTTGAATATCTACTTGGTTTGAGGCGCAGGTAGTATGCGCTCTTGTTCTTGCGCTCTCTCTCAAGGGGGCAAGAAGCCTTCTCAAACTTCTTATGAGCTTATCTTGTGTTAGCTTAACAGGTTTTGCAGGTCTAGTCGGTGTCCTTTAAGAAGTTGCCATCACCTTTTTCCTGCAGCTTAATACCCCTTCAGCTAAAATACCCTTCCAGGAGATTGAATGATGGATCCATCTGAGAGAAGGTTTAAACTATCAATTTTGTTTGTACTGAAATGGAGTAGGATTGCTGACTGAGTGCCCTCAGCTGTGGAGGTACTAACTTAAAACTTTCCAGCTTGAGAGCAGGACTGTTGGGATAAAAATATACATTACACCTATATCAGCCCAGTAATTTGCTGCTGAAAGAGATAGGTCCATCTCTGCCCCATTCTAGCCTTGCAGTGCTGCCTTCCCTCCCCCCACCCCCCCAAGCTAGCCTGGTACTTTTTTGGACTCCACAGTGGTCTGAATTAACCTACTAATCAGCAGAAAACTTTTTGTTTTGTTTTGTATGTTTTTCCCCTCTGGATTAGCATTCTGCTGGGATGGCAAGCTGAATTAGCTCTGTTCAGGATCCAACAAGCACCAGAGGTGGTGCCAGGTGGTGGAGGAGGACAGGAGGCCTCCAACTGTTGACATCAGCAACTTGTTAAGACTGGCTCAGCTGTTAACATGTAGCTTTACAACCAGTGCCTCAAGACCTCTCCATTTTCACTGGTCCTTGCACTTTAGAGTCTTTTAAATGTTAATCAGTTTGCCATTTATTTGATTAAGAATATTGTCTGAAAATAATGAGCTCTAATTTTACAGAGAAGCACTGTGAATATCTCATTTCAGCAATACTTGGGCTCTACATTTAAAAAAAAAAAAAAGCAAACTTACTGGTGACTTAAGTTCTCTGTCACATAGTGGTAGTTATTTCTTTGTGTCACTGTGCAACTGAAACAAAAAAATTTAGGTCTTTTATTAGTGGTTTTTTTTCCCTCAGTGATGGTGGTTGTAAATCTTTATTTACAGTAAGGCACTTTTATATTCTGGCTGAAGTACTTTTTGCAATATAAAGTCATTACAGCATAACATAATTCTGGTGCCTCTGAATACTTGGATATTTATTGCTGAAATCTAACATGACTGTGGTATACTGATTGAATTCGAAGATAAATCAGTCTGTACCTATTCTTTATCTGTTGTAATTTCAGGGTTGATAATGTTGACAGTTTAGATTGGTGAGATTGACCTGGGATTTCCAAACTAAGAGGATCCCACAGTCACATTTTAGTCATGTAACTACAGTGGCAGCAGTCTGGCGAGAGTGGCTGAATTCTGCTCCTCTAGGCAAATATGATTCCCAATGTGGTCATTGGCCAAACTGAAGTTGTCGTCTTTTTTTTTTAATTATTAACTTCTGTCGGAACTTGACAGAGAAGTAACTTATCAAAGAGTTCAAGAAGAGCCCAGGATCTGTGTTCACATGAATAATCACACCAATTTATTTTAATAAGATTAAACTAAATCTTGTTAACCAGATTAGTCACTGCTCATAAAAAGTGTGGGCAGCTCAGCACTGTAAATAAGGCAACAGAATTAGGTACTTGGTGTGTCTGGTGACAGAAGTGGAACATTTATAACAAAAAAAAAAAAAAGGCAGTCAACCATGGAAAATGTTGTTCTTGTAGATGCTTCTGAGTGTTCTGACTGGCTGTATGCTGTGCAGTTGGGGTTGGGGGGAGTTCAGCTGGTTTATTTGACCAGAAAATGCATAGGATATAAGAAAAACCTGTTCTTTACTTTTTCTGTCTTATTGCATGACAACGTGCCATATAGCTACTTGAGCAATAAGCAATTATCTAATAAACATGACTGTTAGCAGCAGGGTAAAATCTTGTTTAAACATGTTCATGACCTATTAAATTTTTCTTTATATGTACTTTCAAGCAGCTCAGGCACTCCATCTCTTTTGCAAGATGGTACGAAATGCCTATGATGAAACTAGAACTGCACAACAGTCATGAAAGGGAGAAATGTAGCTTCTGCACTTAGAAATACTGTTGGAACATTAGTCATACTTTCTTGGTATGACCTCAGAATCAGGAAAGAGGCAGGATTTCAAGATTGGTTTCAAAGCATGGAAACCTGCGGAGGGAGAATCCTGTTTAAGGTCACCTGTGTAAAGCTCTACAATTACAAGTAATGCCATGAAAAACTTATTGTGTATAGAAGCCAATAGGACCTTTTACAGCTTAATTTCTTCAGGGCATTACATTTTTTAGTAAGGTACAAAAAATGGGAGATGTATCATCTTAAAGTTGGTGGAAAGAGGTGGACATTATAAAACTTCAAATTAAAGATACACCAGGAACTGACTTCCCTTACATATCATGGAGATGAATTTAATACAATATCAGAAAAGAAGAATATTCTGTTTAAATTGCAGATGGCTTCTATTTGGGGCTTTTTGGCATAAATTCTGTGAATTAGGAAGTGTAAATGTTGGGGAAATACCACTTTTGTGTTACGGAATTGTGCTAACAAGAATCACAAGCATATAAATGGCTGAGTTAGCATTATGCTTCATGAAGCCATTAAGATTTATCGGCTGGCATTGTTGGAAAGAATATTTTCTATTCCCCCCTCCTTTTTTATTTACATTGCAGAAATGACTAATGAGATCTGAATGTGATTGATTCCATTTGTAATGAAGACAAAAATTCATCACTATCTGAATTGGCTTCCAAGTGCAAGCTACTGATCACAACTACATAAAAATAGGGAAGAAGTAAAACATCTTCCTTTTGAGTGTTAAGGATGTAATCTTAAAAACTCTTATGCTACAGTAAAACTTAAGATATGTACAATGTTCTCAGATTGTCACTGTAGACTTATCACGCCAGTTTTAAATTTACATAGATGGTGGTAGCTACATCAATTTTGGGAGTGAGAAGCAATAGGCAGAATGCTGTAGAAATGTGAAGATGGCTTGGGTGTTGAGATGGAGGAAGTAGGTTAGCTAGCCACACTAAGAATACGTGGGCAATAAAACCTGTGGAGCTAAAATGCCTACCCTGGCTGTAGGCAGGTCGTCTTGCTAGTTTCTCGATCGCCTTTGCTGATCTTGCTCCATTCCTCTGTGACATATTAGCTCTGTCTCTATTTTACCAGGGCTGACTGGTCTTAAAAAAAAAAAAAAAAAAAAAAAAAAAAGATTGAAGGCTGGGGCACTTCTGGAAAGATGAATCTGTCTTGTTTTAGGTAGCCCAAATTAAATTAGTGTTCAGGTTGCTGTCATTACTTTGTGGTAAATTCAGCTCTGGCAAATGAAGGAACTCTGCTTCAGTGGAGCTGCACCTTCATGTATTCAGGCTAAATTGGGCATTTTTCCATTGTCAGACCTTATTTCATATGGAGTGCAGCCTTCCCTGCATAAACAGGCTTTCCCTGTTGAGAATTCCTGCATTATGCTGTATGATAACAGCTGACAACACTGATTGCAGTGTAACTTCCGCAGATAATCTGATTATATAGAAAAGCCATGTAGCGTTCTAGTGAGGAAACAAGGATAAGTGTGATACTTCTAATGTGAAATATTTTGTTAGGAAGTATCTTCTGGATTTTCTGTGTGTGTGATTTGAAAGCTCAGTATACTACTTCAGGTATACTTCTGTTCATTTTGATAAACTATTTTCTTTTTAAAAAATCAAAAGATTAATTTTGTATGAAATTAATAAGCAGTTAAATGTCAAAGCCAAATATTTAATGCATCATTAAAATAAATATCAGGGTTTTTTTTGTATTTTTGATAAACAAATTAAAACCTTAGTTAATATGACTTTCTTCAAATAGATCATTTCATCTTTACGGGAGTGCAGGTTTGAAATCCAAGGAGACATCTGTGGAAATAACTTGGCATATACATGGACCTCGATACATTTGGCTGTTTTTGTCAACAATGGCCTCATATTTTGTATATTCAATTTAAAGTGGTCTGGAGTTTATTTTCAAAGGTGCAGTACATCCATACTTCAGCTGACTATGTTTGGAAAAACCAAACTCGAGTGTTTATCTAGGAGTCCACCTTAACATCAAATTTGGAAAACTTCTGTAAATATCAGCTAAGCAGTTTTAACTGGAAAAGAAACTCTGTTTTACAGCTCTACCAGTATCTCTGATGGCTGGTGTCTGCTGGTGCAAAGTGGTAGCGTGTTCTCCTTCGCAGGGTGTCTTAGCTGCTGTTGAAACTGTCTTTATTCCTCTCAAGTTAGCCAAGGCCACCAAGACAGACTGCAGAGAAATACCAGTCAAGCTACCATGGCCACTGGAGCACTGCATACACACTTGGTTTATCCTGTTCTTCCTTGTGTCGCAATAAGTCATCCTATTGTATGTTCTTTCTCAGTGAATTTTCAGAAGACTTATCTGAATTTATCCTTGTTTGAGCAAGGTGAACTGTATGAAGACATTAGGGAAATCTGATGGCCCCGACTGGAGTTGGCTTATTTCTTTGTTACAGAATGGTCGTGATGGCAGGTAATATGTATTTCTTGCGAACTTTAATTAGGTTCTGCTGACAGATAGCTAACTTGAATTCAAAGTGCCACCGGACTTGCGGTTTCTGCTTTATACAGCACTTTAGTTAAGGGAAATTCTTTGAGGTGAAGGCAAGACACTAGTTAACACAAGTGTTAAAGCAGTTGTCCCTGGAGCAGTCGAAAGGAGCTGGTTTGAGCAAGTGAGACAGCTTGCTAGTTTGTTGGTTTGAAAAATTTCGTGTTAGACACTTCTCATGAGTGCAGTGCTTCCAGAAAGCTGATGCAGATCCAAATATAATTTTTTAAACTGTAATTAATGTGCTGATTAATATCTTCACATCTATTGGAGTTGTTGAGTGTTCCCTTTCACTGTGGTATTTTTGTCTATCTTGGCTTCCTTTGCAGTGATACTCTTATCAACTGTGTGCTGCTCTGTGCGGTTTAGTTACTGTCCTCCCACACATAAAGCAGCATGCTCCCGTTAACCTTTTCAGCCCTCATCGACTTACGCTGGCCTCGAGTATGCTTATGAACATGAAATTACTTAAACTTCTTTGTTTACTTGCGTTTGCTGTGTGGATTACAATTTACAGTGATAAAGGATTTTGTGTTTTCCAAAGGTGTGGACCAAACCCTGGTCCCCCTGGCAGGGCCAGCTTATCCTGTGTATATTTGAGCAAATTGGGGGTCTGTCACATTAAAGTGCAGGCAAAACGTGGGGAGTTTGTGCCAGCCTGTTAGTTCTGGAGGGGCTTCTCCAACCTCTCTAGAGAGGGCACCAGGGTGGACACAGCACTTACCTATCTATGGCCGTGTGGAAACCATTTGTTCCCGCAGAGAAGGCAATGAATAGCCCCAGAGGGAAAAGATGAAGAGCCTTACTTAGAAGGATGTTGCTATGGTGTCAAGTAGAAGAAGATTTTCTAATGAACTGACCATATCTTCCCTGACAGTAGTGGAATCCGAAGGTATTTGCTATGAGGATCAGACTCACATGAAGACAGTCCTGTGTAAATGGATGAATTTGTGACTAACCAAAACAGACCAGGATTTAGATGAAAAAATGAAGAGTGGAGAAGTTAAACGTTCTTGCGCATCCCTAATCTTGAAAGTATCTTCCTAAGGAAAAAAATTGTCTTCTGAAAGAGTTTTATTTGGCTCTTTCAATTTGAATAGAGAAGAGACAAAAGCTACTGAAATGACCATAGTGATATTTTAAGGAAGGAAAAATAACTTTAAAAGCTCTGGGACCCATTCTAAAACTGCAGGTTTCGGGGTAAAACTATGTAGCTGCATTGCAACAGTAGTCTTGTGCAAACACTTCCTTTGGAGCATAACAACATGATGCAGAGTTCCATAATCCTATACTAATTACTTTCTTACAGTTCCCCCCCCCCCCCAACAGAATGTCAATATGTATCTGTTCTACTGTTGCTTATTCCTATGGTGCTTATCCTTTATTATTTTTAACTTAATTAGTCTGATTCAATACAGTTTCCTTAGTCATTGCATAGGTGGTTTATTTCTCTGTATAAACTCAATGCATTTTTAAATGCTCAAAGCATTATTAAAACGCTTCTGATGACCTTGGTGACTTACACTGGTTACTTTTCTACTGTAACATGAATAGCTTCAGAAATGAGTGGATTGGCAGAGCTTTTTTTTTTTTTTTTTCCCCCTCCTCTCCCCTCTGTTCCAAGTCATATATGGGTGATAATGATGGAACTTTCTTATACTACTTGAAAGTTTGCACAATAACTTCATAGGGAGGCCTGGAAGAGGACTGAGTTTGCCATTTTTCTTCTAGGCAGCAGAAGCAGCTATACCCTTTCCAGGTGAATGATGTAGAGATCCTTAGCTGTACTCACTTTGACATGCCTTCGCAACTGCCTCAGGCTGTGGCTTTAGGACAGTTCGGCTCTTATAGTGTATCATGCTGTTTAGCAATTTTTAGTGTGGTTAAACAAGAGGTTTTTTTCCCCAGCATTGTCAGAAAGAGACTAAATGAAAATTCTTAAAGTGCAGAAAGGGTAGATTGTTTAGAAAAAAAAAAAGTTTATATAAGATGTAATGGCTAACTTCTAACAGTGGTTTGCAGCATAAATTATGTTGCTGAGTAAGTACCAGATTTACAAGTAGGTAAATGATAATGATGTGTTTACAAGTTATCCCACCTAAAACAATACTTGTCATGTCCATCTGTATAGACAATATTGTGGTTGTATCTCTTATGAAAAGTTAGTGAGTGAATATTCGTGACAATATAAAAGGCTTTTCAAACCTCTTCCCGAGAAGGTCTGTATTGAAATGATACTTGGAATATGAGTAGCCACCCTTTCTTATTTTGTTTGTATAATACTTCTGTAATTGCTTCTACAGATTAGCAGTATTAGGAAAACAGTTGTAACTACCACAGATTGGTTACCTATCCTCTGTCATGGTATTCTGGGGAAGAGGAGGGTTGCAGCTAGTATGCATAACAGTCATTGTTCAAAGCAAATACAATAAGCCAGTTTTATTTTGGGAAATGAGGTAGATGAAACAGTAGGAATTAATTATCCAAAATACAGCTGCACATAAAGCTGGTCAGAATTGTGAGCTATCTAGGTGCATAAAAGAGAAGATGGTGTTCTGCAGCAAAAGCAGCAGAAGCCTCACAGGAGAAGCAAGAGAGTCTGGGAAGAAAAATTTGAGTGAGAGAGAGTTTGGATAGAATGAGAGCTTGACAGATTGAACAGTGGAGCTGTGTCCATTCTGGGTTATGAGGTGTGGTTGTGTGTGTGGTGGGTTTTTTGTTTGTTTGGTTTTTGTTTTTTTTTTTTTGTTTTAGCTTCAGGGAAATAAGTGGTGTTGTTGTTAGAAAATAAATAAATATTTGTGCCAATAAGCAGGAAGACCTTGTTAATAAGCAAGAAATCCTTGACTGCAGTATTTATTATGATCCAAAAGTTCCAGAAGATCCCAAAAAACACAAGATAGGAGTGAGCAATGGGCAGAGCTGGGGAAATGTTAAGGAGGCACAATTGAAAGTGGTTCGAATCAAAGAAATAAAGCTATTCATGTGAATTAAGGCAACATAGCAGAGGCATGGGAGTGCTTACTTGAAAACATCAAGTCATAAAGAAACTTAGGTTGTAAAAAAACAAGTTGGCTATGTTGCAATAATTGATTCCCTCTTCTTTGCAACGCCTACCAAAAGAGAAGACTAATATGCATAAAATGAGGATCTAGAATAATTATTTTTTCAGAAGTATTTGGAGGTTTATAAGATGGAACAAGCTGGACTTAAAGTTGAAAAGAGTAGGTTGCAGCTGTTGAGATGCTGACAAGGCACAGGTGAGGATATTTACCTTATGACTAGACAAGAGTGAATGAATCTTAAAGGTGCTGTGAAGGATGAGGAAGATGAATAAAATTCTGGAAGGCTAGAGAAAGGCTTCCCTTTAGAAAGAGTACACAGGAGAAGCTGAAAAACTGTCAGTTACGAAGTTAACTTCGATTTCCAGAAAAGTGCCAGAACAAGCAGACTTCTGAAAGTACCTAGAAGATAACAAAATTGCACATTAGCAAACAAAGGTTTGACAAGAACCCCCAAAACCTTAAAACTAATCTAATTCCCTTTGCTACTGGGTGACAGGCCACTTGGGTAGCAGAAAAGATGCAGATATGCTATGTTTTCATCCCAGTAGGGGCCTCTCATGAAACTTTCAGATATCAGCATTAGAAATGACCTGTACAGACCTCTAAGTTTGATTCAGAACTTACTGGAAAGTGATATTCAGTAGGTACTAGTGGCTTGTGTTCAGATTAAAAGACTACTGAATGGAGCAACCCATCCTATGTCAAATATGCTGTTTTTACTAGTGATTTTGTTGATGAAATAGAAAAATTTCTTATTGAATTCTCAGAGGGGACAAAACTGCAAGGAGCACAAGCATTTTTGGAAAACAAGATTTAGAAATCAAAGTAACTGGAATAAGGTGTGGGTTGTAGGTTTTTGGGTTTTGTTCTTTTTTTCTTCAGTATGAAAAAGTGCAAAAGCTGTAAGCCTCGACACAAATACAGAAATGTTCAAATATGGGATGGGAATAACTTTCTAAGTATCAGACTGTCCCCAGCAGGATCTGGGCATCATAGTGAATCAGGAGCTGGTGGATAATGTAGTGGATCATAAGCTGGTTATGTGTCGATGATAAACTGTTGCTGTGAAAAAGGCAAGTGTTATATTAGGATGAATAAACAGGACTGAAGTAATTCTTGTGCCTTAATAATAAGGTATCAGCTGCAGCACTGCATCTGGTTTGGGGCAATAAGTTTCAAAGAAGATGTGGACCTGCTTGAGAGACTTGGGACAGGAACAGCAAGAAGGATTAGGTTCCCAAAAGCCTGAACTATGATGAAAGATTGACGGACTAGCAAGTGTTTAAAGCAGGGAAAATGAGCTGGTGGTAGGATAAGAATCTTCAAATGCAAAAAAACTTGCAGCTCTGTAGCTGTGGACTGTCCATCATCTGAAGCTTTAAAGAGAGTAGGTAGAACTGGTCTTGCTTGGGGCAGTGGATAGACTAGATGACCTTTGAGGGCCCTTTGCTGGGGCTCCAGTCACTAGTCTGTGATGACTGTGGATGTGGGCTCTCCTTCACTGAAGTTCGAGTCCAGCATTCAGCCCTAAGGCTGTTAAAGGGGTGCCCGGATGAAAGGCATCATTCGGCTTAGGATCAGAATGACAGCCGTGTTGTCCGAGAGAGGAAAGACAGGGAAGAAATGTTACAGCTGGGCTAGGCTGGGCTCTGGCCTCTGTCAGGACTTCAAAGAAAACAAGAGAAGGTTCCTGAGAAAAAACTTGAAGTAACATGCTAATATGTCAAAAGCTGAAAAGGTATGCATCGAGAGTATAGGTAATTTAGGGCACAGTATGGATGTAGGCCTGGCTGATTTGTTTCTTTTACGCTTACTTATATTGCTGCCTTATATGATTACAGCAATATAACAAGACACTTACAGTTGAATGACTACCTCTCAATTGCAGGAAGAGAATAAGTTACAGATAATGTGCTGTAATGATGGTTAGGAAGTTGCATCAGTACCACTGAGAACTTCTTTGGGGTTTTTTTGGTCTCTCCAGTGCTGGTGACTGGCCTCTGCTGAGCAGCCAGGGCAAGGTAATGGATTCTCAGTTCCATATTTGGCAGAGCAAGTTTTAAGACGTTTTCCTTCTTAAGTTTCTTTCCATTTTGTCTCATGAAATTCTTCCCAAGAATTAGAGGTCAGATCAGATCAGAATAATAATCACCTCTCACTTTTTGTATGTTACTTCTAGACATTTCAGAAAGGTAAATAGAAATACTTGGCACTTGCTTTTCTTATAATAATAATTATAAAATTACTTGGAAGGAGGCAGGGCATTTCTTGACATATCTGAGACACTGAAAAAACAAGGCAATGGAAAATGAGGCCAACTAACAGGCTAGCTACGGTAATGAGGCTGCTTGGTGAAAATGCCTCTCAAGAGGGAACTGCAGTGGTATGCAGTGCTTATCCCACTTATCTAAAAACAAACAAACAAAAAAACCCCAAACACCCATCATTTGAATTTGGAGCAGGTTCTACCAAAGATACTTCAGTGGATACTTAGTTTACCCAGGATTCTCTGATGTTTTGGAAAGTTGTAGAGCAGCTCCATAAAAGGAGATGTAATTGATGCTCAGACCTGTGTATGTTTTTGGGAACATAAATTCCATGGGTCATATGCTGATGATCTCAGGGTTTCCTCCATGGGAATAAGCATGGGAGAAAGAAATGCGCAGTACGAATGAGAGAGACAGGGAGAGACAGACAGACCACAAATGAGAGAAGAAGCAGCTATTTCTTGATGACAGGACTGGACTGATGTGTTTAAGATTTTTCCAGCTGGAAAGTCTTTTGTACTGTTTAACCCCCCACACCCCACTTTTCTGGAGGTAAACAGTATGATATCTTTGTAAACAATGAGGAAATACACTGAAGAACTGTTTTCTCTTATAGTGGGAAAATGGCTTCCTAAGAAGTTGCAATGCTACTATATTGAGCAGAGGACTAATTCCAAGTGTATAAAAGCTGAGCTGTTTGATTATATACTTCTTATCTAACATTCCTATATTCCTCATCTTCCTGGATTCTAAGATTATTATTTTTTAGGACAGGAGTTGTGTAATCATATGTATTTATACCATATCTGCCAGTGTAGTTCCAGTGTCATAACTTCTGGTTATTTCTGCCTTATATATTAAATAATAGAAGTATTTGTTCTTTTACATTGCATGGAAACAGAATCGTTCATCTTCACGGTGAACAAGGAGCAAGGCTTCTGAAACTGTAAATCAAGTTTTGTGAAGCATAGGAAAATATGAAGTACGTATGGCATTTTGCATTTTGAGAAGCTTTTAATAGTAGTTCTGTATAGTCACTTCCCTTTTGGTAAGTTATTTTCAGCAGGCAGATGCGTTTTTAAAAAAAGCATTTTGAAACGTTTAAAACTAGAATGTTTTAAAAAATGTTTTGAAAACACTGAAGCTCATAATTGTATCTAATTGTTATCCTTCCTGAGATATAGCAATTATATCTTTTTTATTGTTCTAACCATTTTTCTGCTATAGGCTTCCCTGTAGATGTGTGCATCCCTCTTCACAAAAGGGGTGGACTAGGTCCTGTGGGTTCACCAGCCTGTGGAGTTTCCCCAGTCCTCTGTGAATACTTGCACCTGGCTCAGAGTATGTGCATGGATGTGCTGGTGAAGTGCTCCTGTTTCAACAGTGATTCCAAACTTTCTCTCCTATGTTAGCTGTCTTCCACCTCCAGAAACAACCATGGAAGATGCTGATCTGCAGCCTTTGGTTTGACATTGCATAACTAGCCTTTGTACTAATTTAGTTTTTTCATCTCTTTGTAGTAGAGGTTACTTGTTGGAAAGAAAGTTTGTGGGTGGATTTCTCATGGCGAGTTCATGCCTATAGCTCTACTTCCACATTAGTTCCGGGCTTGAGCTCTTGCTTGATCCTGTACTTCGTGACTGCCGTTATGTCTGCACTGCTCGTATGCTAGCCTGCATCTAGAGCAAGCCCTCTGGCATGCGGAATAAGTGCAACACAGTGATGATGTATAAATAAAGGGAAACTGTTTTGAGTAGGAAGAGGAGAGGAATTGCAGTAATCTTTTTTTTTTTTTTTTAATATTTTTCTTAAGTCATTCTTCCCTGCTCCTGTGCACCCTGGTTTAATAGTGAGAAATGCTGAGCTGAAACACAGCTGCAAACCTGACAATGGCTGCTGGCCATTAATAGCTACTGTTTCTGATGCAATCTGAAACATGTCTGGGTGGAACATTTGTATTTAATTTCGCACATTCAAGTTTTTCTTTTAATCTTTGAAATACTCAGAAATAGAAAAATCTTTAATTACTAGGCTTAATTTGCTGGAATTGTAGTGCTTGTTGTAAGGCAGGTCAAATTAACTTTGGATTGTTTTAATCTGACACCTCATAGTGATGCAAACTGAATCACCTTCAATTACAAGAGGATAAAAAGGGATGACCTAGGAAATGGGTTGCTAGAATGACACGATGTTTATCAGGAGTTTTCCTCTATTTTTCTCCCAAAATAATCGTTGGTTTTCTTGTTGGATTCCTCTTTTTTGTCTTCCTTGCACATGTGTAGTCCTTCTGAACTCTCACTGAATGCTAGAATTGGCATGAAAATCTGGGAGTCTTGGAGGAGAAGGGATTTCAGAGAAGGTAATAAAGGAGATGATATAACCTGTTCCTCTAAAGAATTTCTGTGATTCCACGTTGGGAAAAAAAAAACCAAAACAAAAATACGTTATCTTCTCTCTGTCTCACAACCCCTGTTGACCAGCAATCCAGGCAATATGCGAGTACCCCACTGGATGCAGGAAGTCGGGTAGATGTTGTTATGGAAGTGACAAGCATTTCTTCAAAAGGAGACATTCTTGGTGTGCAGGAAAGTATCTGGAGAAAGATTTTTCAGTTTGTGTGGAGTGTTGGATTCCAAGGTTACACACACAGTGCAAATTACTTATTTCTTGGCACAGCATGGTATTTTAGAATGTCTCTCTTTTTTTATTGCTATTTTAAACAGCTCTTGGGGAGGGAGTCTTTTTTGGGACAGGGGGAGAGTGAGTGTTTTGTGTTATATAGTAGTTACAGCTTACTCTGGACTGCCATTTTTCTGGAAGCTGACCATGATGTGCACAGATTTCATGCATGTTTTCTCTGCCTGTTTTCTTCATAACAATATAAATAAGAGTACTTAAGGTGTTTTAAATGCTGACAAAGCTTCTGCATTTTTCATGGGTAATAACTTTTAGGTTACTACAGGTGGTAGAGTAGTGATACAGCTATATCTGAAGTTGCTCTGCTCTTCATTTTGTAAGACAGTATTTTCAGTTGTTTATGATTGTGCCCGACTTCTACTATTTGGGCTGAAATTTTCATCTTCAGGAGAGAGGAGAGCAAGTGAGTAGGGATGGGAGTATCTCAAATAATTCAATAACTACTAGTTATTTCCACGCTTTCTGAACAGTGTCCATCTTTTGTAAGCTGTGCTCTGGGCTGCATGAGTTGGATGTGCTTGGCATTTGTAAATTTTTGACCTTGATTAATTCCGGACCAGCTGCAAGCTGCTGCCGCACTGTTGTTGTTGTTCCAGATTCCAATGGAAACTTACTTTTCTACTGGAGACTTGGTTCTCCCAAAAGTGAGAAGTGGTCCTAGATGCTCTTCATGGATTCATCTTTTAGTTCTGATTAAAAAGTGGATCACTTATGTGTTTCCCTTTGCCATACAATTCAGGGCATTCTTTGTTTCTGTGCTGAGTTTTTTTTGTTTGGTTGGTTTTTGTTACCGTCTCCTGCTTGAGTTAAATGATTTAAATCAGCTACTTCAGAAAGAGCCACTTTCAAAAGGTCTGCTTTTCTGCTGACTTCCTTGTTGTTTTTACCTGTTGCTTGTACAGCTTACAGCAATACAGATTAAAGCTTTGTTCCCACTTCCTCCAGCTACCTGCTGTTCTTCCAGAGTTTCATCTCCAGAGTGTTGAACTGCACTATTTTCATGCATTTTTACTTTGGGCAGCATCTGGTACGCATTGTTGATCAGCCTCTGTTTAACAGTGATCCAGCTTCTTTAATGTCCTAATTTCAACTGTCTCAAAATTACTATTGTAAGCTCTTGCATGTCACTACGTAAAACCGTGAATTGTGTATTCAGTGCAGGGGTTGAATAGTTCACAATAAATAACTACTGGAGCCACCTTCTTAACAAGAATAAAAAATAAATTCAAAAGCCATTTATGGAGGAGGCATGACAATGTAAAAAGTTTTGTATAGATTCCTATAACAGAAGGCTGTGAATTGCTTCTACGCTGAGCAACTGAATGTGGTTTGTGCCGGGCTGTTCTCCACATCCTACAGGACAGATGGTTAGCACAAGTGCAGTAGTTCAGCCATGTCCATAGGCTTCAGTGACTGCGCTTCACAAATGCAGCAGTCCTATTTCTAGATCCAAACTAGACGGCGTGCTGGCAGCTCATGTGTCTGTCTGTACACTGTACTTCTTGCTATGTTGCCTTAGCCTGAGTGCCTTTGCACATATGGAGCCGTATCATGTGCATGCAGAGGAGAAATTAAAGGATGCCCCAACGTCTTTAAACCTGCATTTCTGAACTTTTGCATGCCTGGCTTTATAACCTTAATGGGTTTTAAGATGGAATTTGCCTTTATTGTTGTAGCACCCAGAGGTGCTAATCTCTGTAGAAAGCACTGCAGTATTATATATTAAACTCTTTCCAGCTTTAAAATCTTTATAAATAGCAATTTAGGCAAGCCAGACTTTCTCAGATGCCTCATCAATTGCATTTGGGATGCTAGTATCCTGAGGAAGGACTGGAAGTTGTACAGGCTTCAGACTATGGTGTGTTATCTGGTGGCTTTCCAGCAAATTATTGTGTAAGAATTGCAGAAAGGGTTAGAGAAAGGATGACAGCTGGAGGATAGCAGTGGGCACAAAAATGTTAATGTGAGCACTGTAAGAAGTGACAGGAATTGTGGCAGTTATAGCAAATGGCCTTAGGAGAAGCCTTAGAGCAGGTGTGTTTCAGAGGATCTTTCCCAGCCAGGGGAGGTTCCACGGAGGATATCTACCATGGCTATTTTCTGTCGCGGGTTCATCAAGTAGAAGCCAAGAGCTCTTCATTCAGTCCCACCTTTGCTGGGAACTTCTTGCTGCTATCCAGGTGCTGAAATTCAGAGTGAATTATTTTTAAATCAAGAAGTGGGTCCCAAGCTGCTGTATCATGTGATGGGGGAGAAAAGGACCTGAGCCCAGGCCTGGTGTTTTGATGAAGCCTGGGACCAGGGTCTGTACTTGCAATCTTGGCTGCTTCAGGGCTTCTGCCAGCCTTGGCTTAAATGAGTTGTTCCAGCCCAGGGACAGGCTTTACCCCCGTCTCCTGTTTCCTACCACAGCATGAACTTGCGTTGCCTGTGCAGGATCACAGTTCCTCTGAAAAGCTGGGGAACCACTGTGATAGCCACAAAATGGTGGGAGCACTTCAGCAGCAAAGCAGGAGAGGAGATTAGGTGATATATCAGCACCTGTTCCACTTAATGTTTTTAGTCATAGTTTAAAATCAGTGATAAGAGAGACTTGTTTCATCTGCGTTCAAGCTATTTTTCTTAAAGAAAAATTGATTTTTGTTAGTTGGTATATAAGGATAAAAGTAATGATTACAACTGGTTGCAAACTTTATATTCAAAGGGGTTCTACTTTTTACTAAGCAGTTAGGCATGACTCTGTGCACTTTCACCGGTGTAGATCTTCATACCTTTTTTCCCTCATCTTTCATATCTGAAATGACTCTGCAGTTAAAGCAACATCAGTATCAGAGATGGAAAAGAAAGCATTAAGGCTCTGCAAAAAGAGAGAATTAGAAAAGTGCCCTTAGATGAACCTGTCTTCACTTGCATTTTACATGGTGTTTTGCTTTTCTTTTATAGAAAAAGCACAAAAAAGGATGTGTTGACATTTCAAGGATCAAATGTGTAGAAGTTGTTAAAAACGACGGCATTATTCCCTGTCAAAATAAATACCCATTTCAGGTATGTTCCATTGGTTTATATCTTCAGCAGAGCCAAGCCATTGATGTGCAACTCGCTTCAAATAACTTTCGCTTTTGCATACTGAGGCCGTTCTGGCTCTCCCTGGGGCTGTGGTGGAGGTGGCTCAGGACCAGTGACCAAAACCTTTCTTATCCTACTTGAAAGCACCATATATGAATATTAAAATCTAAATTTTTTTTCCAGTTTATGCGTTGTGTCTTACATTTCTTATGTTGTTGAAGACCACAATTTTGCCAAGTTTAAAAATCGTTTGCCTTATTCTGTTTACTCTGTTTCCTGAGAAGTAAGTAAATGAATGTTACCATGTGAGTGTCTTTTTGGATTATTTATTTATTTGTTTGTTTTCAGGTTGTGTATGATGCTAATACGCTTTATATTTTTGCACCAAGTGCACAAAGCCGGGATCAGTGGGTGAGGAATCTGAAAGAAGGTAATAAAAATTGCTGACACTTAGTATCTGACATATTTAGACACATTTTCTTGAGCTAGAAAAATATAATGTTAAAACTTTTGTTTCATTTTTCTACTGATTTTATTTTTACTGGATTGGATCATCCTTTCCTTACATAGTGTGTGATAACAGGCAATGGAAATATCAAACACCTAGATGGATTTCACTCAATTTGTGCAGTCTAGCTAAAATCAGAATTTGACCCTATGCTGTTGCACAATATGTTAATCATTAAAAATTTTATCCACAGCAGTTAATGGCATCACTCGTTTACAGATAACTTAGTTTTGTTTGAATGTAGCTAGACAATGTATGGGCCTGATGATCCCCTTGCCTGCTGTCACTTTACATCAGGGTATCTCCACTGAGATACAATTCTGATTTATGCTATCATAGGGAGTAAAGGTCCTGCATGTTTAGCAGCAGCTTTTTTTCCAAGAGCTTTCTGCCACCATCAGATGTTCCCATTAATCACAAGTGTGCTTTCAAGTAATAAGAAACAGTTCCTGGACTGGGGACTGCAGGTCAGGGCACAACCTCTGAAGCTCAGTAGGCTAGAGGATGGGAGCTGAGAGCCTTTTAAACCAAACATAGACCTTGTGCCATGGCATAGTGATAAATGTTAGCCAGCTTTCCCTCCAGAATACTATTGTAGGGGAAATTATGAGTCATTTGCAGTGGTAATAAAAACAACAGAGGCAGACAGAGCCCCCAGGGCCCTCGCAGCTGCCTGACTGCGCTGCAGGGTGCAGGTGGGTGCCTGGCCCGCGGGGTGCCCCTGTGTGGCCTTCCCTGCTCTCCTGACTGTGGCGAGCACCTACTTGCTGCTCTGGCCAGCTCAGGCAGGGGGAGAGACCTCTTTCTACTGGAAAATGTGATGCATTATCCTAAAAATATTATCTGTTATCGTTGTATGGCTTCCACATAAACATGTAAGAAATTCCTTAAGAGTAGCAATACTATAGTAAGGACAATAAGAAGTCAAGATTATTTCCCATGTTAAAAATATTTATTAACAAATTCAGTGCCACTCCTGCAGATTTTTTTTTTTTTTTTTTGTATCTCACAATATATACTGCTTACTTCTTTTAGAAATAAAAAACAACAGTGATATAATGGTGAAATATCATCCTAAATTCTGGACGGAGGGAATTTATCAGTGCTGCAGACAGACAGAAAAGTTAGCACCTGGCTGTGAAAAATACAATCTTTTTGAAAACAGTAAGTTCATATGTTTTCATATGTAATTGTTTTGGCTTGGTTTTCCACTTTTTTTATATGACTGTGTCATTGCACCTGAGTGCTGCAGACATTAGGGAAATATATAGAGCAGGGTGAATCGTTGATGTTGTGTCTAAAGTAAATCCAAGTGTGTTATAAAAATATTTAAAAGCCAGTTGACTATCCTTCCAAAAAGTATTCAGAGAAATTTGAAAGGAAACATTTTGAGGTTGCTTAATTTATTTTTCATTTGTTCTGTTGTTTTCCCCATCTGTTTTTTGTTTGTTTTTTTAAACAAAGTGTTTCCCTTAGATTGAGGTAAACCCTCATGGTGATTCAACTACAAATTTTTGCCAGACCTGCAGTTTTAATAAATAAATTATAAATATAATAAATATAATATAATATATAACTTAACCTAAATTAAAATATTCCAGTACAAATAAAGCTCAAGCTTCTAATTGGCAAAAAAAACAACATGGAAAAAAATCACTATTGGACTTGAGAGAAGTAATAAAAAAAAAAAAAGTACATATAACTTCTTTGCCTTACTTAGCGAGGCAAGTGTCCCGGGGAAGCACTATATTTTGTTGAAACAACAGATGTTAGTAGAAATGGACATTTAGATTTTTCATGGCTACTATTTCTAACTGCTTCTACTGCTTCTAAATCTTTATTCCTCATTAAGGAGCAGGACATAGCATGGTTTTATATTCCATTTAGAGTTCCTTCCAGGCACTCTACAGGACTGCCCTTCCTGGACCTGCTGGCTAGTTCGGGAATTTCTGCACAGCACACTCAGGTGTGGCAAAGACATCTCCAAATCCCATGGTGAATATAGCCTGTTGTCCAACTTAGTATGTTTTTGCAGAATGCTTAAATGATGTTTTCTTAATACTTAATCAGAACTGTCTTTGTTTTCTGACTTAGCCTTCAGAATAACTTTCTGAGATGTTGAAATCTTATCTAAATTCAAAAACTTTTTTTTTTTAACTTATCTATAAGTTAGTAGATACAAATCCTTTTCTGTGCTCTGTTTCTAGGTATAAGGAAAGCACCCGCTCCAATGCCGGAAAAAAATAGGGTAGGTAGAGTCTTTAAAATATTGAATAGATAATTGCTGTTTCTTGAGGTAGCGTTTAGATTTATTGTGACTCTTTTTCTTATCTTACAGCAGAGGTCTATTTCTGTAAGCATCATTAGGTGTTAAGCTTTATCTGAAGTCCACAGTTGAAAAAATTCCAATACTGCAAATTGGACTGGACTTATTAGTTGTATCTGTGCTGCCAGTGGGATGTGGCATCGGAAAGCAGACATTGTTTGGGACCAGACCACAGCTCGTGGGCTGTTGCGATGGCTGGCCTTCATGGCCCTGGCTCCTCTCCCACCACTGTGCTGCTGATGGGGAGGCAGGGCAACCTGAGCTCCCTCCTGGGGCTACCATAACTAGTCCAGCTTTTGCCTTCAGGATGCTCAACTGCTTTGCACTGGTGTAATAATAAGGGTAGAATTACAAGCAAATGGAATAATAATAGTTTTGTGTTGCTTTCAGCGAAGGCCTCCACCACCTGTTCCCCCAGCTGAAGAAAATGACAGTGAAGAGGAAGAAATAGTGGTAGCAATGTATGACTTTCAGCCTACAGAACATCATGATTTAAGATTAGAGAAAGGTGAAGAGTATACGATAATTGAAAAAAATGATATTCACTGGTGGAAGGCAAGAGATAAATACGGGTAAACGTCGGTTCCTTGTTTTTGGCATTCATTTTAAAGTTGGATAAGGTTATTTCCACGTCGTAGTAGTTTATATTGATTGTGTCAACAACTAACTCTGTTAGATCTCATTTGGGGCCCCAGTGCTGAAATCTGATCCATATCTTTGTGCCCAAATAGAGTCCCATTTGAAAAAATGAGGTTCTCAATAAATTGCAGAGTCTGCATGCATAGACTGTTGCAGAATTAGAAGCTTTTACAGTTATATTTCCTGTCAGACCTTATGGTTTCCTAATTAAAATGTCAGCCAGCCTGCAAAACCTAGCTAGACTGGTAAAATACTCCTGCTTCCCTGGGGAATGGCTCATTAGGGAGCAATATGGTTAACATTCAGATCAGTAGGCTCTGACTTTCAGGCATGAACGATCATTATCTTGTTTAATAGCTGGATCATTAGGGGTAATCTTTGAATGAGAGCGAGACTGCTGAAGAATCAGTGAGGTGCCTTAATGGCTGCCACTTCACCAACTGCAATGCCCAGCTTTTACATTCTCTGAATTAGAACTTCTCCCTAATATTTATAAGTGAGAGTTTCTATACTTCACTATTTATTAGGTCAATGTTGCAAAATGTTAGGGGTAGTTTTCAGTCATTACACATAGCAGGGCTGCTGTGGCAGTCTCAAAACATGCTCCTGGAGATTGGCTGGTTCATTCAAGTGCAGAAGTGACAGCAAAGCAGAGAGTTGCTTGTTTTGACCCTTCTGCTGGTTTTCTTGGACACTTCTGCTGACTGTTTTAACTTCTTTAGGTGCAGTAAAAGTTACTTGAGGAAAATGGCTTTCTAGGTAATGAGTAGTAGAGTGGGTCTGCAATAAACCAATGACTGCTAGTGACCTCTGGTAATTAACAGCATAAAAGATTGTTTTCTAGGCATGCAATTTTGTATCTTTTTATTCAGATTTTGTATTATATATTCTTCTAGAAATCAAGGATATATTCCAAGCAACTATGTAACAGGAAAGAAGTCTAACAACCTTGATCAATATGAGTAAGTGAATCTTTAAATTAAAATGTGGAAGAACAAAATAAATGCTATGCTTTAAGAATTGCAAAATATTTTTAAAGGTTTAAAAGCAGTTATTCACACATTATAACATTGGTCTTGGAGATTAAAGTTAAATATTTGAAATATGCACGTTTTTGTTCTGATTCTCCATGCTGATTTTGAGGTTTAATTTAGAATGAAATGAGATGGTAATCAGGCATGTAGTTTTTAGGCTATTATTAACAGCAAAAGAAATGAATACCCTCATTATACTCTGCAATAGACTATGGGAAACATTAAAGTGGCACAGCTATCCGAAGTGTGTGGCAGTAACATAGTAGAAAAGAAAACATCAAGAATTGCACAAAATAAACATAACAGATCAGAGATTTTGGAGGGCAGGTTTAATTTTCAACCAAATATATCAGTCAGTGCATTTTAAGTCTCAGTATATGCATGCAGTTCATCAACTAACAATAGAAAGTTTATTTTTATTCTTTTTTTAATTGCCACAACCAACTGATGTTTGATTATGGAATACTTGGTTAAGAACATCAAAATGAAATGTAACACTCCATTCTCCAAGCCTGTTTTTGATACTCAAATTTCAGTGCAACTTGAACTGTTGCGCCTGATGTGTATGGACACTTATGACTTACTTCCTGAGTCTTAGATAAAATGGAGCTGTAAGGAAAGAATATTTAAAACAGTTTATGAAACCCCATTAATAGTTCTAAAACTCTACTCTGTCATGTATGGCTCCTACTTCTGTGTTTTGGCAGAAGATAGAATTTCTTCTGGGATTTTGCCTTCAGCTTTTTTAGAGGATATTGTTTGTTCTTGTTACTCCCTCATCTTTGAGACTTTTGTTACAAGCCCTGTCCTGCTCTGCGCTGTGCTGTGAAACTGGTAGAAAAGGAAGGAAGGAGCTGGGCTGCCTTATCTGGTCCGGCCACTTTGTGCCTTGCCACCTTGGTGACGTCATTCTGAGTCACTGAAGAGTCTAGGGAGGATTACTCCAAGTTGTCTATAAACTGCAGGAAACCACTAACTCTGGAAGAGCAGAACTTGTGCAGAGGCTTCTATATCACTTCCCTAGGCTTTTACCATTCTATCGGCATAGCTCAAAACTATTGCACCACACCATTTGCTAGCTCTGTGGGGTTTTTTTATTGTGTTTTATTTATTTATTTTTATTCATTGCAGCTGGCAAAAATTTCAGTGAATTCTCTGGCTGCTTTAACCTGGCTGTGCAGCACAGAGCTCAGGGCTATGCAACTGTGACATTTAGTTCACTTTTAAACTGCTCTTTGTTAGGTCATTCTTCCCTTGAAAGGCAAAACTAGTCACAAAGTTATTGAATTAAACACAAGTCTATCAATCGGCTCAACAGGTAATTTGGCTGGTGTATAGGTGGCTACTTCAGAATTTACTTGAGATTGCCAGTCTGCCTTCAGGCTGCCATTCAGAGAAACAACTGCTATCAGCATGCTCATATTTTTGAGAAGCATTTTTCTTGAAAAATGAGTTATTTCACCTGTATTTTGTTGGCTTCTGTGGGATCTCACTGGATTTATTTCAGAGCGTTTTTATGGGTAAGCTGTGCAACATAATAGAGACTGATTTTTTTATTTTTTTATTTTATTTTTTTATTTTTGGTAAATTGACCTTTGGTCAATTCAGTTCACTTCTTGACCTTCAGCATCATAAAATTATTGAATCTGCAACTTTATAATACTTTGCTTTAAGCATTTTACATAAAGAAATCAAATACCTTGGAGAATTTTTGATCACATAGTGATGTTGTATTGCAGATGGTACAGCAGAAATCTGAACAGAAGCAAGGCAGAACAACTCCTTAGAAATGAGGTGAGTTCTGTACTGTTGTATTAGCAACCATAGGATTTAGTTAAAGTAGCTTCTTTTATTAGAATTAAAGTTTCATTTTAGCACATGCAAATCACAGCTTAATTAGAAAAAACATACAGCTTAAAGCTGTTTGTGGCATGAAACTGTTGTTGTGCTTGCATTTTAGGACAAAGAAGGTGGTTTTGTGGTGAGAGACTCAAGTCAGCCAGGCCTGTATACAGTTTCCCTTTATACAAAATTTGGAGGGTAAGTGTTTTGTGGCTACTCTGTACATCTTACGTTGTTTGAATTGATTTGCATACATATTTGAACTCATAGGCTTGGGGAAAGCCTGAGAGAGAATTCAACAAAGAAATGAATACTGCTATTTGAAAAACAAACAGAAAAAAACAGGCGACTAAAATTTAAAATTAGCTTCTAGACTCCAGGGTTAGGCCACAGTTGCTTTAATCTAACATAAATGTAAACTGCCACCAGAAGAAGAAACCTCACTTTCCCATGCCATTCATTCTTTTCCCTCATGCCAGCCTAAATGTTTGTGTGGGTGTGTGGTGAGCTGGATCAGGGAACTGATCTGGCTGAAAATTAACCTTTTATTGGTTAATCTTCAACTTGACCAGGTTATTGAAATGAATGTGAGTAGCAAATGCTCAGTGTCTCTGAAATTCGAGCTCCTGCTGAAGTGTGTAATGCAGGGCACCTGTGCAGACTGTGTGTGCGCCCGCCCTGGGGCGATGGAGATGTGCGCTGCATCCAAACACTCCCTGGGAAAGGCTAGCATCTCCCAGGCTTCAAAAGCAGGTGGGAAATGCCGTGCACCCCTTCGCCGGGGTTGCGTCTGAGCCCTGTGACACTGGGCAAATGGAGCCCCTCTGCTGTTGCCCCTAGTGCTGGTGACCAGGTGCCAACTTTTCAACTCTGAGAGTGGAGGAGTAACATACTACTTCCAGCTATGGTGGGAGGATATGTGGGATGGACCTATTTGCTCTCCCCTACATTTGTGCAGTTCTTCAGATATGAAAGTTACTTAGTACGTTTTGTATGTTGCCTCTGTATTAAACAGTGTTCTTTTTCAAGTCAATATATATATTTTCTTATATTCACAAGAAATGGCATTGTATTTTTATTTTTACTTTTTTTTTCTTTAGAGAAGGTTCATCAGGAATAAGACACTACCATATAAAAGAAACAGTGACATCACCAAAACAGTTCTACCTCGCAGAAAAACATCTTTTTAACTCCATTCCAGAAATAATTGAGTATCATAAACATAATGCAGCAGGTAAAAGAATCTGACTTTCTTGTCAGTTAGGGAGGATTTGAAAAGGTGTATTAGGGTTTTGGTGACGGTTTTTAGGTTTGTATAGGTTCTTCTTGCTTTGAAAATAAATTTTTGTATATATTTAGTATAATACTATATATACATTTACTATATTACTATATATTCATTCCCTATATATACATGCATACATGTGCACACACACATATGTATATATTTACTATTCCTGTTATTAGCATAGTCTAGTGGATGTACATGAGCAACAGGGGGCATCTGAAGCCTCTGGCTTTATGAAGACAGATGTTTTTTTCTTTTTTTCAGCGTTCTCTATTACATTTTATATATCACTCAGCTGACGTTCCTATTTATTTGCTGCATAGTGGGCTAGATCCTTTCTCCTGGCCAAGAGACAAGCCTAGAGCAATCCAGGGTGAAGCTGCTAAGGTGTGGCAAAAACTTTTGACAGTCTTGATGCCTCTTAGTACATGCTGATCCCCAGTATAACAAAAGAATAGCTGTATCAGGTCAGGAAAAAGAAACATTCGCTTAGCTCAGCATCCTGTCTCCAATAACAGCCTATAACCCACAGCAGATGCATAGGGATGGTACTTCCCCGGAGTACTCTCCAAACCCTAGTTTATTTTATGTGTGGCTCCACCATTCAAAATAATCTAGCCTGCATGTAAGAAGCAGATAAGGAGAACAGTAATATATTGTTCAGGAAATCCCTGAAGATGTGTCTTTGTAAAGCTTAGATGCTTTAGATCTTTCACTGACAGCTGATGCTGGTGTCTGCCCACTGTATGATAAGATGGGGAGAGTTTAGGAATCCTCTTGACATTGAGGTTATGTTCCCTAGGCTTTATAGCCAGAATCCACTTACCATTAAGCATAGCAGAATCTGGTTCAAGGCACAGATACTAATATACTATTCTTTTTCAAATTCTGTGCTTAAATTTCCGTCATGAGATATATTTTCAAGATGCTTATATTAAATTCAGATGACCAGGCATCTCCTGATGATATTCTGGGACAGGTTTATTTTATCGGTTGTGTAGCTGTTTCTCTTTCTGAAAAATCTGCTTTGAAACATAAGTATTAAAATTAGTTATAATAAATGAGAAGCAGTATTGTTTTTAATAGCTTCATTCTTTTTACTGTACATCTTAATCAAGGTCTGACAAGATTTTAGGAGATTATTGAACTAGTGCGCAGCACTTACTTTTGTATATGTAAAATCCCCTTGTGAAACTGGTGCAATTTATACATACAAATCAAAAATGATCAGCAGTAACAGTTTGAATATACATTTTAAACAATCTTTCTAATCTGATTTATGAAAGGTGCAGTCTCTGCTCAGCAATTATTTTGATGCAAGCATAACTGTCATGCACAAATATGTATACATATATCTATATCCACCTCTCATCAGTAAAGGTGATGCAGCAATTTAGGCCCAACAGGTAGCTCCTGTGTACCTCTTGTAAGCATTTTGAATAGTCAAAACGATGCAATAGCAGAAAAAAGTCAAAGCTAAATATGTCCCTGTAAGATTATTGTTAGTCAGTTTGCAGTGAACAAGTGGCTGATTTGCTGCTTAGCACCCTTTCAGAAGTAAACTATGTCCCTTGATGAATTATCTTTGAAATTCAGGTCTTGTTACCAGGCTGCGCTACCCAGTGACCCCGAAGAAGATGACAGCACCGACAACTGCAGGGTTCAGCTATGGTAATTGCGTGTTTTTATGTTAATCTATGAATAATTTCTCTAATAATTTTGTATATGTGAATTGTTGCAATATTTTCTAAAAATTTTTTCTAAAAATTCTGTGGACACCATGAGCTCTGTGTGATTACTGAGCTGCACCTTTGCTCTTTCATAAGCTGTCACACTTCTTAAAACTTGGCCCTTTGATCTTTGTCTGTGGGTTGATTACTCTCTTAATTCAGAATAATCCGTTTTAAGCACGGCACATCAGATGGCGTGAATAGCTTCTATCCATTGGCACTATTTTATTTAATAGCAGCCTGTTGAATCAAGTCTGATAATACCAGTATGTAAATACTGGCCTCAGAAAATTTGATTTTTGCCTTTTATGTTGGTCAGCAGCTGCTTATAGGTTGTGTCTACCTAACAACTTGTGTTTGTTTTTTAAGATACAGAAGTGCTATGTTTTCAAATTAATTCTGAGGAGCTTTCTCCCTGAGTTCTGTAACTTGCTAATAGTCTGGCGTTTCCCTGTCCTCCTTCCTATTACTGTCAACTCACTATGTTCTCTAATATAACAGTCATTGGTTTTTGTTTGGTTGGTTTTATAGAGAAATGGGAAATTAATCCATCAGAGCTAACCTTCATGAGAGAATTGGGGAGCGGTCTCTTTGGAGTAGTGCGTCTTGGGAAATGGAGGGCGCAGTATAAAGTAGCCATCAAAGCAATTCGGGAAGGTGCAATGTATGAAGAGGATTTCATTGAAGAAGCTAAAGTGATGATGTGAGTTGCCGCACAGTGGCACTTCTGTTGCCAGTTCTAGGCTTCTGATGCAGTATACTGGTCAGAGACCTCAGGCAGATGGTATTTTTACAGCTTCATGGGGTTGGAGAGCTAGCACTGGGTGGAGGAAGTAATAGTAACTACATGATTTCAATCATTCCAGGAAATTAACACATCCTAAATTAGTTCAGCTGTACGGTGTGTGCACACAGCAGAGACCTATTTACATAGTGACAGAATTCATGGAGCATGGCTGCCTGCTGAACTACCTGAGGCAAAAACGCGGACTGTTGAGCAAAGACATCCTGCTGACTATGTGCCAAGATGTGTGCGAAGGAATGGAGTACCTGGAGAGGAACAGCTTTATCCATAGAGACCTGGTAACATCCCATTATGCAATATACACTTTTTAAAACTTGTATTTTTAAACATATCTATTCCTTGTTGAAACCACCCATTTGTAAATAACAGCTTTTATTTTTGCAGAGAATTAAGTTCTGTACGTCAGCTCTTTAGGCTCCAAGCAAGACTCTAAAGTTGCCCTGTACAGAGAAAGTTCAGACGTTTATCTCTCCCTACAAAACGGAGTAAAATCTTTCCAAAACGTTTATAAAGAATTAATAGCTGTTTCTGCTAAAATAACATATCTTTAGGATGTATTGGTGCCATTTCACCATTCATTAATCCTCTGAGATAATTTTTCCTGCCTTTTTTTCATTTTTATTTTTACAAAATGTTTCACTTGTTATAATAATATCATTAAGAGCAAATGTATGTGTACTCTTTATGCTGGATTTTAATGAGAATACCTCACTGAATTTGGTAAATCAGTTAACTTTCGAAGCAATGAGAACAAAGTTCTCACTGGACAGTTGCGAATTGTTTGAAAGAGACTGCAAATTTTAATCCAAATCTAACTGTTCCTTTTGTAGGCCGCCAGAAACTGCTTAGTGAATGATTCAGGAGTGGTCAAAGTGTCTGATTTTGGCATGACAAGGTATGGCTACAAACATACGAGTATACGAACATACTTGCAGTGAATTTTCCAAAAATTCACTGCAATCCCTTGCACTTACCTGTAAGACAACAAATGTCTGGCAGAATTACAGGCAAAAATGATGTTTTTGACCTCTCCAAGGAATTCTGCCTTGCTTGATTTCCCCCTGCCCCAGTTGCCTTTAAATATTACTCATTCTGTGGTCATGTATCTATTTCCTTATTCTTTTTGAGTCTAGAAAAGCAAAACAAGGTAGTTCATTCCATAAAGAGTTAGGCGTGTCTGGCTCTTACCGTGAGAGGCCTGGCTTTAAGTCGATTCCATGGTCTGATTTGGTCTTCTATTACAAACTTGCTGTAAATTCTGTAGTGACTTCATAAATTTTAATTTCCTGGTGATGCAGGAGGCCTGTTAGAATCTGTCTGTTGGATAGTAGAGCTTGCATTAAAGAGACAGCAATTGTCAGTGTGTTTTGGCAAATAAATGTTGCAAAGAGGCTGCTCAGTCAGACAGGGATCCTCTCTGAGTAGATGTTTCAGAGCTGCATTTCATTAGCCAAAGCACTGTGAGGTGCTGAGAACCAGAGAGGCTTCAGTTTGCTGCCTGTGTTGGCCCGGGTGGGGGGGGGTGCGGGCGAGGCTGGGGCTAGGGAGGGAGCGCATGTAAGAAAGGGAAAAAAAGCACCTGGGCTTCGACAGTGCTGTCGTTGGCTGTGCCAGCCTTCTCTGCCACTGAACCTGCGTGTGCCCTGAGGCCTGAATTCGGCCTGACGGATGAGAAGTAGAGCAAGAAATTGACACTTTTGCATCATTTTTTCTAGAAACAGAAATAGAAATTGAATAAATGTTAAATGTAATTAAATTTAAAATTTAATTACATTTTAAGTTTAGTATAAATAGAAATTTAACTTGTATGTGGCCTAGACCTGTGTTGTTTAGCTAATAATCACAAGAGAAGGCTCTGAGTTAATAAGAAAAACTAACTGGCTCTTAACTGAAACTTTAGTACTACTTTGAGATTTTTATTATGTGGTACTAACAATCATGACCACTAGGTGGCAATATGAGCTTCTAATATTCAAATCTAAATTAAAATATAATCTGCCAGTTTAGAGGCTGACTGAAGGATTTTGGTTTTTATTTTTTAGGTATGTCCTTGATGATCAATACACAAGCTCTTCAGGGGCTAAGTTTCCTGTGAAGTGGTGTCCACCAGAAGTTTTTAATTATAGCCGATTCAGCAGCAAATCGGATGTCTGGTCATTTGGTAAGACACTGAAATACACCGTTATTTTTTTTTTAGTTTATCAACAAGCAGATAAACTCCAGTTTTCAAGACTTCAGGATTCTAAGAAGCAGCTCAGTGAAAGCATTTGTCCTAGTTTTATGCTTGCATAAAGTTCCACAGGGATAATGAAAACTTTTTTTTTTAAACTCATGCTAGTAGAGTAAGATTTCTTCAGACATGTTTGAATGCTTTCTAGAATATAGATCTCAAAGAAACTCCTTCCCTGTCAGAAAATTTGTGCCTAGATCTTGAAGTGCATGTTTATTTTAGAAATATTTTTGCTTATTTTCTTAATGTTTATTTTCATTTTTTAGGTGTTTTAATGTGGGAAGTATTTACAGAAGGAAAAATGCCCTTTGAAAAAAGCTCCAACTATGAAGTGGTAACTATGGTTAGCCAAGGACATCGTTTGTATCGGCCCAAATTAGCCTGTAAGCTGGTATATGATGTCATGATGATGTGCTGGCAGGAGGTATACATTTTTTCTTATTTTTTGCCTTTCAATTGACAAAAGGTCAATCTAGCAAGAGCAATTAATCTCCACTGCAGTATTCTGACTATGTCTTAGTCAGGCCCTGCGGTATCTATGTACCCCTGCTTCCTGAGGGAACATTCATAATTGGAGTTATTGGCTCCTGGAACAAAAATGGCCAGGATATCTTCCACTTAAGGCTGTTCAAGAAAGAGATAAAAAGGAGTACAAGGAAAAGAATAGGGCTCCTGATCCACTACTGATCGTGCATAAAAGATGGGACACAATAGATGAGAAGTAGGCCAGAGCTGAATGTTCGTAGCCACTCACAGATGATAGAAAAAGTGTAAACTTGCTGCATAAAAAGAACCAACTGAATGATGTATTGTTCTCTAGTCAGGTCAGTGGGAGAATGAGTTTAGTTTAGTCACTAATGTCTATCCCTCTCTGTTCTTTCCCTTTAAGAAAGTGGAGAGTATAAGAGTAGTCAAATAAATATGATTTTAACGTAACTGAGGTAACCAGTCATAGGTTTTGCACACAAAACTAGATGCAGACAAAGAAGTAAAAAGGCTTAATGTCCCATAAGGTTTAATAAGGACAGTGGGACAGCTAAGGACCACACCCCCGTGACAAGGGTCGCCATATTTCCAAAAACAAAGTTTTGAGACATTAGGGAAGGAGGAATTGGAGAGGGGGAAACACTGCCTGTCCCATTCCTTCCCCTGAACTGGGGTCCCAGGTACAGAGAGAAGGCCCCTGCTTCCCTCGGGGACTTCCAAATTCCTCATGTCTGCCTGGATGAGCTCCACAGGATGGAGGAAGGGCAGGAAAAAGCAGGGCGCCAGTGGCCCTGTTATGACACAGAGGGCTTTGAAGGAGTTACCTTGAGTGGTGGATGCAGCAGCACCACTTCAGTGCAGTGATCTGCCCAGGATGACTCTAAAGTAAAGCTAATGAACTTAGACAGAGCTCTGCTTTAACAAGGTTAATGTTGCTGTCCATAGCATGAATTGGACAGATTAGGCTGCAGTTGAACCTAAACACAAATCCGAAGATTTACAAAGAAAGATTAAAAATACACTGTACTACTAATCCTCCTGATCCAGAAAGATATCAACTGTTCAGCTTTCAAAAAGGTAAGAGGTAAAGGGGCAGCAAAAACAAACTTAATACTTTAAGTATTAACTAAATTAGTATGAAACTTTTTTTGCAGTATTAAAGCAAAAAATCTATAAAAATGTAGATGCATTTAATTATGCCTCTAATTTTGGATAAAGCAATCAAGGAAACCAGGAACTTGAAAGAGCCAAGTGATTTATTTCTAGTTGGTCTTTGCCCCAGAGATGCTTGGGAAAGACTGCTCTTTCCCAGAATAAAGATGACATACTGTCTGACACTTGTCTTAGTGGGGAAGTTGCTAGAACAAAGAGGAATTAGTCATCAAACCAACCGGTGAATTCTAAAGCTTACGACATGCTGGTTTATGAAGCAAAGAATATATTTAAAACAACAACTGTCCTGGAGGGCTGCAGAATGACAAACGTGTCTATAGGTTAAAAAGGCTGTTCACAGGAACCAAGAAATTTCAGGTCATTAAATTTTGTTTGTATTAGGTAACCTGCTTAGAATGGGCATTAAAATGGAATAATAAATCGCCTCAAAGATCATAAGTTATTTGTTAAGATTCTTTGAATATTGATATTCATTTATAGAATTTATGTGAGCATTAATGAATTGACTAAAAGTTCATTGATTTCATCAGGGATTATTAATTATCTAAAGAGTCATCATGCATGAGAAAATCTTTGTGAATCTCAAACAGGACACACGGTAGCAACAAATGTTCAATCTGTCATAAAATATGATTAATCATAGGTGCCTCAGACATTGTTTAATAAATTTATTAATAACTTGAAAAGGGAAATGAATACTGAAGCATCAAAATTTAGCAGACATTACAAATTTAATTAGGTTGTTAAATGGAGGAAAAGCGCAAGTTACGCAGACATTCAAAAGATGATAAATTAACTATCAACAAGGTCAGTAAAGAGACTACGTCAATATATTGCCATAATTAAATGAAGCAAACAGGATGTTACGACACAGACAGAACTGTTTGGAAAAAAGAGCAATAGAATAATGCTGTTACATAAATCTGTGTAGCTGTCTCATTTCTCAGTCCAAAAAATAAGCATTGAAATAAGACTTCAGAGAAGGACACTCAAAATGCTTAGGAGCATGAACAATTTGCGTGAAGAAAGATTGCAACAATTTATTAGGGGTGGGAGAATAGGGAGAAAAATGGAAAAGAACAGCAGTATGCAAAGTAATGAATTATATGAAGACTGTAGTCCAGCAACACCTCTTCACAGCTTGTCAAAACAAAAAATAAGGTGAAACTTACTGCAATTAAGAGATGTGTTCAAAACCAGCACAAGGAAATTTTTTTTCACATCACATTTAATGAGATGGTAAATGTGTTGCCACAGAATGATATCAAGACCAAGAATTTATCAAAATTGATGTAACTTTAGTACATGCTGATCACAACAGTGCATGCTTTTGTTTTTAGAAACCAGAGGCACGCCCTACTTTTGAAGACTTGCTTCACACAATCATTGACATTGCAGAGGGTGAAGATGCTTTCTGAAGAAAAACAGCAGCAGCCCAAGTACAGGAAAGAATCCACATTGGAGAGATGTAGCCTCATTTCTGTTTTAAAGGCTTGGTCCTGTAAGCTGCTGGATGTTGCTAAGGAGTGTGGAGAGCCTGTAACGTTTGCTGCACTTCAACCCGGGGAGTTGTATATGATGCTGGGAAATGTGCGCAATATCTTCAGCAATACTAGTAGGCCCTATATTTTCTCTGAAGTCAGCATCGCATAATGGACAAACTGAGCTCTCTGTGGAGAAAGAGAGAGAATGTGACCAAAGCCCAAGAGCTTAATTTGCATTTACTGGGTCATATTTATGTATATACAGTCCATGTTTCTGAGTTTCTCTTTACTCAGGCAGTAGAAATGGTAGTAGTAGTGATTTGCATGCTTTAAAATTGAAGGTATCTATTAATAGCTAGTTACTGACATTGAAGTGTTTCCAGAGATTCTCCAGAAACATTATTTTTCTCAGTTGATGGTTGTTCTATGACACATCAAGAACACAAAACATGCCTCTTTCCTTTGCACCTAGTGAGTTGCCAACAATGCAGTCATTGGTTTGGTATAACACTCAAAAGCTTTGCCTAAGAACCAAGCTGTGATTATGTCGAGACCTTCTAGGGCCTCTCATCAACCAAAGACCTTCCAAGATTAGTCTTAATGTTACTTACGAAAAATAAATCCAAGATTCAGCCCAACTGGCTGTCAGTGTACTGTAGTACCCTGTTTTTGATTAATTATAAAATAATTTATATGCTGTATGTATTGTAAATATATAAATTCTATACATTTATTTATATAAAGTGTGTTGTCTTGAAATTTTCAAGCATGAGTTTGTTCTACCCTAACTTACATACGCAGCTCAATATATGAGACTGTAAATGAAAGAAATTACACCCTCATATTATTAAAGAACTCCTTTTCCTTTGTCGTCTGTATGTACAACGATCTAACCTTTCCATTCTTAACAGAAAATGTCATATCGTATGTTGTGTGTAAATAAACAATGTTAACTGTTGTTTGGAACAGAGTAAAGGGTTGCAAACAATTTATTGACAGACAGTGCTTTATCAGCCAAACTCATTGTTCATATGAGTCTATTATGATAATCTGTGTATATATGTCTGTACATTTATATACTCTAAGTATATATATTATAGTATAAATATATTTATGTGAGTTTGGCCATGATCAGATGTTCACTGCAGAAATGGCTGAACTACCTTTTAGAGGTTACTTCTCCTTTCCCTTCTGCTAGAGATTAAAGTCTCCACAGCCTTGCTAAAGTCTGTTTAAATTAACCTAACTGTACTTACAGATGTGAGGAGTACGTGCACTCCGGTTTTGCTGTATTCACCTCCTGACTGGGGGGGGGGTGGTGGTGGTGGTGGTGGTGTTATCTACTACTTCTGCCTCTTATTGCCCTGTGTGATGGAGACTGGATTGCCTATTTGCAAAAAGAGTTTTCATGCAGAGAAGCATATGGTCAAGTCTATTTCAAATCATGTTATTAAAGCAGACTGTAGTTAGCTTAATGCAGTCCATCATTGCTCCATTTTGGTATTTCTGTAATCAGTTTTGGAGATGCTTAGGTCCCCCCGCTGCTTTGTCTAAGTCCTTCCATTCAAAGGGAAGAAAGCCTCTTGTCTGAAGAATGCTTTTCAGGTACTCAGAGGCACCTAGCTTATGGATTAATGCATTTTTTAAAATACATCTAGCCCCAGATGGTAAATTTTGCACAGGATTGGAGCATCTCTGCAGTCAGCTATTTTACTGACTCTGAATATCCTCAAAGACCATTTGAAATATCACACCATCATTTCTTCTGGATGAACTCAGTCTTCCTTAAGCAACTTCATTCCTTCTTCCCCTTTCTGTCATAACTGAGTTTTTTTAAATGTCAGGATCAAAACTTAATCTGAATCGAACCAAATTTGGGGGTATATATCTGCTGTGTTTTTGTTTGTTTTTTTTAATTTCCCCTGTTTTTTAATCAATACTTAGCCATCCTGATTTTCGTTTAGTAATTTGGCAGTAAAACATACATTTGATACTAGAAAGCAGACAGACTGACTTTTTTTTTTTTTTTACAGAGATGAGTATCTAGTCTTTCTTTTTTTTTTAAAGGAAAGTAGGCGGGGTTGAGCTGTATTTGTGTTATACCATGCTTCATATCAGAGCTAAGAGCTGAGCTAGGGGTGTTTATACTAGCGCAACTGACGAAGAAAGGATTGCATTTCCATTTGAATGTAAGCAGACAACCAGATATGATTCTCTCTACCTGTAAGTAGACTGAGTCGCATATTTGGATCTTGAAGTTTTATTTTGTGCAGTAGTAGTGTAGTTAGCAAATGACCTACTTAAAATTGCCATAAGAGTACCAAACAGTATTCTCCTGCGTAACTTAGATGATCTGTGTTCAGACTGCTCATCTTGACTTTCAAAATTACTGATCAGATGCAAGTCTATGATATGACTGATTACAGACAGATATTGAGATGTTTCCAAATACTGTCCTTAAAAGCATGTACAGCATAGACATGAATAAAAAGCTTAGTAGAATTAGAGCCAACTTTCCAACAGTGCACAATTAACTCACAGGAAAATACAGAATGCCTGAACTTGCACATGTGAAAAGCTGAAAGTTTGTCTTTTAAAGTGTTTTAGAAGGAAACTATACTATTGATTTCTAGTAGATCATTGATCTTCTGGTACTGCTAAAAATTGACAGACCTACCTGTTCAGGAAGCATATTGTGTTATAGTGAAGATTTGTTTTTGATGAGTAAAGCTAAGTTTGAGTATTTCTCAATGTGCCATTGTATATAGTTAACCTATCTGCCCTGCAAGAGCAAGAACTTTGTGCAGGACATGACACAAGAACTCAAGTCTTAGGGGTTTTTTTAGCCCAATCCTATCAAAATTAGCAATGGTTTGGGAAACAGTGAATCAGAAAGAGAAACTCAAACCAAGAAACTTGTAAAGTAGTAAAATTATAAAAAGTCGCTTCTAACTAAACTTGTTGCTTTTATCTAACCCTTTGGTACTGCTTCCCAAATACTGGCAAACAAAGCGAGTTATAATTGGAAATAGGACATGGCCATATATACAAGTATATCAATCCAAAGCGTGCTGCTAGGTTTTGGGTGTTGTGGAACTTTATCATTTTAAATTGCAGTAGAGCTACTGATAGCAATGGAGCAGCTCAAAGGACTTCCAAGTTTTCACTGTGCCGTTTCTGTTTTCCTGGGACTTTCAGGTTCTCAAGCACGCAGCTGTTCCTTCTCACTACAGACCAATCTTTTTCTTTCTCTAGCATCCCATCTACTTTCTGTTGTGCACAGACAGAACTGTTAACAGGCCTCTATCTCGGTTGGTTGTTAAAAAGTTAGCTGCAAATTTTTAAGAGGTATTTGTAAGGCTGGCTTCAGTATCAGTTTCTGTAATTTCCACTACTTCCACATGCTTCTCATGCCACGGTATCTTTTCTCTCTTTCCAAAACTGTGCATGCTAAGAAGTCTGGGTTTGGGCATCATGATCCTATAGGTTAATCTGACTCTGTACTAGAGTTGGGATTCATATTTGTTAATCAGTCATCAGAGAGATAATATGTTACTGTTTTAAAAACAAGTATTTCCCTCCTTATAAAGCCATTTCTGGAAAAGAAAAGACATAAGCAATGAAATGGGCTGCATTTTGTTTTCTGAATTCTCTGTCTGCATTACTTGAACTTTGAGCTCACAGCCTTTCATCAGGTATTGGAGAAATGAGATTCTCCATGCCATTAAAGAAGGAAGTCTTGGTAAACTTTAGATTCAATGGCCTAAATTCTCCTCTTGATTGATTTTAACTTAGATTCTAAGCTAACAAATTTAATTTTTTCATGATGACTTATATCTGCTGAGGATTAAGGCTAAACGTGTTTTGGTAGCTTATGTTTTGACAGAACTCAGGGAAATGTGGGTTGACAAGCCTAGTGGGGCTGTGGATTGTGGAGAAACCTTCCTGCCTGTGGATTTAAAATAAGCATGATTTAACCAATTTTTCTGGAAGTTGTGGGAAAATTTTTGGTTATGTAGGAAGCAGAGAAGCAGGACCTGAAAAGAGTGGAGGGTCCATAACTGCTTTATTTTAAGAGACTTCTAAAAAATAATTTACTGTTAAAAATTATTGAATATTTCTTTCTGTTAACCTCTGTTTCTTTCCAATGTCCTGTCCAAACATTGTCTGTCATTCATAATATGTTAAATCCGATTGGTCTCTGTTCTCTTCAAAAACTGGAATCCAAAACACGATCCAAAATCTGATTTCCTTACAGAAGCACAACTCTCACTGATATCAACAATGATTAGTTTTTAAGTGATGAACCCTTCAGATAATGTGAGTAGCTGAGGTAGGGACCAGGGGGGTCAGGGCTTACATTTATGACTCTCTAACTGTCTTTGACAAATTACAGTGTTTTGCTAAAGAAAAGGTGCTTGATCCAAAGTTGAAGGAAATCAGAATCTTTCCAATGGTTTCAGTGATTTGAATTAGGGCATAGTACAAAGGAAAATCAAGAAGGAATATTTAAAACTGTGTTAATTATATTTATTTTCCATTTCTTATTCTTTACATTTTAAAGATAATAAATTTCTCACATTAAAATGCAGTTTGTTTTTTTCATTTTGAATATAAGAAAATAAATAAATAAAGCAGGCAAGATCGGTTATAGGAGCGTGTGTATAACTATGAGAAGCGTCAGTCAGGAAATGCAGACTTCCTGTAGCACTTCAGTCAGCATTGCTATGGCACCTGGCAGCAGCCCTAGATGTAAAGATCTTCCTGTGTTGCTAGCAGAAGATTGAGATGTAAGCCAGGCTAGTCAAATTATTCATTCAGTGCATCAAAGCCTTTTACATTTGCAGTGTTGGCCAGGTTTTTCTACACAGCATCACGGAGCAGCTTTGGGCCTTTCTCTAGTGAGCCTGATTTTAACCAAAGGAAGAAAAAAATGGTGAGATGCATTGTGCAAGAAGCACAATACCACTACCGATGACTGACTGGGGGGAGATGTAAAATGTGTAGATCAATACATTGGTCTTTGCTTGAGATGCTGAAATTCCAGTCCATCAGGTCAACGTTTCTTGGTTTAAAAACCACCCATAATTCAGTATAACTGAAGCAAGACCTAGTCCAAGGCCTGTGATTCTAAGCCCCGTGGAACTGAAGGCCTCTCTGTATATGTTCCTTGATACTGTTTCCCGGTAGACCTGATGATTTTGCAAACAGAAGTTAACAACTTGCAATGCATTAATTTCTTCTATTAATTTCTACTGAATTAATTCTACAAGTGCTACAGGAGTAATGCATAGCCAAAAGAATTTTGGAAGCCATGTTGCAGAAAACAGAGGCAGTCATATGTATAGGAAGGTTGATTTTCAAAGAGCTGGCAATGCCCTTCATTCAGGATGATGGATATCTGCTGGATTGATAGGCCTTGACTGGATGCATAAAATACTCAGTAGGAAGAAGCAGGAGAAGCAAACCTGGCAGAACTATCTTACTCCTTAGGCCCCAAGAATTCACTGCAGAATGGGCTTATCTGAGCCTTGGTCTAACCTGAGCCTTCACCTTTAGCCTGCCAAGCTGTTATATTTTGTGATCTTTAGTTGGTTAGACACTCTAACCTTGGAAGAATCACTGGCCAAATAAAAGCATGAGTCCCATGAAGCATCTGGCTTTAATCTAAATACTAAATAATTAATATTAGATATGCTTGAGATGTTTTTAAAGTCATTGCATACATTCATTTATTGCTAATTGCTTTTAGCATAGCAAAGGACATTCAAATATGAAAAGCAACCACTAGCAGAACAAGCCTGAAAGTCACTGACAGCAAAAGGAATTCCTGAGCTTACAGTCTAAATTTATTCAAATCACTGGGCTCATAAAGAAAAGCAAGACAGACTTCTATGTCCGTAACATCAGTCTGAATGTAGGACTCCTTGCTTTCACAGTAATAGCCAAATCTTTAAAATCTTATTAGAACATCATTCTTACATAACATTGAAACTCCGCAGTGCTTGGGCTAAATATTTCCAGTGAGTGTTCTCATAAGGAGAGCAAGTTATCTAAGGAAGAATAACATATTTACCTGGACCAGATGGTATAATCAGAAGGAACAGACAAGCTTTCACATGTCAGGTTCCTTTTGGCACATTGCTAAATACTGATTAAACTTCAAGGCACTGGCTGAAGTGATAGAAACCCAGGAATTTTTTCAGCCACATTGTTCGCTTGTCATGGAGTACAGAAGCCATTGTAAAAGCCATTATGAAACCTAACATAATCTAGGTCAGGGGAAAAACACAGTTCCTTCTTAAAATATTTGGGAAATTTTGGTAAACAGCATGTAATTATTCATGCTGAAATTTAAATGACACTTTTTTTTTACTGAAATTGTAATAGCAATTTTCCTTGAAGGACAGTTCTTGCAAGACAACAATGTCATGCAATACACTTCCAGGGCACTAATTCAATACCATGTTAGAGGCACTTGTTTCTTGGCATCCTGACTTCACTTTGCTCTGGGATTTCTCTTTTTCTTAAGAAGTGGAAAAGCAATGGTAGTAAAACAGAAATATTTCCCACCCAACTTTAAAAAAAACATTATTCATTCCAAGTTTGTTCTCATCTAGGATATGAATTAACTAGACCCTATAGTCAACCAATGCTAGAGACTGTGTTCAGGCAAAGTTCAGCTGCTATGGTTTTTAACAATCAAGGGACAGTTTAATGGACCCTGGAAAATTATGCAGCAAATAAATTACATTGCCCATATCTTCTGCTCTGGTTTCTTTAAAGAAAATTGTCAGTGTCAGCTGACTTGGGTATTTGTAATCCCCATGCTTTGCATAGCCGTCAGTGGAAAATTTTATCAAGCATGCTGTCTTCTGATTAATACAGGCTTGCCAGCTTCCCACACGATAGGCTCTTCACAGGATGCAACAGTCTAAGGGAAATTGCCCCATGACTTTCATGGTAAATACTCAAACCAAAACATGTATGAGACAGGTCTCTTCCTCTTCCGACCCAGAACTAATTCGATCTTATCTTTCTGATGTTTGACATTCTCTCCTCCTCCTTTTATTAGGGCAAGATTTTCTACATGCTGTGTACATTTATAGAGAAAATAATCCTATTTTCATCAGTGTAAGTAAGGATACTTAGTGTTTTGAGTGCTAGCATGCTTAGTCTCAACACACTTTGCTGAAGCATTGGTAAAAGGCATTGGTAAAAAGTATTATAGGCCACTAGCTAGACCATTCTATTTATCATACCAGACTGGATTAGATCATTAAGATAAATAAGCCAAAAAATGCCATGAGGGAAAACAAATGAACTGGAAGATACCGATCAGACTGTACAAAGACGTATCAAGTGAACAATAAAGCAGCAAAATACTGAGGCTTCAGGAAGGTTATTTCAAGTAAATGTCTGAGGCCTCTTCCAGTGCTACAGCCTCAGGGGTGGACTCACTGGTGTGGGATTTGAAGACTATTTTCTACCAGTGCAGCCAAACATGACAGAAGCCTTTTCTCTGTACGCCTAGCTCTTGTACTTACTAAGAGAGCCTAAATCAGCCATAGCCGCCTCTTGGAGATGTGGGCCCCAGGCGGCAGGCTGGGGATGCAGGCCGGCCTGCCCTGGGGCTGGGGGTGATGGGTACGTGCAAGACGAGGACGGGGCTCGTGCCTGGAGGAGGCACCTCCGGAAGCCTCCTGACCCTGGGGCTGCTGCCTTCCCACCCGCTCCTGCACCGTGTGTCTGCCGCAAGCCCGCTCAAGGGCTAAGCCTGCAGAGACTTTGCTCTTTCGAGGAGTCTCCTGCCAGCCTCATGGCTGCTCGGCTCACGGGGAGGTGGGGAAGAGCTGCGCAGATGCAAAGGGGATGGGGTCACAGCCACAGCTGCCGGACAAAACCCTGGTGGCGTGGCACAGGCAGGAGGGGAGGTCACAGATGGCAGGACCAGAGTGACTGCAAACCATTCAGTTACTCTGTTCAAATCTTCTCCTCAATATCATCTGACATGCTTAAAACCAACTGAAATAATATCATAGCTTTCCTGCTACTCATGCAATATATACTGGATTGACTCATGAACATGTATATATAGCTGATGTATTGTTCTCAAGCTTGTCAGCCACTTGCTACGTGAGTGAAAAGCCCATCTTCTGTTATTTTAAGCCTGCACTAATGAAGGCATTATATTAGTGGTTTAAACAAAAGCAGGAAAATCAGTATTAACTCAAAGAATTGAATGTATTGTGTTTCCTTTAATAAATCTTAAAATAAGAAAAAAACTTGTCTTATAAGTGTGGCTTTGTGTTTGGCTTAAGTGATCTAAAAATCCTGTCATTGCTGAAGGGGACAGTTCTCCACCTCCTGTCCCTGATCACCTTCCCCTTGGTTGCATTGGTTAGAGCATACATGGCTGTGTGATCAGTCAGATCAGTACTGATCTGGCTGACAACTCATTCTTTCTTTTTGCCTTTTTCTTTTTTTTTTTTTTGCTGATTTTGTGAGCTGATTTAATTCATCACATGGCCTTATAATTATTGAAGCCATTGTAAGGGACACAGTGGGAACGTGTAGCTGGGGTGGGAGGGAAGCTCTGCTCTCTTACACAGATGCAAACTCAGCTTTAATGATTTACCAACTATTTCACAGCAGGACAGAGCTAATAATACTGCTAAGCACATATCCTAGCCCTTAATTTTGTTAATTTTGTAAATGAATAAACAAGAACACTGCAAATATAGAAAATATTCCTGTTCACAGATCACACCATCCAGTCTGTTTTCTGCTGCTGCTGCTGCTGCTGCACAGTGCATAAAAGGTATGTGAAATGCATAAGCTTTTCAGCAATTAAGACAATCAAAATATTTGTACATAAAAGACTTTTAAAAACCCATTTTCAGTAGAACTGCTAATTATGCAGAAGTTTAAAATAAGCTCTACCCTATATACCCCAACATGAATGAAGACATATATATACATTGCATACATATATACGTATGCATACACATCTACATGTGAGCATTTTTAATGAATATTTATATCTACATATTCATTCAAATACTTCATGTTCTTCAAAATTAGAGCAATGAGAATGAACCTGGACCCGGATACTGGCCTGGTGACACAGTGCTCAGCCTCACAGAAAGAAGTCTCCTACACATCTACTCAGAAGTACAGGGTAAGTAATGTTTTGGTAGGTGAAAAAAAAAAAAAGGAGTGAGGTGATGTGCCATACAGTGGCCCACTACCAGAACAAGTACAGGAGTAAATAACCCCTGAGCATGTATTCCTGAAGTTGCTTAAAAAAAAAATGCAAAGTAAAGGTGTTCTAAGATCTACATTGAGTGTGCAAACAGGGTCACGGTGACGTTTCTGAGGCTGGCTGACTTGACCAGGAGGCTTGTTGTCACTGGTCAGGGTGTTTCCCCTTCCCTCTCCCACATTGTGGGTGTCCAAGCGAGGGAGGTGAGAAGGGTGCAGCTGCTCTTTTTCTGGCAGAAGCAAGCTAGCCTCACTCAGCTGGCATGTGAAACCTCCCCCTCAGTCTTACTAGATCTAAATAGAATTAATCTGAGTTTCCAAAGCATAGCTGAGTGCAAACCCAGAACCTAAGCTGTTGCAAAAGGAAATGATTATGTTTCTGCTGATTTGCTACAAATGTCTGCAGAGCCCTTCATATCCATGTCAATTCTTCAGATAAATGGCCAAATTCCCAGCCACTGATTTCAATGGTACTCTGCTAATTTACACCAGCTGGGGAGTTATCCCAGCATTCATATCGTGCAGAAGTCACTGAAAGCATGGGGATTAGGGTAAATGGATGTTTTGTCTATTATTTGTTGTGCTTTTCATTGTAATTTTGGCTTTGACACCAAGGCACTTGAATGTAGGTCTCGCTGTTTGTAAGAGACTGAGTGATAGCACTATACAGTGTGAAATAATGATCAGGATTTATTCCTTTTAGTAACCAAGAAAATGTAATGATAATGTTAATAATAGGTGAATTAAATAAGAAACAGCAGGAAAAAGAGATCAATTATGAAAGATACTTTTTTCTTTCACTAGCGTAAGATGCAGTTGGTTCAACAGTTTAAGAAGAAGCCATTACCTCCTCTACCCCCTGAGGCCTTGGAAGACTACACACAAAAGATCAAAGTTATTGCACTCTATGACTTTTTTGCTAGAGGACCCTCTGATTTAACACTCAAGGAATCAGAAGAATACATTATCCTTGAAAAGTATGACCCCCACTGGTGGAAGGCAAGAGACCAGTATGGGTAAGAGAGGGGGATCTATTTTTATCTATCTATCTTCCTACACAGAAAAACAAACAAACAAACCTAAAACGAACTTCTCTAAAAGCAAACAGATAGAACAAGAGATGTGTGACATTTTGGAGAGAGATTTTAAACTGTTTTAAGTTCTAGATTTAGTAAGTTCCTTACTAAAAAAAATAGCAATGATGTGACTCACTGGGCACTGAGACATGCAAAAATTCAGCTTTCCATACTTCAAGTGCTTTACAATACAGTCTAGATGTTTAAGGAGTTCATAAAAGCCATAGAAATTAGTAAGATATTGGGCTGAAACAAAATCCCTGATCCAAAAATTCCTGGACTTTTTAGAAAGTCTAGATCATAATTTCATTTAGGATCCTTTCTGCTTTTCTGTTTGTTCCTTTGCATTTCCTTCAGTTCATCCGATACCCTGATTTTGGGAGTGGTTATATGATATATAACAACTGTTTTATTTTTACTCAAATCACTCCTTTAAATATTTATAAATGCTTTTTCTCCACTCATATTTGCAGTGAGAGTCCACTAGATTATTATTTTGTATACACATGCATGCACATATTTTATATATCTTCATATATCTTCATCTTCATATATATCTTCATGTCTTTCTATATCTTCATATAAAAGCTTTGTATAGGTCCAACATCAGAACTGAAGAGCATGGCTTCTGATTGAGAAAAAGCATAATTTTTTCTTAACTTTCTTTTGGCTTTAATTGAAAATTCTCATTAACATGCTGCTCTAAGCACTCTGCAAATACTTCCCCCAGTTGACTTTTTCATTTCAGTAGTTATCCACAGCTGTGGGGCAGATACATTGTCCCAGGATGAAGGGACTTGGACTTCTATTCAATCCGTACATTGGGATCCTGTATCTAAAGATATAGCCAATAGTCTAAAAAGCCCTATTAATATTTTACCTCAATATGTATTTGTTTCAGGAATGAAGGTCTAATTCCCAGCAACTATGTAACTGAGAACAAGCAAAACAATTTAGAAACCTACGAGTAAGTACACTTGAAAATGATTATTGTGCTTTCTTTTCTCAAAATGGAGTGGCACGTTTTAGAGCTTGATCCTTTCATCTTTATTAGATATAAACGGGTGTTTTTCTTTACTGGAGAGCTTACCAGAAGCTCTCATTTTTTTGTGAGAAAACATTACTCTCAGAATCAAGTTGGTTAATTCATTCTGAACTATTTGCTCTGGGTGTATAACAAACATTGAATACCATAACAATTCATTTGCATGAATCAGAATGTCAGAATCCAGATGTTTCCTATCTGCGTGGGCTCACTACACGATGTTTCTATATTCTAAGCTCTTCCTGTTGTGAACATATTATTAACTGACTAGAAGCTAATTCTGCCTAGTTTGCTGGAGAGAAGAATAAAATTCTCCAAAATTCTAGTGAAGAGAGGCCTGAAACAATGAGTGTGACTGTAAACTTCTTCACAGTTTGGCATAACTGTATCCTGCGTTTTGTTTTGTTTGAGCTCATATTTAATCACAATCAATGGGGAAAATAGTTGTCATAATTAGAATAAAGTCTAATAAAGTCATTTAAAATTAAGAGATTATTATATGCAATGATAGCTCTATTCAGCTTTTGAACTAGGAATAGTGCAACTAATAAGAGAGATTACTTCTGCTAAACAGAGCAAATGTGTTAATTTTTTTTTTAAGACTATCTGGAATTAAAGCATTGAATGTCTCTTTGTTGCAGGTGGTACTGCAAAAACATAAGCAGGAGCCAGGCAGAACTTTTATTACGGCAGAAGGTAACTCAGGCAGCTTATAAATACAGCTAACAATTTCTGGAAAGATCTATCAGTAGAGGCATCAAGAACATTTCAACAGTCAAATCCAAATCTGTTCGGCATGTAGTAAGAGAGATTGCTTTAAAATAAAGTGGCAGCTTTCTGGGGTGAGCGTTCAGTGTAGACTATCTAGACTTCCTAGAATTTTAAGTTGCAGTCCCAGCAAATTCTACTCAGATCTTCAATACGAGATTAATTGAATTTTATGCAGTTTAATGTGCTTATCTTTTATCTGAAACATTGAAGACCGGAATCTCTGTAATAAGTAAGGTAGTAAAGTGGCAGAGTTAATAACCCTCCATCCCCCATCTTCTTTATGTATAGGGCAAATAGTCCATATACTATTCTACCCTGTATCTGTTACTAAATTTTCTAACTCAGTTAACACTCATTAAGCCTTTCTGTGTTCTAATTCTCCTCTACTAATTTTAATAACAACTAAGACTTTAACATACAACAAATAACTTCAGTTAATATAGTGACAAAAATTTCTACATTTCTTACTGCTATGTAATAATGTTCTGTGCCTCACATGTAAATATGTAGAGGTCCTCCTCAACAAGGACAATGGCTTTCCCTGGGATTTTATTAGTTTTATGAACCATTTCAGAAGATAACTTGCTGCTGCTTCATTTTATTAGGCATTCCACAGCACCTGCTAATCAGATACAAGTCCTATCACAAGGGAGTTTGCTTCAAGCTCAAAAGCCATAAATAACTCTACATGGATTTCTTTTCAGTCCAAAGAAGGCGCATTTGTGGTCAGAGATTCAAGCCAACAGGGACTTCTCACGCTGTCCGTGTATTCGCGGTCTAAAGGGTGAGTAGGCATTGCTCTGAACAGTTACGGTTTGAATCAAAACGTGAAGGAAGACCTTCCCTAAAACTCCCCAGGATGGGATGCGGCAAGCCAACACTTCCTGTATGCGACTGGCCTTCAAAAAAACACCTCCAGGCTGCAATGTAACCCTCATTACTTCTTTCTGAGCCTCCAAAAAAGCAGGGGTGGACAGGCAGCAAAATGAGCAGAAAGCACTAAAGACATAATGTGGAGGAATATAGAAAAGTAAACAGATAAAATAAAAGCGCCAATGAAGAGCCTTTGGAGAACCAGAATGGAAAATTTAATCTTGGACTATATGTGAATAAGTTTTTAACTCTTTGGAGGAAATTCAGGTGGTGAAGAGCATGTTAATTTTAAAAGCTTAGATTCAAATAAATGCTGATTTGGGAGGGATGTCTGTTAAGTGCTACAGCTATTTCTTGTGCATGCAGTGATGCAAAAACAAATACTTGCACAATAAAAAAGATGGTGCAGTATCTCCCAAAGCTGGGATAGAGATCTAGTTAAGGACTTTTTTTTTTTTCTTCTTAAACAGTGTATCAACTACACCAAGTCATTTAAAGTAGGGAACTCTATCTCAAGTTTTTAGACTTTTCTGTACATTATCTCCAAGTAAAATTTAATCAGATTTACAGTATAAACCACTATAAATTTTTATCCTAAGTGATAATCTTTTGTTGATTTCAGAAGTCATAGCGGAGACATTCGACATTACCAAATTAAGAAAAACCACCTGGAACAATATTATGTAGCAGAAAAATATCTCTTTTCATCTATTCCTGAACTCGTCCAGTATCATCAACAGAATGCTGCAGGTAACACATGCAAGCTGGTAAGGTTTTACTACTGAAGATCATCAGGACTTTGAGAGATCATAAACAACCCTTTTTGTATTCCTTTCCTTATAAAAAGAGGCACAAGTTTTCACATTTGCTGACAAGTTCAAATATGCAGTGATCCTTTCTGCCAAAGCAGTAGCTGCAGTGTGCGTATACCATGCAGGAAGTGAAACTGCCAAGCTAGTACACATGAATGAAATGAATTTTACAAAATTAGAAGCCTCGTGTGTTCACCTGCTCTTCATGCTGTTGGTTCATGCTTGACTGAATGTGACATATTCAATTTGATTAGAATTCTTTGCTTGTCTAAAATACAGTAACTCGCATGCATGCAATTTAAGAAAAACAGGAAATATTCTATGCATCAGCAGATAGCATTTTACTGATTTTGCCAAAACCCAAAACAGTCAAAAGGCAGAATTGGGGACCACAAGGACTCTCTGATACTGATTTAGAGCCTGCCAGAGTTAACCACCTCTAGCTGTTTGCTGATGTCAGCCTTTAATAGTTTCTAGCATTAAAAAAAGCCCTTTGTCCTGGCTCTGCCTATCATTTTAATACAGTGTAAAATGTTTCTACCTTGAAAGAGTGGAGATGGGAAAACACGCAGAGAGCCCCTCACACTGGTGAGGAAGGAAGATACAGGAATGTATAGAGCCTTTTGCCCAAGAGAGGAGGATTGTAGGAAATCCATGAAACAGAAAAGGATCTGAAAGTAATGACGGGAAGAATGGACGGATGGATGCAAGGAGCCCTTGACGAGCACAGTGAGCCAGCTTTAAAAAAAAGGAAAGCGTACAGCTTCTTTGTGTTTGTAGAAAAGGAACATAAGGGCAGGTTGCAACAAGATAAACTTTCAGGTGTAGTAGGAAAGTAGAAAAGAATGTTTTCACTGGTACAGTTGGCTCATGAACTCAAAGGGAAAGAATGCCAGACAAAAACATTTCTTGTGATGGGAAGCAATCCTGAGAAATCCTGCTGAAGGAGAAAGCCTAGGTGGGTGATATCTTGTGTAGCAGTATTTAAGATTACCAACGTACTAGGAACAAGCAAGAGTATCACTTTTGGTTGTATGAAAGTATAAATACTTTTGTAGTGGGCTAAAGTTCATAGTAGAATAAAAATGCATTTACAAAGGTGTAAAATGCTATGAAAATGTTAATATACTTATTTAATTAAGCAACAATTTTGGATAACATTTATTTGAGGTAGGAAGTGTCTTATCATGTGTATTTGTACAATGACTGACTAGATCTCAGCTGGTATCCCAAGGTGCTACTGTCATACATCTATTAATAATATTTAAAAAGAAATAAAAACAATTATGTGACACTTTGAAAACAGTACTTGTCTTTCTAAACAGTAACTCATCTGCCAGACTGAAAAGAGGCTGTCTTCTCATTCCCTGTATTCAGGGCCCTACTGAACATAGTCTTCCTCCATTTCTTCTCACTATAATGTTATATCTGAACAAGCTGTAAAAAAAAAAAAAAAAAAAAAAGAACTTCAAGCAGTAGGAAATGTAAATCGCATTCCAAAATATTTTTTGTTTGAGAACAGATACTATATAGCATAATTTAAAATGGGGTAATTGGTCAACAGAATATTATTGCTTTGTTTCCTACAGGGCTTATCACTCGTCTCCGGCATCCAGTTGGCTCAATGGGATGTTCTTCACCAGCAACAGCAGGGTTTAGTTATGGTAAATTTTGAATAATGTTTTGGCGAATAGTTAGGTATCTGTCTAGCCAAAAATTTGTATCATCGCACTCATCAGGTTAATTATTCTATTATATCAATGAAATTTTCCAGTAACGACAAACACATAAACAGTTGCATATTCACTGGAAATAAACACTGATTTCCTAGTAAGGTGTCAGAACCAAAGAGAACATCTGGCTGGATTAATTCAGTTTAGCAATGTTGTGCTTCTTTTATAACCACTAGAGCATTTCTGAGTTATGTGGAATTTTGTAAGCAGACCTAAGACTCAAATACGCATTTAATGGCCTATCAAAGGAAATTTGAATCTATTTAAATGCCTAGGAAATTTCAATTTATATTATTTATGAGGAAGATTTTCTTTGTCAATTCTGCAAGTTTTAGAAATAAGAATAAAATCTTATACAGTATTAGAAAACAAACAATAAATGCTGGTTTTGTGCATATACAGCAGGAAGTTAAAATAATCTGGCTGATGCATATATATAACAAAACAGGAATCTCCAAAATCACATATTATCCTGTGAATGTTCCTGTGAATATCAAGGCCTAATGTGTCTGGAGGGCAGAACTATTTTGATTGATATGAAGGCAGCCAGTAACTATTTCTGAAGCTAAACTATCAGTCTGGAAGTGGTTCAGAGTTAAAAACATCAAATATGATAATGCCAAAGAAGTTCTCATATGTAATTGAAACTGAACATTTGCCTTATCTTCAAGCTGCAGAAGTTCCTACATTAAGCAGTTTAAACAGTGTTCACATTCGACAAGCTATAAAATAACCTTCATATATAAACATATATGAGCGTGTGGAAATTTTCAGATATTCCAAACCTATATTATAGTTGATGAACAGTTGTGATGTTTTGCTGTGTGCGTTAGCAGCAAGGAGCACAGCCTCTCTCCTGGAGCACGGTTAAGGAAAGCTGGCCCGACTGCTGTAACATGTTGGGTTCTTTTTATAGAGGAGTGGGAATTAAACCCATCTGAGCTGACGTTCATGAAAGAGCTTGGGCGCGGGCAGTTTGGAGTCGTTCAGCTGGGTAAATGGAAAGCAACCATCAAGGTTGCCATCAAAACAATCCATGAAGGTGCAATGTCTGAAGATGATTTCATTGAGGAGGCCAAAGTAATGATGTAAGTACAAAAGCTGTACAATAAATATAGATTACACTGAGATGACCAAGAAACAAATATAATCTGATTTTGTTTAACCCAACCAACCAAAGAACATTGTGAGAATTGTTAATGCACTTGATGTGCAATATAGAAAAGTTGATTTTTATGGTCTAAGTCAGACTGCTCCAGATGCTCGATACACTCATTGCCAGACTTTTTTTTTTTTAATGGGTACCACCTTGAACTGCGAAGCTGGGGGGGGGGGTATGTGTGCTGAGAACTGTTCTTACAACCATTGTTTCATCTGTAATTCAGTGTCTCTGGGACCACTGGCAGATCTTAAACTTACCTACATCTTCTGAGAAATTATATTACCATTTCTCCTAATTTCCCAAATTACATGGCAAGGAAGTATGCAGACCAAGTCTTGCACCAGCTCATGTCCCCTGCCTGAAAGCCAGGCCTTTCCATTTCAGATCGCCAAGCCAAGGTTTTCGGTCAGTGCCTGTATATATTTAACTGACAAACTATTATGGAATGATTTCAGAGTGAACTTCTTGGAGGAAACTGTATACAGAAATGTGTTAGGACAACTCTGAGGGCAGCTGCAATCGAATAAAACTTATCAAGTATTGAGAATGAAAAGTCTAATTACTTGCCAGCAGAAACGATAGCCTGACAGACATGGACATTTTTGACAGGCACCTATCCCACCCAAAGCTGGTCCAGCTTTACGGGGTGTGCACACACCACAGGCCTCTCTATGTTGTGACCGAATTCATGGAAAATGGCTGCCTCCTCAACTACCTTCGGCAAAGACGAGGGAAACTCAGCAGAGATGTCCTGCTAGGCATGTGCCAGGATGTGTGCGAAGGGATGCAATATCTAGAAAAAAACAGATTTATTCACCGTGATTTAGTAAGTATGATAGGTTTTCTGTAAATAATGACAATAAGGGACTCACCACTGCATTTTGTGGGACACTAATGTATTCTGTAAGACTTGAGCGTTGCTGGATCTAATAAGCCAACAGTGTTTTCCTTATGAATGCAGCACTCTGGCTGGAAAGCCAGACTCTTCTGCTGTTCTTTCGTGTACAGGCAGCTGGAAAACTACGTGATAACTGAGTGAAGTCAGAGCAAGTCAGGAGGTTAGCATGGAAAGACAGCCTCACAATACAGGATTATCATGCAGTGATCACAGTACAACCATAATCTCAGCACTAAAAAAGGGCAGCAACAGTGAAGAATTTTATGTAACAAAAATCTCTCTCTTCCCTCTTTTCTTCTGCTCTCTGCTGCCTTGCCTTGAGGCTGGGATATACGGATTGCTTTTCTCCCCTACCCCTCATACACAGGGGACTATGGGAGGCAGGGGCAGGTTGGGGGGGGGGGTTCTTTACTTTCTGCTTTTTCTCCAACACTCCTATCTGGATGCAGAGCAGAAATCTTCCTGCTCTGCCCTCCCTGGCTGCTTGAAGAAATGGAAAGTCTTGGAAGCTTCCAAGGAGTTCCTGATTTCTGTCATGAACAGTTTCTAAACACATTTTTAAAAATTCATACTGAGTATCCTAATGCTAGCATTCAGGAATATGTCTGCTTGGATAACTGAACTCTGCATCCTAAAATTTTCCTTTACTATGAAGGAATATGTGAAAATATTTTAGCTTATACTTCAAGTATTCAGTCTGATATATGCTATGTATATGTAATTACACAGTGGTGAAATATTTTCATTGACTTGAAGCCAAAACTTCACATTTTTTCTTATATTTTTGAGCAAGTCATTCATCCCCTTTTAGAATATAAACTGTATGTATGAACTGAAAAAAATAAATGTTTGTTGTATTTTTCTTAAAATGCTTTAGCACAGATTTCAGATATGTTTCTCTCATTTTGCCTAGGCTGCAAGAAACTGTTTAATCAATGCTAAACACGTTGTTAAAGTATCTGACTTCGGGATGGCAAGGTATGAAGCCACTTATGCGACTTTATTGAGTGCTCTATTTTCAGTGACAAGGCCTTGAATTAACGACATTGCTTGCTTTGCTGATTTGGAGAATCCCACTGCACTCAATTTATGAACGTTCATTGAAATGATGGCATTGATATTTAACTGTTGCACCATGGCTAGCTGTCAGGTCACTCTCTGGCTGCTGGTGAGCATAAGAAAGACAGATAAACTAAGTGGTAGAAATCAAAAGTGTTCTTTTGACATAGAAAGGCTCAGAGTGTGATGGGCTGCCAGAAGCTTAGAGAAAGTGTTTCCCGCAAGTTTTCTGAGCAGCGGGGAGGGCAGACAGGCCCTCGCAGCCGGCGCAGGTGTCGGCGCTGACCTTTAAGGAGCGCTGCGGGGGGTACCGCGGGGGCAGGAAGCCGGCCTGCGCTTCTCGAGCAGGGAAGTGGTTTTTCTGCTTAATGCGCAGACCAGCCAAACATGGAGAAACGCCTTATATTTCTAACCCGCTAGCAGTTTGTGACTAAATATTTATTTTTAAAAGGCTGTCCTATACCATGACAGTGCTTGCTGGTTGCATTGCTCCCTGAAAGGGGAAGGTTGGCATCAGGAGGCTGAACTCATCCAGATTCACCAAAAAACATAGTGAGAAAAAAAAGTTGTCAGGGTCCAGCCTGAGAAAAATGTCCCTGCATGGCTCACTGTGGCCAAGCAGTGGCTATGGGGGCCTGGCACTAGGTGGGTGCTGGAGGGACACCCCCCCCCAGGAGCCCACCGAGAGGCCGCGGCACCACCCTCTAATCCTTCGGAGTGCCTGAAACTGCCGCGACCGGCTCTTTTGCACTTAGGCTAACCTGTCCTCTTTCTGTGCCTGCACCAAACCAAGAAAGGGACCCGAAGCGGCAATTTCTCGCCACGTGACCTCATTACGCGCTCTAGAAGGAGTACATGCAGCCTGCCTTCCCTGAGAACACGTCTGCTGTAGTGAATAGCTGTTGACTGCTCATAAAGGTTAATACTGGGCAAATGTGCACAACACTTGTATGGATGCAGGGGTCAGTCTGCTAGCCTTTAAAAATGGTGCCCTAGTACTTCAAAAGCGTACGTCAGCCATAGCTTCATCTTATCTGGGAGACGTTCCCGTGGCTCCTATCAGCTTGGGCAAAGAAAATTGCCCTTTCAGTGCACTGGCCAGGGCTGTTGCCTTACGTGCGACAAAAATGTCCTTGTGGGCCTCTTCGGTAACAGTGCGCCACGAGTCGCATCTGTGAAGCTGTGCAGCGGATTTCACCGAGCAGTTACGGAAGCACAGCCTTCCGCCGGCAGCTTTCAGGTGGAACAAGTGTTTGAAAGGTCGTCTCTTTTTAAATGACAATAATTATTTATTGCTGCTGGCTTTCTTGCCCACAGTGCAGTGACCTTTCCTATCAAAGTATACTCAGGAGATGATAGTAATAACTATCCTGTGACTCTAAAAGATGGCATTAAAATATTTTATTGTAACATATGTCTCTAATTGCATGGCATAGAGGGTGCCCAAATGTGTTTATTTTATATCAAATATGTGATGCAATTTCTTTGTGTTTCTATATTGACACAGTTCTGTGGAATTATAAATTGCCTGTAGCAATGTAACCAAAATGGCTTGCTCTTTAACTATCACTAAAATACATGCCATTTCCTGATTTTTTTTTTTTTTTTAGGTATGTCATTGATGATGAATATATCAGCTCTTCAGGTGCCAAGTTTCCAATCAAATGGTCATCTCCTGAAGTCTTTCATTTCAAAAAATACAGCAGCAAATCAGATGTCTGGTCATTTGGTGAGTTGATTAGTTTAATGTGCAACATACTGCGTTTCTCTAAAACGTCTGATAAGATTTAGAAAAGTGCACTGTTCTACTGATATTACCTATCTTTAGCTCTAGTCCTCCCCATTTTTTAAATCTCGCCTACATTGGAAGAGTATGTTTCTGAACAGAAAGGCTCTGTGCTCTTTTGGGAGTTCGAGGACCTGCTCTGCACATCCAGATCCTATATCCTACTTCTCCTACAGGGTAGAAATTTCATGATTCCTGACAATTTTTTTCTAGACAATTTAACAGACACGATCTTGTGTGTCACTTTATATATGGTCCAAAAAAATCTCCAGTTCCTCTACTAATCATGAAAATACTCATCCATCCAACCCCTAGTTGTCAAAAAATTAAATTTTGACTGAAATATGCATTCTCTGTATGTCACCATTAGCCAAATGCATATTCATTTCAATCAGTTTCATAGACCACCTTCTTAGCTGACTTAAATGGGAGGAGAATTGTATCAGCTGAGAATTTTGCTGATTGATTTTCTCATTTCATTCAGCTCAGGTTGCCCATATTTTCATGCCTTATTCAACATACAAAAAAGCAAGGAGTGTTTTTTGTGCTTCTAATACTGTCAAATAACTTGTATTCCTTTTTTTTATTATTTTTATTCCAAATGTTTTGGTTCATTTCTAGGTGTACTGATGTGGGAAGTTTTCACAGAAGGTAAAATGCCTTTTGAAAGTAAGTCAAATTCTGAAGTTGTCCGTGAGATTTCTGAGGGTAACCGACTTTATCGACCATATCTGGCATCACACACTGTGTACAAAGTCATGTACAGCTGCTGGCACGAGGTTTGTTGCTCTTATTGTCTTGTGATACTACTTTACTGTATTCTTCATTTGTAATGTGAATCTAAAGGCAGCCCTCAAAAATGAGGCATTAAATACTTATTTCATACCTTTGATATCATCCTCAGTAGCTCTCACTGTGCTTTTCACAAATTATGGCTAAGCTTACAAGCCTCTGTTTCTTTTGGTTGTTACATCCAGCAAACATAAGGCACATCATCAATACAATAGGTCTACATCATTCTTGGTTTTGAATATTCCACTATTGTCTCACTTCTCAGCTGCATCAAATGTAATACTTTTTTCACACCTCCATGTCATACATAGCTTTCTCTAACTCTGCTCTGAATGATGATCTTTTAACATATTCCTGCACAAAGTGGGTCTGCCTACAAAGTGCAGATTTTACAGCACCTTCTTTGGATGTGTACATCACTATAGCTGTAGTAATGCAGCAGACAGTTTGCTTCCTTCTCTCTCAGGTTGCCCCCTTTCGCTCCCTCCACTCTGATTTAGTACTTGACTTCATGTTCTTTACTCATTTCTCCAGCAACTATTTCTTTCTACACTGGTAGAAAAACATGGATTTCATCGGCCTCTCCATCTGAGTAATCTCTTAAGGTTCCTCCTATAGTGTCTACAGGAAGTAAATCTTTAATTTCAGATAAAAAGTACTTTCAGAAGAACTTTGTGTAATGCTTTCATTTAAATAAGCATGCATACACTGAATGTTGCAGCAGGATCTTATTGCTACCTTTGTGTCCTTTATCCCATGTCTCCTTTCTAGCCCATATCTTAAAACTAATACGGAACTTTTAGACCTTTAATAAAGCTAGCATAAGAGACTGGAATCTGAACTGCATAGCTTGCTTGCTTACTGCAACCAGCCAGTGGGATGCCAGGCCGGCAGAGAGAGAGAGAGAGCGGGCAAGAAATCATCATTTCTGTTCTGACATCAACCAACGTTTTGTTCCATATTGCAAGACATGAAATAACACCGCAGGGGAGATACTTTCTCAGCAGCCCGAGAAATGTCCCTGAGTATCATGGCTTCCTGAGACAGCATTTTCCAGCGACCCACTGCAGCTGGAGAAACCCTATGGAAATTCTGGTCCAGAAACGAGATAAATGTTCTTTAAAGAAATTTTAGAAACACTTTGAAAAGTGGCTATGCTCACAGTTTTAGGAAGTGGTCTATTGACTTTCTGACACATTTACTTGAAGAAAACATGATTTTTCTTAAATGATAAGCTCAGTCTTTTTTTCCTCCTATATTAATAAAATCAAATGTAATTTTAAGTGGTAGTTTATATCTGTGTGTAACCATCTTCTGAAGTCTGGTACCATAATTGATCAACTGCTAATATATATTTATCCTCTGCTTTGCTTTTCAGAAACCTGAAGGACGTCCTACTTTTGCAGAGTTACTAGAGACCCTAACAAATATAACAGAGATGGGATAATCAGAGGTTTTACACAATTTTTTTTACTGAAAGGTTAGCATTAAGTCTCTCAGTAATGTAGTTGATACAAAAAGCTCAGTCTTTTACAGCCTTCTCTACTTAAATCACAGTAACTGCATCCTACATATTGAAGCAGCTGTTCAGGCTTGGCCTAATTTTAGTCATTTGAGTACATACCTCAGAAGACTGTTTTTGGACTATAAAGCTGTCTGTTTTCAAGTTCAGGGAGAAAAGTCTCCTGTCTGAAAAGAAGTAACCAAGCTTACTCACCACATAGGCCTTTTCATTTATTTTTTTCATCAGAGCTACAGTAATTCCTGTAACAATATTAATAAGAAATTATTTGTTACTTAATATGGCTCATGGACTGGGGAATACAGATGGGTGAGAGCCAAAATGATGCAAGAACCTCTGATAAAGCTCTAAATAGGTCAAGTTTAAAGCCGAGACCTTTTGCACTGCGAGGCAGGCGGCACTGAAGCAAAGCACCAGTATTTCAGCAGCAGTGGCAGTGAGCGGACTGACCAACCACTGGAGCAACACCCCACGTTTGCCCTTGACAAACACTTGCCTCAGTGCTTCCCTGCAAGCGCCCAGGATGTCTGCTGGATGAGCTGAAGCTGGAACCTGACAGTAAAATGAAGTGAATTAGTCTAGCTCAAATAGGCTCTGTAACACCCGATGTGGACAATGCATGTAACCCAGACTTACGTTATTATTCACATTTCATTTTTAATCTTAATTTTGATCAATACAAATATATTACAGAAAAGAAAAGGCACATGAAATTAGCTACTATTTAATATAAGAGTTAGGCCACTACCAATAAATAGTTTCTTAATATGTGATTGCATTGTGACTTATTTATGAACACATGCATATTTGATTTTATAGCACTTTTTAGACAAAATACTTAAAGCTATCTGAAGAATGAACAAATTCTGTATAACTTAATTTTACTTTCTTTCCCATTTCCAAACTTAAAAAATAACTGCAACAATAAAATGAAATATCTGAATCTTCACAGATTTTGAATTTCCAGGAGACAACAGCATCTCTAGGTCGAATTCACTCTAGGTATTAATAACTCACATTTTGATAGTTGTTATCCCTCAGGAAAGGAAGCTCTTATTTATATCATTTACATTTTTGGGAGTACTTTCAAACACAGTTTTAAGGCATTTCTGCTTCAAGTGAAACATGATATCCTTATCCTTTTTTGTAATCTGCTAAAAGAATTTTCACTAACCAATAGCACTGTTTACTTTTATAATTGACTTATTCACTTAGGAGCATTCAGTTCCGTATTAGACCTATGACTGAATACAGATTTATACAACACTGTGCTGTGCATTGCGCTCACCACAACTTTATGCCTAGGTCACAGACATACAATGCTTTTTAGCAGGTGATGCTCTACAAATGCCAAATTCAACCTACATCTGCAATGTAAAAGTACACAGAGACTTTGAATAGCATATGAAGAATCTCTTTTAATAGCTCTTGTAAAACTGGTTTTGCTACCTTTATTACCGCAAGTTAATATATAGCTAGCAGATTCTATACTACTGTGCAATAGGAGGTAGGTTTACGTGTGCAAAGCACCCTGCTCATGCTTGTTGGGGAGCGAGCACACATGCACCCTTGGAACACGCTGAGCAAATAACGGGTGCTACTGGTCCCTCAGCTTCTGAGTAAAATCTTATTAACACATATACACAGATACGTTTAACAGCTGATATTAAATGCCTGACTGGAAATAAATTAAAATGCACTATAACATGCTTCACAGTCATGGAAATCAGTGCTTAATCAGCAGCAAGAAAGGCCTAGCAGGACAAAGGTCAGGTCTGTTAAGCGTATTTACTTATTAGAAGAGCTGCACCCGTAAATAAAGATCAACAACTACACCTCAGTCCTCATGGTTCCTGTGGGCTTAGCTCAGATGCCAACCATATTCAAAAAGGCAAAATTGAAGCACCTGTACAGGTGAACAATGAATGCCACCCTGGCCCATGTCACTGGCAGAGGGGCATGTGTGGGCATACCGGGGTCTGTTGGCTGCTATTATTATTATTTTTTTAAACCTTTGTATGTTTGCATGAGACAGTCATAAGGCTGCATGAGCCCTCAGCACTTGTGAAAATCCAGCTGATGTTCAAACATCAGAAAACAGACTTGCAGCAAGGCAGCATCAGGGCTGGGGAAAGAAGCCAGAATTCCCTGTTTCTGTGCACAAGCCACTTTGGATGCATCTCTTTTCTATCAAAAGCTAAATCACTGAAAAACTGGTGTTTATTTTCAGATGGCAAAATGATTTGTGTCCTCAAAAGCATTCCGGACAAATAATGCAGATCTGCGTAGTACAGACCTGCGTGTACAAGTTTGGTGACTGGTGTCCACTTGTTTTTCAGACCAACATTTTTTTTCCCTCTCTAAACAATTACCTTTCACAACGGAGAAATACCCGCAGATTTACCTTCATATATGACAAGCATACGCATCAGACAGTCTCACTTCCACGAAGCCTCCTAATCTAGCTGTAAACCTCTGCTCCTCTTTAAAAACTGCAAGGAGGGATTCTGCTCTGGGAAGCCTGGAAACCACTCTGCTAAAGAGGGTTTCCAAATACACTTGTCAGTTTTGTTTTGCTGAAATTTAAACAGTAACCAAATGCTAGCCATGAGTGTGTAACTCCAGAAATACCTGCAGGTCACAACTGTGGTAAGTAAGGAGGTTTATGTTTTGAATGAGTACTCTTGGGGAAGAAATCACCTTTATAGAGCACGGCTGTTTTAGGCTCGGCTAGGAAGGCAGATAAAGGAAGATGGTAAAAAAAAAAAGTATCAATGGAAACTTATAACCTAGGTACTTCCTTCCAAATTCCCTACAGATTATTTAACCTATCCAAGTCTCCTTGACCTACCTACACTTAATCAGCACAGCTACATAATGAATTTAATTGCCCATTTGCCCTGAGGTACTGCAGTAACGAATAGCTGCCAAGATTGCTTTGTATCAGTGTTTAAAAGCCACAATTTGGTTAGCAATGTATTGCCCCTGAGGTTTTCTTTGCTCTAGTTCTTAACCATTCCCCCTGCCTTCCATAACGCTTCAAATAAATAACTTTAAATAGTATCCTTCATATCGCTACCTGGAAAACCTGAACGTTCACTGAAATACTTTCCACTGACAATGGGCATTAAAAAGAGGTCACTAATACATTGGCTTTGGTGTTTCTAACCTCTTATTTTTGTCCCTCAACATCCACGTCTTCCACCTGCTAGTTTAACCATCAGTATTAACTGTTCCTTGGTGAGGCTTTCCACAGAGCACCTGGGTAAAAGTACCACATCCTGGCAAATCCGGGTAGCCCTCTACGAGAACCCCAAACCTCTCAATCTCCCCATACTCTTCCCCCCAATTCCATTACAGACTCTTTAGCTAAATGTGAAGCTACAGTAGTTCCCCACTTGGCTTTTTCAGGGGAGTAGAACATTTTTCTTTCCAATCACAAGAACTATTAAAAGAAGGTCATGACCAGGTCAGATAACCTTGCAGTTCACATGTATCAGCCAGACAGTCATCTTCATCTAGAATGACAAATATGTGTATATAGGACCAGCTACTAAAACCAAGATTATTCACTTTTGATCCATCAGATAGCATTTAAATGCTTACCAGAAACATGACTTTTATTGTTTTTCCTCCCTCTTAAAAAAAAATTTAGTACTCAATCCATGAATACTTTATTACAAGATAAATATTAGTGTAATTTCATTAAAAAGTTAAAATTACCCCAAATTAGTAAATATAAAGGTTTTCAAAAATAACATCTCTTATGGCAAATGTTACTGTATACAAAAACAAACAAACAAAACCCCCAATATTTTATTGCTTAACATTATGCACATCATGAAAATAAGCTTCAACTTTGGTTTTCTGACACTCACAAGAAAATAACATTACTTTCCTTGTAGATATTAAGTTATTTTATATAAAAGTAGCTATGCAGGTCCAGTAGGAAATACAAAATTCTTGGTTGGTATAAGTTAACTGATTGTCAGGAGTACATATGGAAAAAGCCCATGTCCCTATCAAAAAAGCAGTACCACATACCTATAAAAAAGCCAACGCATATCCACACAAGAATTGGACTGGTTCCTCTTTCATACCAATAACCCATTCAGTCACACAATACTGACAACTACATAAGCAAATAGAGGGGCCACCAGCTATGAAAAATGATTTCCCTTTTTCTTTTTAGGGTCAATCAATATTGTCTTCTTCAGTTACTCTATAAATTATATGAGTAATTCACACTGCAAAAGCAATGCAAGTTTTGTAAACTATAGAGTTACTCTAAAGTAAACTCCATTTTTAGTCATTTTACTATCAGCCTTTAATTCTAGAGTGTTTGTATTTTGGATTTGACCAATAAAACTGAAGTAATTTTTTATATTACCTATGAAGTTATGACACCATAATTTATATTTTTGCTTGTCCTCCAGTTTCTGGAAAGTTTTTAGCACTTGCATTTCATAGCAAAGAATTGCCATCTATCTCACCACTTGGAAAGCTGAAAAAGATTCTACAGCTGAATACATTACACTGTCATCATGTTTACAAGGCAAGCACATTTTTTGTGAAAATGTCTGCTTTTGTTGTGATAACATTGCTGCCGCTTGCTGCACTGTCAAACGTGCTTCTCAAATTCAGTAATCACAGGTGATACCCTGAACACCTATAGCCTCATGAGATCTTGGCTTCTCTTTATGTTGGCAAGATTACCTGTGTATCTTGTATAACGGGCAAGAGCCGCACACACTCTTCTCTGTCACATTTTTCAGATACCCTTCTCCTAGGAAAATAAGAGTTTGTGTGTTTGTGCATGGGTAAACATGTCCTTGTAATTTAGAAGTGATTTCAAGTTAGTATCCTGAGTGTTACTGTCTAGTTTTCAGTAGCTTCTAAAACATCATTAAAATAGGGGAAATATAAGTAACAAGAGAAAGGTTTCATGGACATCTTTCAAAAATTAAATACATGACATTAGCATCAATATTAGACTTTGCACAACATGAACATGAAATAACCATAGCAATCATTTTGTTCTTGCAAGGTAATTATGAGCTTTCATTTAGTAGAACAATTCTGCATCCACCTAAAGCGCCCACTTTTACTACCCTCTTTGCAAGTTAGGGAATGTACAGCCTTTGTTATAAGGAGGTTTCATTTTGCATATATACCTCAGCTGATCAAAGTTCATTTTTGATCAATCCAGCCTTCTTGCTTACATGCTGGAATCCTCTGACAAAGCTTCTGAACTCGCATTTAAAAACCCAAGATGTGGAAATACTACTTTTCTGATGAGCTATTTGTGACCCATGCATCTGACTGCCGAAGCAACCTTCTTGCTCATAAAGTGGAAATAAAGGGGATGGTGATGAGCAAAACACAGATGGTGCAAGGTTTTATGAGATAAAGATCAGTGACCACAACTGAGGAATAAACAGTTGTATAAATCTTCAAGGAATATAGTAGATTAAGAGATAAAATGCCTAATAGAGGCAAATACTCATTTTCAGAAAAGAAGGAAAGGCCAAAGAAAAACACGTATTGTAATGTTTTGAAGTTTCTCAAACATTGTTTACAGCCCTTCCTTTACCTAGTATTTTTAGAAATAGAGTACTGTTTGGAAGTGAATTCTGCCTTCATAACAAAATATAAAGTAACAGGACTGTTTTGCTATCAAGAAACACTGGTCCCCTCCTGGAAGAACAGAAAAATTTTAAAGCTTAACTGGGTTCTGATGTATAGATGGCAATATTAGGAGGAAGTACTGAAATAAATGAATTCCCTTCTTTTGCCTCAGAGTAATATAAAGTGAAGAGAGTGGAAATTATTAATTGCAAATATTGGTTCACTGACTTTGAATAAATTATTCTTTCATCTTAAGGTTTTTGTTTGTTTGTTTTTTGAAGTGAACAGCAACTGTTTTCAGGCCTATAAACAGCTGTGTTTTTTTTTTTTTTCTTTTTTTAATTAATTGTAATTTGGCCATGGTTTTGAAGTAAAAGGGTACAGGTGCATTCAGAGATTTGAAGACTGAAGGATTCCTAAGGTAAAAAAAGCTAGAACTTTGCTATTGAAAAAAAAGTTTGAAGGAGACCAGTTACTGAGAACCACATTTCATAACTTTTTTGTGCAACACCCATGCAGGGTTCGTTGGCACTCAAAAATAAAAAGCAAACAAACAAACAAACAACTTACATAACACTTGATCTAAAAGGATTAGACAGAATCTTCTTCATATTATATCTCCAGTGAATACCCTTCAGGTAGAATATCTACAAGTTTGTTTGGCAATCAATTATAAATATGTAAAGAAACCTGAAATATCAAGGCCATTACTAAGATAATAGCAGACTGCTTGTTACTTTAGCAAGGACATTATCTTTCATCATGATGGAAAAATTGCACTTTGCAAATATAGCTTAGAGAGCTTTTAAATTTTTTTAAAATAAAATCCTCCAACAGGTGATGTTACATATAGAATTTGGACAAACCTATTTATTGGCTGATGTATAATCCCCATCATGTTTCTGTCTCTCATGTTAATCATTGAACCTTTCCATTCATTCCTACCAACAGCTGGCTACTTTTCCAAGCACAGAGAGGAGTATCCCACACTTAACTCACTTCATAGGTGGTCTTCTAGAGGACTGCGGAAAGGAAAAGTGTTCTGATAGACACAGGTGGGCTGAGTCTGCAATTCCTGGTACTTCACTGAAGAACAGCTGCTTGAGAGCTTCCTTGACTGAATAAAACGTTGTCCTCCTCCTGTGCCAAAGTTGGGCTTTCCATGTTCTCCAGCAAGGTATGACAGGAGTCGCATTCATGACATGGCAATGAAGATTCTTTTACAGCTGTGGATATCAACTGATTCCAGGTGATATTAGCATTTTTGAAAGCGTGCAAGAGAAAAATGCCTATGATGATAGTGCAGAACCCACTCAGGGTGCCAATGATGTCCCCCAGGTCCATGCTGTTCCACTCCTTGAACAGGATGATGGAGCACGTTACCACTGTAGTGGTGAAGCACACGTAATAAATAGGTGTCACTAGAGACGTATTAAACACGTCCAGTGCTTTGTTGAGATAGTTGATCTGAGTGCTGACTGAGAGCACTAAGATTCCCACCAAAACATAAACCAATGGATGTCGATAAACTGGCTTCCCCTCCAGCATTTGTTTAATGGCAATGCCCAGGCCTTTGACAGATGAGACGGAGAAGGCACCAATGAATGAACAAATTAAAATGTAGATCAATATATTTGTCTGACCTCTCCTTGGAGCCACAATAAAAATCAGCATGAGGGCAACGGCTGTTATGACAACAGCAAATGCGACAAACACTGTGTGAAAGAGGAAAAGGAAGAAAAGAAGAGTAATAAACATGAGATAATATCAAACTATGTTCAAGTATAGGATAAAAATTACTCTATTTCTCTAACACTTCCCTATGAGCTGTAGCACAAGTTCATTGCAACTCTACCCATTTAACACTTTCAGTGAAATTAATCCAAAATATATTTTGTATTTAGAATGTTTATGACAACTATACTTTTTTTGGACTATTAGTACTGATTCACCAGAAAAATAATAAGAGAAAATATTTTGAGAGACTGATGAAGTGACAATGGTCTCTTCAATCTCCAGAGAGAAGTTGTTTCTTTTCTTTAAAGAGTGGCTCTCTTCTGCTTGAAAGAGGAAGTACAGAGCCTTTGAGAGAAGCATGTGAACACACACCGTAACAATACATAAAAAAAAATTATACAACTATGGACTCAACAACCAAAAGGTTCCAAGAGATTAGCCTAGCTGAAAGAAGATCCTCATTTTTGTCCTAAGCTGCACTTCTCCATGTGAAATTCCTCCCTTTCTCAAATATGCTTTTGTTTTTGATACGTACCCTATGACTCTCAACCCGGAGAGATTTGTTTGATTTAATATGAACACCCACTTGCTCAGAACAAGGCTGTAAGCAGAACTCGGAGCTAGACAGCAATTCAAATGGAGTAAGTTAAGGAATGGCTAAAGGTGAAGGTAACCGAAAGCTGTTATCTGTTTAAAGAGGAGATAACTTGGGTTATGAAGCTTTTCATCCCCTCACAGGGTTGAAAGGGCAGGAAGAAGTAGTACATCCTCTCTTAGCCAAATAACCTGCAAGAAGCCATATAAGAGGTACTGCTCTTAAGTCTGCATCCTTGGGAAACATGTTAAAGTATGCGTGGGGAAGTTCTGTTTTCATATTGATTTTAGGGGATTGTGGGCTCTTGGCAGAATCAGCCCAAGAAAGCTCTGCAGCTGGGACCTTCCTGTTTGGGATCCTGCTAAGCTCTCAGAGCTGTTCCTGAGGGACCCAGATGTTCTGAGCTGGAACTTCTATAGTGTTTATGCTTTTATTAGCCAGTATTTGCAGGCATAAACTGCAAGCTCAAAGTCTGTGAAAATAGTTAACTAATTTCCAGCCTCCCCACACATCATAAGTAAGTTATTATTACAGGTGGAGAAGGAAATCTGAAGTAATTCACTCTCTAATTGAAGTCAGAAGTACAAAAGATTACTGTACTTCCTACTTCCAGTTCCTATCCTTACATATCTAGCATATGCAGGCCCCTGCTCTTCTCCATTCTGATCCTTGGTTGTCACAAATGCTAGGCATATGACAAAGCACATGGCAAAAAAAAAAAAAAGAAAAAAAAAAAAAGCTTGTCTAGATGCATTCAGGGATGAACCTTCCCTCAAAGGTCCATATACTATGCACAAACATAATATTCTAGGGTAACGTTTATTTTATACTAAATATCTAGTTAAGTGTATTTTGAATATCTAGATAAAACTTTGCAAGAGATTGCTGGTAGATGTACATGTGTTATGTGGCATGCTAATCTTTAAATTATATTACACAATATCCAGCAGGTTGCATGCCATGCATTGGAAAATATCAGACTGTAACTATAAGTATATATATATTAAAGTTTCATTCCTGTATTTGCCGATATTTGTTACAGAAGAAACAGGTTACTTTCAGTGCAGTTCTTCAAGGATCGGCAACAAACACTGAGATCACATTATGACATCGTGTTTTGTTGGGCCATTGTAAATATTAACTATGTGATCTATCCAGGGCCCTGTAAAAGCACGGGTTACAAACAACTTAACAAATAAAGGCATCTCTAATTCTGCAAATTCCAAAAACATTTGTACATTGAAGGAGATGGACTTTGGCAGTTTCTACAGTCACAATCATGCAACCTACAACAAAGTAAGGATCAGCCATCACTCGTACCGTGAGGTGCCCCACACCAGTTCTGCCCAGTCCCTGCCTTCACACGCAGGCTTGCTGCCTTCCCTGGCAAAGCAACTTATAAGAACTTTTAGACACCACATTCCAGTTTCCTTCACCTAACAACACTGGCCATCTGCCGTTACTCTTGCTAATGCAGTATTACCAGTAAGTGCAGAGAATGAAGATAGACATATACATAACACACACATATTAAAAAACAAAAAACCAAATACACATAAAATCAGGTTCCTATTTGTTTAGAGATTCTTAATACCTATACATAAAAGTCTGCTTGCATTCATATCCAGAACATGAATATAGTAAACAAGGCAGTAACAGAAATACTAAGCTCCATTTCTTATCAGAAGAAACCTTAATTTAGTGGCAATCACATAAAATTCAGTCCAATTCACTCACTCATCAACAGATGCAGTGAAGTAAGAACACACAGAAGTCTGTCACATAGCATTTTGCATGAAATATTGCAGGTTAAATCTACAGACCTGGATCTTGCAGCTTTATTTCCATCTCATCTAATGAGGTGACCTCCTCCTCCTCGGGGGCATGAATAACCATGACTGTAGACCCCAGAATGCTCAGCACACAGCCCAGCTTTCCGTGAATATTCAGCTTCTCATTTAAAAAGTAAGAAGACAATATAGCACTGTTGGGCAAAATACAAATAGAAGGTTCAGCTCCACCAGCAGCATGAGACGTTCCAAATGTGCCTACATAACATGACAACAATTCAAAACCTCTTTTGAACTTGGATATATGAGAAACCAGCCTGAAATAATCAAACTATTCTACCGTTCTGAACTTTTAAGGAGCTTTGTAAGAAGATCAGCATGGGGTTTTAGCAACCCTAATCCTTCCCCCTCTGGGTGGTAAAGGTTCAGAATTGCTCGAGAAATTTCTCCTTATCGATCGACCCTGGGTAAGAGGTATGCATTACTCACACACCGGTAAGTTGACCACAGGAGCTGCTAATTTTGTTGGAAAATGGCTTAAACCATTTCACTTGGCATTAGAACAAATGCAAGGAAGTTTAGGAAATTGTTCCTTAACCCCTTCCTGGAGTTCTTGCAGCCGGATGGCATTTCTGCCTGACTTGCCAGGACTCCACCTGAAAACACAGTGGAGGCTCTTCTTGCTCTTTGAGGAGCTGGCCCTGGGCTCTCCAGGAGCTTCGAGATGCAGCCCGAGGATAACATGGCCCAAAAAGGGCGGCCTCACGGTGCAGCTTGCTAGCCAGCTGCTGCACAGCTTCAGGCACAGGAACAGCCTAAACTGCAGGTGGAAATTCACAAAAACAAATTCACAAATATTTTTTCAACCCATCGATCAAATTACAGCTCGGTTTTGCAGAATGGCAAAGATCTCACTGATATTAAGTTCTCACGAGTTCTCATTTTCATGAAAATTGGAAGGTTGCTACCCACATCAAAGGGGAGGCAGTTAAAACTCGGCCTGTTTTGAGAAGCAGCAGCCAGTGAGCCAGTTAGCGTGAAGCTACCTACTCACCAATCACAGCACATCTGCAGGTGACCGAGTTACGCTGGTTTTATTTTCAAAAAAATTTGTATTTAATTTTTTTTTTTTTAAACTACAAGCACCCTAAAAAAAAAAATTACTGCCTAAGTTAGTATATTACACGAAGCATGGTGTTTAAAACTAAGTCCTTAAAAATAATATCTTTACAATTAAATTACAATAATTCAATGTTGCTAATAATTTATTTTCCAGAAAGTTAGTTGCTAGTGTAATCCAAGTCTTCTCTGCTTCTGTGTCAACATTATTCATGTATTTGCTCAAGTATTTGGAAACTATTTATTTCTTCATACATTGGAGATAATGAGTGTTTGAAGGGTGTTCATATTTCAAAAGAACCACAAATTTTAACTGTGGATATTAAAATGCTAAAATTTTCTTTGCCTTCTTTCCTGAAGGACTTGGAAAAGAAAAAAACAAAACCAAAAGGAAATCACAAATGCATATTAAATGTGCCTTAATATGAAGTTACACTCATATAAAAAAAGAAATGTTTTTGAAAATATTTTAATGAGGCTATATATATATTCTTTTAAGTTTTGTTACAACTAAAGAACGAGATATGACCTTTTAGGAAGCTTCAGTTCTCCACATGCTCTAGAATGGGATCAGTTGCAACCTTCTACCACTATGCAGCAGCAGTGCATCTAGTATATGCTGGTAAGAAATAGCTTATAATAGATGTGGAATGTTGTTGGGAAAGCAGATGTTAGTCTCTGGAACAACACTTTTCATTCCCTCTACCCAGGATATTCAGCAAAGGGATCTTTCCACTAAAGAGCAAAAATCTTTTTTTGTCTGGACTTGCTCTTCATTTTTACTAAAATTCTTTACTTTCAGTCAAAGACATCTTTTTTCCTCAGACAGTGAATGATTCATTTTAAAAAGTTTGCTTCCAATTTGTACTAACCTTATGAGAACACTCAGCGCACCCAAAGGAGTAACTAAGGTTGCAGGCGCAAAGGCATAGGCAGCAAAGTTGGCAGCTTCTCCTAATCCCACTGTAGAAGAAAAAACATTTGGACTGAGGTTGGGTTGAGGGGAGGGAAGGTAAAAGGAATACTATTATAAGTATTTTGTATGATAGATATGACAGCAATAATAAAACAGGTTCAATAGCAAATATAAAACAAATCTTTTTTCTCCACTAAATATGCACACTTTACTTTCAGAAGTATCTGCATTACTCCTTCTGGATATAATAAAACTAAAGACAGAAGAAAGTTAAATACTTTTCCCCTTAGTATTGTATATTACAGTGTAACTACAATGATAATGCCAAGACAATCGGTCATAGAACAACTCTGCAATGGCAACACCTTTGTGGAAGGAATGGCGAGAACGGGAGCAGGACAGGGCTTCAGCTCCGCTGCTTTTGACTGGATATTAAAAAGGTATTAGTCTACAGAGAGCTCTGAAGGGCAAACAAAATACTTGAGACATGGGATATCAGAATGGCTTTTGATATAAAGGTAATCACAAAGAAATTCCTTTTAGGTGAGAGGAATGAAAAAATAGGGAATGAATCTATTTAAAACAGTGTTTTAGGTAGCATTTACATATAGCGTGAATGGAAGGAGGTGACTTACTTGACAGTAGTCCAGCCCACCAAAGCCATTCCTTCAAATAAGAATATCCACCCTGTCCTGAAAGGGGAAAATAAAATCTCGTCTTAGAAGAAAAAGATCACTTTATAATAATAAACAATATTACAGCTTCACATTTTCATTAAAATCATATGAAGTATTGAAATAGCATATTACCTGGACGTGACATGAAGAGTATTTTGCTTGGTTTTGACTGATATTTTTATTAACCACCCTACTTGCTTTGTGACTCTACTTATGGAAAATGATATTTGACTAAATACACATGGAGGAAAAGTTCTAAGCAAAAGCGAAATGTCGGTGAAGACTGCTGATGAGGTTAGAAAATACTCTGAAATGCTTTCCAAGGTCAAATCCAATATATTCATATACAGCTGCATTTGGACTCTGCTTATAATTTAAAGAAAAAAAAAATGCCACTTTGCCCATGGATTTTTCTGACACAAAGTGGAAGTAAGTTGTACATTCAGCATCTCTTTTTTTTCCTCCAAATATCCAAATTCTCTGGAACAGTAGATTTTGCAATAAATACAATAACAACAAGGAAAAACTGCTAATGCTATATATTTAAATACCATACAAAAGGAAGTATGAGATTAGTCTAAGGAAATTTTTAAAAACTCTCCACATTTTTCTAGCTGTGCATCTCAGAGTAATAGTTGGACTAACTGTGGAAAAATTTAAAGTATTTTTTGCATAGCTCATTGCACTTTTTAAAGAAAGAACTAGACTAGTTACTGTCTCAAGCCTTTCCATCTCAAATGAAGTGGGTAAAGAAGGGCAGGGGAAAAAAAGAGAAGGGCTTTTCGAAGGATGAGACAAAGGAAGAACTTTATTTGGTATCTAACTACTGTTGGGGAAGAAATACTACCAACCGGCTATATTTAATACCCACTGCTGCCCCCATATCCCTAAGAATTTAGGAAACTCAGTCCTTGTAACCACGTGCAGGAACATAATACTATATTTCTATCTCCTGCTGGAGCGAGCTGGACAACACTGCTTACCCGCTCTGGTGACTCCTTTGGTGGCCAGTCTCAACAGGCCCTTCTTCTTCAGGATGAAGCTGGCACCAATAAAGATACTGGAACCTATTGCCAAAGCCAAGCCGATGTAGAGCCAACATCTGCTGCCAGCAGGTGTGGAAACGCTCTGGCTTGTTTCGTTGAAGGTCTTGTCCACAGAGGCGAGGAGAGAAGAGCGGGTTGCGGACACGTTGATGATCTGGCACCACGCCTGGTAAGAGTCATGGCAAGTAAAGGGGAGCACAGCACCTGGGAGGAGGAAAGGGGAAGGGAAAGGACGGGTCATGCACGAACCAGGTGCAGCTCCAAAGGAGTCCCATCTGAGCGCCGCGTACTCCTTTCCAGAGCACTCCGCCACTTCAGACAGTGCAAATAACCCTAACAGTGCTGACACAAAATCCATGTAACACACACAGTCCTGATCAGTCCCAGCGTGATCAGCCATCCCTGTAAGACACGGGCGCATACCTTATCTTTTGTACTACATTGGCTCAGTCAAGCCATTAGGGCAATACTGAAGAATGAAAATAATATTTTATTGTTGCAATGTAAAATTCCACCTGAAATCTTAAAAGCTAACCTGAAAGCTCAAAAAGAAAGTGTTCTTCGGTGTTGTGCAAAGACCACATCCCCAAAACACAAACATACACCCATTTGTATACAGAATAAACCTCCTACTACTCCAGGCTTCTGTTTTTACATTTGTAACAGGGATCTGGGAATGACAGAAAAAGAGTAAAAAAAAAACCCTATACAGCTAGCAAACTCTCACTGCATATGGGCACTAATACATTTTATTAAAAAGTTTAGTACCACCATGTAAGACAGATCTTCTTTAACCAGTAGTGAAATTTTCAGGTGGAGGCCTCATTACAACTCACAAGAACTTTCACTTAATGCCAACAACCTGTAAATGGAGGAGGACCCCATTGGCACAGGACCATCCTCCTGGCTATCCCTGCAACGCAGCTGCAGAGCACGGTGATGCTGAGCTAACATGGAAGCTACAGCTTTTCAGTCGACCAAACCTTATCAGCATCAGTACCGTGGCAGCCTGTAGAAAGGACACTATTGCAATTAGCCTGGACATAGTTTTTAAAGGAAGAAGAGGTATTGCATTTCTGAGAACAAAACGCATAGTTATTTTGCGTGGGAAAGAGCAGGGAGAGACAGCAATGCTGCAACAGGGCTTCCAGTAGTTAATGCAGGAAGTTTCATAGTTTCTCAAGCTAGACTGGCAGCACTCAGACAGCACGGATCATGGAATCCATGCTGGAACAGCTTTCTAGAACAGTCTTTTTGGAAAGAAAGGATTTATTGCCAAGATGCATTAAAACATGAAAGAACTGATGCAGAAGTACGAAAGTGCTGTCCCTAGTGATTCATGTAAAGGACTCAATGCAACACAATTTTGTTTTCCATGTTTCCTCTGTAATAAAAATGACACATGAAGGATTCATCCTGCTATGTTGCATCATCTGTAATACGCTGGCTTCTTCCCTCCCCTCCCCTCTGCCCCAACTGAAAAAAAACATTTAGAGACTGGGTGGAAAAGAATGTGCCTCTGAGTCTGTTCATATCCAAGCTATGGAAATATCAATGTTCTATCAGAAGTACTTTACTACACAGTTAACAATAAGCAACCTTGGATTCCCCTAATGCTGTTTAGGAGGAATATTTGAATATATAGGAAGTACTAAAAATGGTTTGAACTTTGACAGCATATCTTCATTTGCAGCTGCCAAAGCTGATGTTAACACTGGGAGGTGCCATCATTTGCAAATAAAGAACTAAAGAATAGTTACTTTCAGTTGTCCTGTCCACGTATGGTACAACAAAGGTACTACAGTTAGTTATTTTATTTTCCGGTTGTGCAATCACATTTCCTTGTTTGACAAGAGAGTTTCAGTGTAACAGGACTTGTTTTGTATTGCTAAGCCTGACTTTGTAAAAAGGGTTCTACAAGATGGTTCTCTCTACATCTTGCAGCTGAAAATTAATCTTAAAAGTACTTTACAACTGCATGAAATTACTTTTGCATAGTATGTAGGATAGCATTTTGCCATCTTACCACTTCTAGAAGCTGCAGCTGGATAATGTAAAAATAAAGAGATTTGCATTTATCACTGAAAGTATTTTAAAATCCTGAAGAATTTCCACAATCTTAGAAAAAGAAAGTTTTGCATATACTTAAGTTATTAAAGGCTACTTTGCAAAAGAAAATTAAGGAGAAATCAGTTAAGCATAAAAGTCTCTCTTAGCTAACACACATCAGGGCAAGGCAAAAGAATGGCGACGTTGCCACTGAATGAAATCCCTTCGCTCTTAGTCCTTGATTGTGTATTTGGATACAGAATATAAGGGCAATTCAGCTGCTTCCTCTGTAAAAAAAGATAATGCTGGCTTTTCAGGAAGTCTCAGGCCATCATACTGAGAAGTTCAGTCCGTATTAGATAAGACAGACCTGTGAACCAAGACATTTGATAAAGTACCCTCATACATGCTTGCGTGAATCCTCTGAAATTCTCCGCTCAGATGCTCCCCTCCTTCCGCTCTTGCTTTGAAGGTTACCAGCAGACTTGTCCCCAGTTTGTCCCCTCACATTCCCCTCCTACTCTTTGGCTTCAGCAAGCCCTGCTGCTGCTATCAGTGCTCCTTTCATGTTTTTTTCCCCATTTCCTGTGGTTTTTTTTAAGCCTCAAATGCAGAATTATCCAATCTGTTTTGTCACAGAGTGAACCGAATATGCTTGAAGAGCAACTGCTCTGCAGAAAATACTTGTAAATGAACATGCGTAATAAACATACTGCTACTGTCCTTCATGTTGTACATAAGATTTTCTTCATTTTTCTATTTTCAACTATATAATTTTAAGTATACTAAGACAGCTAGTATAGGAGCACTAATTAGGTATTAGAAACAAGAATTTTTACCTCCAGTTTGAATTTCTTCAGCATCAGGAAAAAAACTAATGAAGGGTGATGTTTGCCATATTTTGCCAGATAGGTTTTTCCAGACAAATGTTCACAGATGTGTTGTTCATTGCAAGCAGAGCAAACCCAGCACAACCTGATATGTTGCATGTCCACCGCACATGGACAGATCACCTCTGGAGTGTGTGCGCTATAGACACATTCAAGATTTCTTAAGTGTCCTGCAGTATGGTCAGAGCTACTTCTGCTGCATGTCCAGAAATCCCAAACAAGTGTTGGAATTTCTCAGCCTCCATCTGGTAAAAAGGACCATATCCAAGAAAATCTGCATATATGGCTAGCAGGTCTAATCCATTCTCCATGGTTTCTGCAAGACACCCTCCAAGAAAGGAGGGCTTCCACAGATACGGTAGTATTTTAACAACCTGCAACCTAACACAGCTTTAGTTATGCTGCTTAGAGGTGGCTTGAGCAAAACAAAAGCTGCAAAGAAAATCAGCTAGCATTAAGAAAAATAATAATAAGAGAGAGAGGGCAAGCATGCACTAGTGTATTGCTCAACTTTGTATAATGGTGCTAAACAGGACTGGCAAAGACTGCAACATCACTCAGTGACTGCAAGCCTTATGTGAAAGGCAGCAACAGTTCTAATTAAAATAAATCCAGACAAAAACTCTTGACAAGTACAGTCTTTCAGCCACTTGAGATTGAAAAGGCAGCTTTCTATCAGTGTGTTGGGTTACTATGGTGCAGAAAAGTAACTTTCTTCTCATCCCCTTTTCTGAATGGTAACCTGTCATTTAGCTGTAGATGAATTGCAGGCTTATTGTCTTCCAAATAATGACATTACTGTTAGTTTTTCAACCGATTCTTTAGTTAAGCCAGCAAGTACAGCACAGTAGGATCACACATGAATAAAAGTGTTTCTCCTAGTGACTGCCACAGGATATGTTCCTTCCCTTTCTGAATGGCAAGCTTTGCTCACTTCCAGTCACAAAGGGACACTGGATCTTTAGTACGTCCTGTCTGCCAGCTGTGAAGAGGCATGTTGAACAGCTGGGATCTTGGATTGCTATGCTCAAGAGATTATCTAGTTTTAAAAAAATTGTATCATTTGTTCACTTGCAAGTAAAGAGATGTCACTCCATATATCAAAGAGTTGTGAAAAGGAGGCTAGTAGAGGAATTACTGTTACTTTATTACCCACTGCAAATAGTCTCAAGATCACGGTTGGAAGGACTGAGGAAGGTGACAAATATGAGAGGAAGCTGGGCTTGCATAGCACCCAGTTTCTGTAGCAAAGCTAGTTTCAACTCCCCAGGTTGAAATGTCAACAAATCCAAACGCAAACCTGTCACCGGAGCCCCTCCTTGCGGAAACAGATACTTCGAGCGCTGACTCAAGGCTGATAGCAACACCTTTAAAGACATTCTGAGTTAAGGCTGCCACGGTTTAACTTCGAAAGGGGTTTCACGATTAAGATAGCTCTGAGAAAATCTTCTCAAACACCTAAATATTATCTACTAACAAGTGTTGCAGACAGTCAAGTAGCTCATCTAGCCTTCTGCTATTTGCTCTTTAGAGCAAATTTCACAATCTGCAGCGCTGCGAAAGCTCAGGACTAACATATCCTGCGGTTCTTTAGTGAGAGCCTCCTTAGTGTTCATCCGGAGACTGAGCATATTGGTCTAAAAATCATCTGGAAAACAACTTGTTTTGATGACAGACATCGTTTTTGACCGTTTCCATTGTGCTCACGAGTCAGCCCACCCTGGCGGGCACTGCGCCTCTATCAAAAAGCCAAAAGCCAGTCTTCGTCGCCAGCCAGACACAAACCCGCTTTTGCCAAGCAAAGACTGCCAGGGGCGAAAGCATAAAAAGCAAGTGACCGCTCCCCGGCACACCAACGTTTACCAAAATGCAAAAATAGAAAGAAGAAATCCTGAGGAGAGCGCTTTACCTAGCAGCCCCGCGCCTCTAGGGTAAAAACACTTTTTCCCCCTTTTCAGACGGCAGGGTCGCAGCGCACGCGGAAGCACCGCGGAGAGCCGAGCCAGGGCAGCAGAGCCGCGGCAGCCCCAGCTCCGGCAGCGCGGGGGGGGGGGGGGGGGTGGCGGCGGCGCCCTGCCCCGCGCACACACCGCGCTCCGCTCCGCGTCGCGCCCCCCGCGGCGGCGCCCCGTCCGCGGCCCGCGCAGGGCACTGACCTGGGCGGCAGGGCGGCCGGGCGGGCAGCGGCTGTCGCTGCCCCATGGCTGCGGGGCGCCACCGCGGGCTCCGCAGCGTCGCGGGCGGCGGCGGCTCGGGCTCAGGCTCCGCCCGCCGCGGCGCACCTGGGCGCGCACCTGGGCGCGCCCCCCGCCCCGGCCCCGGCACCGCACCGCGCCGCGCCTCCCCCGGCCCGGCCCGGCCCGGCCCGGCCCGGCCCGGCCCGGCCCGCGCCCGCGCCCGCGCCCGCGCCCGCCGCAGCGCGCCCCAGGTGGGCGATGAGGGCTCTCCACGGCCGGACCTCCAAAGGCCTCTCAGTGGCTTTTATTCCGTACAAATCCTTATAAAGTCCTGGGTGGCTTCTGCAGAGCGTGGGTACAATACCGCTGTAAGTCCACCTGACCGCTGAATAAAAAGGGAAGGGCTCTCTCCTGGGTACCTTGGCATTATTTGTTTACTTAGGAAGTTTTGACAAGTTTCACCACGGCTTCCTCCCCAGAGAAGACCCTGTGCAGTGTGTGATGGACTGCCTGCACTGGCCCCGGCCTCTCCGTCTCTACACAGCTGGGGGAGTTTCACCCGACTGGAGTAATCAGAGCATCCCACTTTGCAAACTAGCGCAGCTGCCAGTGATATTTACCCTGAGATGACTCCCTGTGGTTGAACAGCCTCTCTGGTGTCCTAAGAAACAATTATCTGTGTTACCCAATCAGTAGTGTCAAAGTAGAAGTCGAAAACTTTGTTTTTAACATGGTTAAGTAAAATACATTTACAAAATTGATGCCTTAATGGGCCATTATGTGCTAACTTAGGGTTTCTGAGCGTACTGCAAAATTCCCGGGACAGTCTGAGGATTTTTATCACTCATAGACCACAGGGGGAGCTAAACTAAGCTGCAAATTCTGCACACCTCCACAGAGCACCACGTAGACATGTTGGCTTGAGTCTAGCAGAGCTGTAATCATGTCTAACAGCATAGCACCTAAGTTAATTTTTTTTTTTTTGCAAAGTTTATTAACTCAGTTTTCCCTGCCTTAGGGTTCCTTGATTTTGCAGTCCTGGGATTAGACTGAGACATCATTTTGGGTGTCTTAGTTCTGATTTTTGATTTCTGTGTTTATTTTGACATATAAACAGTGCTGGGTATTTTAGGAGAAAAGGAGAGTGTCCTATTTCTTTAAGTGCATTCAGTTACCTATCTGGTTTATCTTTACAATGTTTGTATCTATTACAAGAACTTCTGCAGAAGGTGGCCTGAACCAAGCACAGGATATTAGATAAGGTTACCTTATAAACAGAGTTTCACTTCTCTGCTTTAACATTTCTAAAACACAGATTACTGATACAAAAGAGCAGTAATCTTAAATAGTATTTAAAACTGTTATATTTAAGTCATAAAGCACAATCTGAAAATTTGGAAGCAAACTTCCATCTTCTAGTGTATAAGCATGGCCCCAAGATAAGGCTTCTAGCTGAAGAGTTTTATCTCTTCAGTCTGCGCCCAGCTGCTGTTTTTGTTGCTGCGCTGCCTCAGATGTGCCAACACAGAGTTTGTGTGTTCACACCCTTGCATTGCTGACAGAATGTGTCGATTTTTCCAGCTTAGTGCAATTTGACTGAAGCATGTTAAGTGTCAGTCTTGTGAGGAACTCAGCTGGCAGACCTGCAGAAGAAAAGGCGGGGGGGTAACACCTACCAGGGACAGACGATAAGCAACGAAGGGCGAGCTGCCCGAGATAAGCTTCTCCCCTGCCCAGTTCTCGATGACCTGCTGGGCAGAGTTCACTGCAGCTCCCCAACAGGAATACTACAAACCAGTGTGGTTAACATTTCTGCAGGCTCGCCTCTCTATAGGCCATCTCCTTCATCACACCATGGATATCAAATTATTTTTAGTATTGGAATAAAATACTTAATCTGAGTTACATTCATTTCTGGATTGAAAATCTTTGTATTGCTCTTTCTTCGTGTTTTTAGAATGGCAACAAACTGTGAAAACACTATCAAACTCTTTTTTCCCTCTGAGGAAAAAATACAAAGTCAAAAAAAACTTTTAGCTAACAATAGACAGACATAAAGAATATGCAATCTATAGTATAATTAAACTTCATGTATATACTTCATTGATGGTTTATAGTGCTTTATAGTACTAGTACTCAGCTAGTTTCAAAGAACTTTGAAACAATGTCAGGAAGAAAGAAACTACATTAAAATAATTTATCAACACTGATATTTTTATTTTCGATGTCATGTAAAGGTCAGATGGGAAGGAAAATAAAGTCTTGATATACAATCTTATCATCTGACATAAAAAGGAAGAAAATGTTGGCTTAACATTCAAAGTGGGACATACTGAGTGATTTAGAGCAATGGCTGAATCATCAGCTAATGCAAATCACTGCAGCTCCACTTATTTCTGTGGAGCTACGCCAGCTATTACTAACCAGAGATCAGCCCTTTTGTGTATGAAGTGGCAGATATGTAGGTACTAAGCATCCAAGTGATTCTGTGGCAGTTTGTGTTTCTCCAAAGAAGAAATAAGGATAATGACATGAAAACCAGTTATATGTCAGTCTGCTGGAGTATCACACTATTTTTTCCATGAAATTTATGGAAAATGCAGAAAAGAAGTTATGTCAAAATTCTGTTACTTATGGAAAGAATGAAAGATTTGCTGAAAACAAATGTCAAGCAAGCACTGATTTTAGTTGTTCATTTTCAATACAAATTGAAGCACTGAATCATATCCAGTCAACTTTTTAATTTTACATTTACAGATAAAAGTGTCATCAGAAACCTCATTTATTTTGTCACAATGAAACCCAGCTTGTCTCCGTGTTAGCTATGAATGCTTTAACTAAACAAAGTTTGTGTGACTTCATAGCTTTTTCATATTTTTATTCTGTTGAGGATTTTTTTTTCTCATACACATATACACGGAGTTCCTTGGATGTGTTATTATGCAGCATTTAATTATATGATCATAAATAATGAAGATGATGACAACAGGTTTGACCACAGTGAGAAAATCTTCTCACTATGCAGCTTGTCAAGGTGCAGATGTGAAGCAAGATCTACCTTTTTTTTTTCAAGGAAATTTGCCTATGGCAATTTGAAGTCCTGTCATCATTGCTCAGCTTCCCTGTTTTGCATTACTGTCCTCTGCCTGCAGGCACTGCTACCCAGCAGGGTCCAGGCATGGGCCCTGTTAAATAAGGCAGCTGCAGATGGGCTTGTAATCTGTCCTGGAGCACACCTGTGGGGAAATTACACAACTTGATTTGAGGGTGGAGCTCTGACCATGGGAGCTCCAACTGCCCAAAATGCTGGTGATTAAGTCAGCTAAGTGTAGACTTGTGAGAACAACATTACTAGTAAAGAAAGTAACTTCAACTGGTACAAAAACTGCTGCCTGTAGATTGCAGTGCAATATGATTAAATTGCTGCACTTACAGCGAAAAGATCGCTCATATACCTTAGAAAGGCATAGACAATGTCTTCCTTACTGCTTAGTACAATGAATGAAGATGAGAAAGGCTAGATGTATGAAATCAATTTTAACTACAGGGATCTTCTACCACTTCTCTTCAGTGACAATGTTGTATATTGATGATTTTCTTTGAAATAAAGAGAATGAATCTCAATGCAATCAGCTTTGTCTGTGTAAAAGTTTTAGCATCATTATTCTGTGCAACCAGCCTAGATTTCCCATGTTATTTTGGCTTGAAATACAATTCTGCTAAACGGAAAACCTGACTGTTCAGAGCTACCAGCACTGCTGTAAAGTCACCGCACCCACTCTTTACCCTGATGGTCCTGAAGGACGACCTGTTTTATCCCAGAGAACTTTCTGGCGGGCAGCCCCGCTGTTGCTCGCTGGTTGCAGTTTTGGGGGAGGAGGGACATCTCAAGCTGCCCCATAACAGGGTGGCGCAGGGGGAGCCTCATCACAGATTCTGCTCAGGGCACACGAATAACACCACGAGGCCCGGCCACCCCCAGCGCTTACTGTACTTTCGGATATTTCAAAAGCACTAATCCACTTACAGAGTGGTTATATAAAAAGCAGGATCCGGATCTGGAAGATGCTGGCACAAGGCTTTGACATAGTCTTTTGAAACGCTGTGTGGTGCCGTTCTGCGTGCCAGGTAGCACTCACGTTCGCAGAAAACTTGAAGTCTGTGCAGTGCTTTCAGATGGCAGCCTCTAACATACCAAGACACATTTGAAATTGCTTCCAGTTCTTCCCTCCCCATCAAGCACCAATGTAATACTAAACTAAAAATACAGTACCACCTACTGGTGGAGATACTGTTTGCACTGGTGTTTTTGCTGTAATCAAGTCCTGTTAGGGCTGATTGTGCTTCACGACACTGAATTTTCCTTAACACAGGTCCACACAAAATAGTATTAAATAAGCCAGAAGTCTTGTAGCCTTTTCAGCTACAGTGTTCCCAACATTACGTTCACTGCTGAAATCATATCGACACTAGAAAAGAGAGGAATATTTGCAGAAAATAAACCTACTGAAACTGTGGTCACAGTCTAAGCACTCATCTATGTAGATAGTTACAACACAGTAAGCTTTAAGGCAATGTCGTTCCCTTAAAACTTACTTATACATAAATGCATATGTATAATATATCTAGCATTTTGAGTATGGGTGTTTGAAACTAAAGGTAGCTTTAATAGGATTGAGAAGAATTACAGAGGTGCTGACAAAGCAAGACATAAAAATAGATTAAAGTTGGCCTAATAAAACAATAATCCATTAGTGCTGTCATTCTCCCATCAGTCAAGGTTACTCAACTGAAATGTGGAACTACAGGAAAAATATTCCTGTGAAAAAACACAGACACTAAACTAATCCAATTGTCACTGAAGTCAATGACAACTATGTAACTGATTTTTAAAGGAGGGCAGAATAGCACCCACTGCATTGAGCTCATCCAGAACTTGTCCTGGTCCTGCAAACCTCTTCTCACAAAAGAGAGCTCCTGGTCACCGTCAGAGACAAGGAACTGGTCTGACCCAGTAAGACTCAAGTCCTTGAGTTTGAGCACTTTTTTGGAAAACTCCACTGTAAAACAGATAAGCAATATTTACAGAAGTTGGGGTTGACTGACAGGACTGAAACTACTTAATTTAAAAGAAGACTGACTGTTTCCAGCCAGAGTAAAAAGGCATTTCTCCTTTGTTGTTGGTATGGGCTTGAAACACGCAACACAGACTTGTCTGGCCTGGCTGGACACCTAAAACTTCTGCACAAAGTGTGCACCAAACCCAGGACTGTTCGATGTTGAGTGCACAATAAGTTTGATGTTTGTGTGATACAGAATTCAGGTATATGTCTAAACACTCAGTGCCACCACACATTCACAAAAAAACTGCTCAGCACTGAACAGATTCTCTGATACCTTTGAAATTGCAGGTCTGGCAGAGATCTGTGAGAATGACATAGGTTTAACTGATCCTGATTTAATACTAGATGGAAGATGATTTCATCTTATTCCATTTTTTATGTTAGGTACCTTATTGTACCTGACAAACCTTGGATTGCACTGGCCATAATTGTTATGCATTTCCTTGTTGTCTATTACTGGTTTTTGAAAACACTTTCCAATCTTTAAATTTCAAGTGTGCATTCTTTTTCTTAAAGAAAACTGACTGTCTTCAGGATTGGAAAGCTATAACAGCAGATGTGGCTAAACTGTTTCTCTGCAGAGGCTGACCTATGACATTGAGCATCATTTTGGGTTTGTGGTTAAAGCTACAACTTGCCAGTCTACCTGTGAATGACCACTCAGTCATTCGGGCTGCAAGATTTAAGTCAGTTCATGTGAATGCTAGACACAGGGCTCTCTCCTGCTCTTGGTTACAGACAGGAATCTGCCTCACTCCTGTGCTCCACAGGCTGGTCTGGGCTCCAGGATTCCACTTGCTGTGAAACAAAGTTAAAAAGTAATTCAGTAACTTCAGCTATGTCTCAGTTGTGACTCAGGATAAAGATACCATTTTAAATTTAAATGTTTGCTCCTTTTGCTGCATAAAAGATTTGCTTGGCTAGATTTCAGGCTCTGCAGTGCTTTATTCCCCACTCTGAAATAGGCCATGTTAAACATGCCAGATCAACAACTTAAGCCCCTAAACTCCTGAGAATTTACTTTTTCTTATTCTCATGGGCCCCAGAAGTGAAACGAGAAAGCTGAGGTGTGCAAATACCTCAACAACTTCTCTTTCCAGGTACACTAGGTTATACCTTATGTCGGGGCCTTTCCTGACCGCATGGCCACTACACATGAACTTGTATGCATTTTTAATGGAGGAGAACCACAAATACTTTACAAACCCTTTTGTGGTGGTGTAGTAAAGTGCTCTTTGCACTGCTGCGAATTAAGCCTGAAGTGAAGGATAAAAAAGGGTCAATATGGCAAATCCATACCAAATTTGAAGATTAGTTCAGTGTCTTAAAACTTCATCCTCGTTTCCTATTGGTTTGTTAGAGGTGTTTTGAGATAATTATCAGGATAGCAGTTTCATGCTCTGACACAGCTCTGATTGAGTTTGGTGGGGTTTAAAACTGAAACAAGAAAACAGCTTTTAAATACTTCTCTGTAAACATTTTATACCAAATTAAAGACCAGATCCTTTTTCTATAAGAAAATAGTGGAGCACTTTCATTTGGTAATCCGAGAGTCTGGTGATATGTTTGTTTTTCTTCATTGCTTAGAAAAAAAAAACAATCCAAGAGTATAAGTAGATGATACCACAAGAGGATTTTCATTCAGGGAAAATTCTAACAACTAGGCTATAGAAATATACTTCTCCATGAATAGGATTTTTTTTAATTTGGTATGAACATGTATGAACTCACATACATGTTCTTCTTGCAAGTAAAGAAGTTATGACATTTTCTACCAGGTATTGTGATTGCAAGGCGGGCAAGAGAGGGTCGGACACCAGCGGAGAGAGACACTCAATGTTCGTGAGGGGTTAAACAGGATAGATTTAATAGAGGACTTACACTCCAAGCTGATCAGGGATACCTGGGAACCGCAAGGAGGGGTCCCCGGCAGGAGGCTGCTGGAGGTATGGGTTGGACAGACAGGTTGGACGCATGGGCAGGACTCGACTCATATCCTAAGGGCCCCTTAAATCTACTAGAACTATTTCCTTATTTCAGCTGTGCTGTCCTTGAGAAACTACTGCCCGGGAAGCAGCTACACGTCGCTGACAGAACAGAATATGCCCGCCTGGCCCTGACGGGAACTCAGTCGGTGTGTGGTTTCACGCACTGGGCCTGCTACCACGTACTCTGCCAGTCACTGCCTCCTCGCCAGGTCTTCCGCAGGTGTTCTCACTGCACATATATACGCTTAACTAGTGGTTCTTTTAACCATCAGGATAGGAATGTAAAAATTATGTTAGTTTAGTTAAGAAGTTTTCAATAGTTTACAATTGTTTTTCTTATTATTCGACAATATGATAAAATCAGAGAAATAAACAGCAAACTTGCATTTATGGTGTTTTGTCTATTCTAGTGAAGACCTATTAGTACAACAAACAACTATCTACAATATTAAAAATAATGAGCTGGCAGACAACACTGAACATATACTCATTTAAATTTTTTTTTTTAGTTTCAAAATAGAGTGTGTTCCAATATTTACCATTTCTTGTGCATGTTCACAGAACTAGTAAGCTTCCACTGAGGTGAGGGATAATGTTGACTGCCACTGTCACTTTCATCTGTCTTTAAATCTCAAAATCCAACACTAGGTCAAGGAAATCCTCCTCTAATAGCCATGTCCTTCCCTGGGAATAATTCAGAGAACTGCACATGAGACTGGCTGTTTGCAAAATAAATCAATAAAGGATTTATGTCTGAAATGTTGATTATATTTAGTTTTTCTTGATGGCATTGCTTATTTAGTACGGAGATGTGGCTGATTTAAAGGACTGAAAACACCAGTAGAAGCAGCAGATTACATTACCAAGGTAAGCATGCATGATGATGAAACTTCTTACTGCAGAACTGTTAAGGAATCTTTTTGCATGTTAGAAAATAAAGGTATTTTGCTGCAAGACAGTGCATATTTTAACATCACTGAATACTTTTTGCTGTTTTCAGTAGAGATGAAAGCAGATCTTTGCACTGAGCCAAATTCTGTTCTCAGATATCCTTACTAAAAGCATTTCTTCTCTGAAAATTTATCTGCATTACCTTTCATAATAAATTCTTAAATATTACGATATGAAATTGAGTTTTGGACTATTAAAATGAAATCAGTATAGCAGTTTGTGACAATACATCAGTTGAAAAAAAAATACATGCGGCTACAGAGTAGGAAAAGTGGTAGTGATACAATTTAATAAACATAGTCCAAATTATTTTGCCTGAAAAAACCCTAAAGTACATACAGAAATGCATTGTAAGGCAAGTTCTGGGCCCACTGAGACTAATGGAAAATGTTCACTGTTCACAAGTCAGGGTTTTGTCCCACAAATGCTGTAAAGCAGTAACCGCAATCCCAAACCAGGAGTAATTATTGTGGCTGTTCAATTCGCATTGGGTACGCGCTGCATTACCGCTTCTGTATTGCAGACTCAGGAATTTTAAAACTCTGCACTATTGGCTTTGACACCAGTAGAATTTGAAGATATCCTTGTACTATATATCCCGACTGAATGACACAGGAAACAACCTCATCCAGCAGTCAGCTGAGCCTGAGATTCAGACCTAGTAATTGGAGACTACAGGGTAGTAAATACTTCCAGTTTCAATGTGTAAGTGATTTTGAGGCATATTTAATGCTCACTTCATGCTTCCAGTGCCTTGGGAAGAGGAAACCTTCAGTCCTGCCTGAAATTGCAGCTTCTCTTTGCCAGCAAGTTTTATGCATGGCTGCCATCACCCCTTCAGCAGAACACAAAGCACCGCATGCTGCTTCCACTTAGTCTAGGTGTTAATGGATCTGGAGGAATCTATTTATTTGCAAAAACTGCACAGAAATTCCTGTTTATCTGAAGAACAGGGGAACATACAGATTTTTGCCCAAACATCAGGCTAAGTACTCCAGATGGGTGTGCATTTCCTGTTCTCCTACATCTCCTATTTCACCACATTTCTGATTTTCTTAAACCTCCAGCATCAGTGTGTCTGGATAACACAAATTTTTTGCTCTTGGAACCAAAGAGGATGGAACGATTCCCCTCGAGATGAGTATTTTTACATTGGTCTAGTGCCAAGTGACTGGAAGTGATTTGGCACAGCTTTATTTTACACCATTATTGGTGAGCTCTGTTGACTCCAGTGTGGATCTGTGGCGGATATAGGTCAAATCAGGGTGGAATTTTGTGTGCCAGCATTAGCAGAGCTTTCCCACCCATAAGCAGAGATAAAGCAGCTTAATTCAACCCTGTGTAATTTCAGTCTCCACACTTTCAATTACAATTTATCCTTGGAGTCTGCCAATGAAAACACTGTTACAGCTTTTAGGCCACTGGTGAATCTAATGCTTACTAAGTCTTACGAACCACCTTTTTTTGTGACAGCCATCTTAGAATTGATCCTTGCTCTTAACCATTTTAAAAACTGACAAGCAGTGCTGGAGTATATATTCTTGAAAGAACACACCTTAATTTTCAGTCTTCATTTTTCTGTTTTGTAGAGTGATGTAAAGGGGTATATTACTTTTTGCACTATGTATCATTCATTTTTGATGACTTCTGAAAACATGGGCTTCCTCTACTATCTCCTGTACAGGAATATTTTTAGTTTCATTGACTAATAAAGACACAGTATAAACCAGGTAAGTCTAGTAATAATATTGCAGCTGTATCATCATACTTCTCTTTAGCAGTGTGTTCGTCTACAGGAATGAAAGTACTTTCTTTAAGATTGGTTCATTCTATGGCATTTGACTTCATTTACAGTGATACAGCCACTGACTTGTCAGTTGGTGGCTTACAGACATGTCCACACTCTGCTTTCAACATATTGTTATTGTAGTGGATAGCATTTGTATTGTAATCCTAACTAAAAGGCAGATCACTTGTAGATACAATTCATGCCCAAAGAGCTGGTGGTCCCATTGATGTTGAGACAATTGTAAGAACTGTGGTGGAAAGGGAGAGCAGAAGTTCATTACTCCAGTGCTGAAAAGTTGGTGCACCAGAATGCACTATGTTAATTATGTACACTAGAGCATTTAATTTTTTTTTAATACTGAGATAAACAAAACCAGACATGAACAGGCTCCACCACTTCTATTTAGGTGTTTAGAGCTTACCTCCCTCATGGGTAAGGAGACTCAACTGTAGCAGTCTAACTTCTCAGTTACAGAACCTACTCTGCTCTCGATAGAGTATAACTCACAGATGTAAGGCATATTGACATTTCTTTTGACATCCAAACATTAAACTACTTCCTAGTCTGGTTTCCAGGATGCCACCTGTGCATGAATCTACTTATCCATTCCTATTCAATAACTTTTGAGTCTTTGGTTCAAAATCAGATGAAACTGTGGTAGATGTTTCAAAGACAATAATCGAAAGTTTTTCAATGTATGTGATTAGACTCAGGCAAAAGAACTAAATTAATGTTTTCTCTAAGGGAAAGATGTGTTGAATGTTCTCTTTAGCGGCAGTTGCTGGGTCAGTCAGCACACTGAAGCACCTCCAGTGCCCTTTCTTGTCTGGTGGGAATAACACAGGAGAGAGGAAGCTGGAAATACTGTTGTTTCTGTTGGGGGAAGCAAGAAAACAAAGGTCTCATCTGTACAAAAACAGTTGCTTATTAGTTCTGCTAGTTGTGAAATGACTTGATTCCTTTTGAAATCAGTCTTCCTCACTTACTCAGGGTAAGAAAAATTTAACCATGAAGGTAGGAGTGATTGAGACCCATCACTCCCATATGGTTGTTCCCAGTGTGGTCGTGGAAGACACCAGTGAGGACCCTGGGCAGATGCATGAAGGGGAAAACAGGTAAATCAAATTTCCCGGATTAAATTCTACTGTTTCATGGTTTTTTTTTTTAATAATTTGCATGGGATTAACCTGGTACAGATGTTTGCCTTCATCTAATTATTTTCACTCTCTCTTAACAAAGTTTTTAAGATTGGGATATTTTGCTTATTGTAAATATTTAGGAAATTAAAATGCCGACTCTTTCAATTTACCTAGATAACTTAGCCCATGATAAAAATGGTGAGAAACAGTTCTGTGACAATTTAAATGACAACGTTTTTGTATTTTAGCAGATACCATATAACTATCCTGTTTTGCTATTCCTTAGGCAACGGTATCTACCTGGTACATTTGCACTCTACAATATTAACAACAATAGTAATAAAGATGAGTAAGTATCTTGGTAATTTCACACAATAAGAGTACTGCAATGTTTGTTGTTTAAGCAGAGATGAAAAAGAATAATGTATATCTAATCATTTCCTTATAAGCAGTTATCTCATACAAGCAATTCTGAAAGATATCACATGTAAATTTGAATTTTATGTACATCAAATATGTAAAATAGATGATCATTCCCAATACCAAAGCTATTGGTATGATATCTATTACCTTAAAATGAAAATAGTTCCATGTGAAAAAATAAGCAAAACTTTTTTTCAAGGCCAGGCACTTAAGGATAATGTTAACCTTACTGAACTCAGATGCTTTTAATAAATAACAGTGGAAGCAATGGCTATGTGCATCCCATGAGCCTCTCATATTTTTCTTTTCCTTAGAGAGGAGAAGAAGAAAAAGAAAAAAGAAAAGAAGAGGTAAGGCAGAGTTATAATACTACTAACTTGTAAGACATTTAATTTATTTCCAAATATGTTCTAACTTGGTCTGTAACAACTGAAAATGTAAATCTATTCCTTAGCAAGTCAGAAGAAAAAAAGGAAAAAGAAAAGGATGGAGAACAAAAGAACAAGGAAAAAAAGGAAAAAAAACAAAACAAAGATAAGTCCAAGAACAAAGAAAAGAAAGAGGAGTAAGTATTTTTCATTTAGATCCTGCTATGTTAGTCTAGTAAAGATTGCTTTTGATGTAAAACTGAATCCATTCATGGACATCCTCCAAACAAGAGGCTTATACTCCAGTGAATGAGTGTACTGACTGCTGTTGTTCTGTCTGGAGTAGAGCTGTTCTGATTTAAACCCATATGACAATAGAATGAGAATATGCATGCATGGAATTGATCTGAAAAAAATAATCAGAAAAAAATCTCCTATGGATTCTGAATAAGATCCTTGACAATTTTGAGACACATAATATAATAACCTAAAAATTCACTTTATCAGCACACTGTAAACTCTGCAGCCCTTACTCTTTCACCAGCTTTCTCAGTGGCTTCACATATATACTTAGAAATAGGGATAACAGGACAGAGCATACAAAAGTTCATAAAAGTGCAGAAGGAACAGTTTGCTGATTCTTTTTTCTCTTTTTTTGATAATGCTGTGCAGCAAAAGATGGGCCACTGTAGAGCAATCTCTTCTACAAATTATGGCACCTACAAGCCAGTAAACTCGTACTGTCATCTAAAAGCTCTTGCTCTACCTTTTGCATTTAGCTTGGTAATTTCATAACTTTTTGGCCCAGAAAGAGAAACTTAAAATAGTGCACTTAGGACTAGTGTTCTTTGATTGCATGTTCTTTGGTTTCCCTGTTGGTTCCTCTATGTAAACTATGCCAGTGTTTCTTCCTTTTTCAGTCTTAGACTTTTCCCAGTAAGGAAGGCATTGTGTGTCTCACATTAACATTGATATTCACATAATCATTCTGTTTTTGGAAAGATGATCAAATCAATTATCAGACAAGACCATTACTTTGGAAGGAAACAAATTATTTTAAAAGGGTTGAACTGCCAAGTTGATTTTCCTTAGCAAAATCTAGACTCTGAAGTTTAGGACCGTAGTCATATGTGACAATTAGTTTCATGCTCTCCATGTATTCAAGCAAGGAAGCGTAACTTGAAGAACGTGTTTCTTTTTTTTTTTTTTTAATAATAACAATTTCCGGAATGCTTTGTTCCCCCAAATTTGTTATGCATATTTTAAGTCTCTCATTAAATCTCTTTTTTTTCCTGCCTATCACTCAGGAAGAAGAAAGAAATTTTTGTTATTGATCCAGCAGGAAATGTGTATTACAACTGGTTGTTTTGCATCACAATGCCTGTCATGTACAACTGGACCATGATTATTGCTAGGTGATGTAAATAATAATGTACTCTCTTATTTCTCATAAAGTAATTATAGTGCTGTACTTCTTTGTCATATTAAAAGCTTCCTGATTATCAGACAGAGTAGATATAAATAAAACAGGTAAAATAAATAAAACAGAAATCACACGCATCTTTAAAATCCCTACCACTCTTGCCAGCTGGATTTCTGCATCTTCAGCAGATTCACTTCACAGAATCTGACATTTCATTATTTTTTTCCATTTCTATGAATCCAGTGAATAAAAAGCATAGCCATTAACAGAAGATTGGGAAAGTTTCATAAATAACATAAAACCTTGGTCTCATAAGAGAAATTATTAGGCAGCATTCCCAGCTAGCATAAGTATTAGTTCTCCATATAACTACACAAGGCATTGATTACTTGCAAATATTCTGTAGTCCAAATTGTAAACATTTGCTAGAAGCAGAAAGGTAAACAAGATATGCAGAAGCACTGTAAAATGGCTACATTTTTCAAAGTGTGGCTGATATTGCAGAGATCCTTTAACGAGTATATAAAATTTCTGACAAATTGTGAAGTCTCTAAATAGATAATTTACTTTATTCATCATTGATCTCATGCAACTATTTCATTTCCATTTCATGACAATTTACTTTTTTCTTTTCCTATTCAGAGCCTGTTTTGATGAACTTCAGCATGACTACTTAACAGTATGGTTCGTTGCTGATTATGTTTCTGATATCATCTATGTTGCTGACATGTTTGTACGGACAAGAACAGGTAAGTTTACCCAATGATTAATGATTCTTATTCATATATTTGTATCAGGCAGTTTAAAATATTCAGAAGAGTGCTACTTTTATCATTTGGGTACTCTTGATGGGGAACAAGAGTAAAAAAGACATCAAATTACATCTCCAAAAAACCTGTAAAAGATCTGTAGATCTGTGACCTGTAAAAACACAAAAAACTCTTGGACATCTTACTGAAGGCATACACAAAGCCCCTGGCATGAGGTAAGCTAGACACAAGCTGCTCTGCCTGGAACTGTGTACAAGGCAAATCAACCCACAATATCGGCAAATGAGGATCGGGGATTCTAAAAAGTTAGTGCCTGAAGCTGGACTCTGTATTTAAGGCACTTCAAATACTTGCATGATTTTCAGGACCACTGAGCAATCAAGACATCCAATCAGCTTCAGCTGCAACTGTTTCTTTTAAAATCTTATCTTACATCTGGAGCTATTGAGTAGCTACACTCAATATGGGACTGAAATTCCTGTGCTTACACTCTTTGCCCTCGTTTTAACCACCCTTCCTATAGCTTGCAATGTTTTTCTTTTTTCCCCCTAGATGTTCACCAGGTAGTAGAATGGTGGAGGGAAGACCATTAGAGCCAGAAATGTATAATTTTAAAAGCTGTACAGTTTAGCTGGAGCTGAACCATATGGCCTTAAGTAGAATATTTGGAAGTAAGCAGTTGCTTATAAAAAAATAAGAAAATTATGTAGTATCTGGAACTTCTAGCCAAAATATTGTTCAGGATAGATTTGGACTGATGCTAAACAGAATGCAGTGAAAGTTGAAGTCAAAACACTTTTCAATATTTAAAATTTGATTTTAGGTTACCTGGAGCAAGGTCTTCTGGTCAAAGAAGAAGAAAAACTTAGAGAGAAATACAAGACATCTTTTCAATTCAAATTAGATTTTTTGTCTATCATACCAACTGATCTCTTATACTTTAAGGTAGGACTGAGTTACCCAGAATTAAGAATAAACAGATTATTTAGAGTAGCTCGTATGTTTGAATTCTTCCAGCGAACAGAAACAAGGACAAACTACCCAAATATCTTCAGGATCTCTAACCTTGTCATGTACATTGTGATTATTATTCACTGGAATGCCTGTGTGTACTACTCAATCTCCAAAGCTATTGGATTTGGGGCTGACACATGGGTCTATCCCAACACATCCCATCCTGAATTTGCCCGTCTGATTAGAAAGTATGTCTATAGTCTCTACTGGTCAACACTGACCCTGACTACTATTGGTGAAACACCCCCTCCTGTAAGGGATTCCGAGTATTTCTTTGTAGTTGTTGACTTCTTGGTTGGAGTATTGATTTTTGCTACCATTGTTGGTAATGTGGGTTCTATGATCTCCAATATGAATGCTGCCAGAGCAGAGTTTCAAGCAAGGATTGATGCTATCAAGCAGTATATGCACTTTCGGAATGTAAGTAAAGACATGGAAAAAAGAGTTATAAAGTGGTTTGACTATTTGTGGACAAATAAGAAGGCAGTGGATGAAAGGGAAGTCTTGAGGTATCTGCCAGATAAACTAAGAGCAGAGATTGCAATCAACGTTCATCTGGAAACACTGAAAAAAGTTCGGATTTTTGCAGACTGTGAAGCTGGGCTGTTGGTTGAACTTGTCTTGAAACTCCGGCCACAAGTATATAGTCCTGGAGATTATATTTGCCGAAAGGGAGATATTGGACGAGAGATGTACATTATCAAAGAAGGCAAACTTGCAGTAGTTGCTGATGATGGAATTACGCAATTTGTGGTCTTAAGTGATGGTAGCTACTTTGGAGAGATTAGCATTCTTAATATCAAAGGTAGCAAAGCTGGCAACCGAAGAACAGCCAATATTAGAAGTATTGGTTACTCGGACTTGTTTTGTCTATCTAAAGATGATCTCATGGAGGCTTTAACAGAGTATCCAGATGCAAAGGCTATGCTGGAAGAGAAAGGAAAGCAAATCTTAATGAAAGATGGACTGCTGGACATTGAAGTTGCAAATTTAGGAAGTGATCCTAAAGATATAGAAGAAAAGATCAGTTACATGGAAAGAGCAATGGACAGATTACAAACAAGGTTTGCCAGGTTGTTGGCCGAGTATGATGCTGCACAACAGAAACTGAAAAAAAGACTTACACAAATTGAGAAAATATTGAAGCCAGTTACAGAGCATGAATTCTCAGACTTAGAAGAATTAGATCCATCCACAGACAAACCTGGAGTGTCAAAAGCAGAATAAAAAACTAGAGTTTGCCTATAAGACTTAGGGTCAATTCTTGCATGGGGCTGAATACTTTCATTTCCCATCTTTGTAGGACCTGACTATTAATTATGAAAAATTATTTGGTCAGATAATGTCACTAATTTCCTACAAGCAACACATATTTGGCAGGTTTAGGAAAGAATATGAAGAATCAAGAACGAGGATAGAACATAATGCCTTGCTCTGGCACAAACAAACAGTATTATCTGCTACACAAACAAACAGTATTATCTGCTAATGTGTTTAGTATTCTTTATGTAACACCACTGTACAGCAAATGTAGTTAAACTATATACTATCACATACTGGTAAGCACTGAAAGTTTTACTGAGTATTTTAAAATAATTTCTTCATGTCTACTTATGGAAAGAAGGAATATTTGGTAAACAATTGTATTAATTATTTGAAGTAAATATAGGCATGAATCATGATAATAAATTTGTGTATAAACAAACACATTAATATCTTGAATAATGCAAGATTAATTAATTATGGAACATTACATAAAACTAGCTGTATCTACAATGAAGATGTAAATACTGATGATTGTAAGATCTGGAAAATACTATGACTTCATTGGGTCCATCTTATCTGACCTCTTGAAACTTGAGTGAACAGTTTTATAACAGTGCTTTTTTCAGGATATTACATGCAAAGACTGGAATATGGAGGGGGAAAATCTGACCTTTTGTGAGCATCTGTATGAGAAATCTGGATGGTTTATAGTCTATCTGATCTTTCCACAATAATAATAAATACATAATACTGAAGACTATTCTGCTCCATGTAATCATATGGCGGCTGAACATGGACTATCATGTTTTTAAGATCTGGGCTTAAAAATTTGTCTTGTGTCCCCACTATAACCACTGAGCATACAGGCAGACAGCAAGGGGAGGAGACAATAGAAAGTAGCCAAACTCTTGTGATAGCCTCTTCTGTAGCTGCTATTCAGGAAAGACTACAGGGCCTAGATAAGGTATTTTATTCAATGATAGGATATTTCTTTCTGCCATTCTTAACTACTAATAAGGTGGTAAAATCTACTGCTTCATATGTCAGATAAATTTTCAACTGGTTTAAGGGGTATTTTCTTCTTGGATTTTCCCCTAAATTATGTTGTTTTTTTTTTCCATTGGCAAAGCTGTTTTTATTAACTGTGGTTCCAGACTTGGCTAAGCATTTTCACTAGATTCTGATCATAGCCACTTAATGTTGGAAAAGTTTGATGGCAAGGAGTAGAGAAAAGGACTGCAAGAGAATGCGTACTTCTGTAGTTAGGACACTTGAATACCCTGGGCAACTGGACTGTATGTCTGCATGAAAATTAGTGTCACTTGATAATATCTCTGTACTTCCATTCCTCTCCTTAATAAAATGAAGATATTATATATGGGATCTTTTACAGAAGTAGGTAAAATAGGTCTTTTGTAAAGTACATTCATTTCTGATTGTTTTGATTTTTGTATTGTTCATGAGTCTCCAGAATGGGAGAGATCTACAGATAACTCCCGATTTCACTGCAAGGATTAAATGTTATGAAGTAAATAATGCATAGAATATGTAATGAACAACACTGTTGATCTTGTGCTTTGAATGACAAACGGCATGATGTGCTGGTGACGGGAAAGTGTACACAATCATTTAATAAAACACTATCAGTGCTTACAAAAACAAGCATTATTCTGGCATTTACTGTATTTTGAATGCCAGGTTTTGCAATCAGCATTCTTACAATGCAGATTTTGAACATAATTTGCAATTTATATTGCAGCAACATCTACAGGCCTGCGTCATATTTTACTAGGCACTTAGAAAGCACTTTTCACCTTTGTTGAAGTGTTTAAGACTTTATTAGAGAAATGTGTGATATGGTGCTTAACAGAATTACTAATATTATACTAATGAGTTTTAACTAATAAAGGCGGAGAGCTACCGTTCGCACTTTTTTTCTGTTTTACTGATCCTTCAGTCTATGATATGAATTACAGTCACTAGCTGCAAGTACAGTCACTAGGGACTTTTTGGAGAATAAAAATTTTTCGATTTAAAACATTTCAAAATAAAACAGAAAAACATAATTGACGTCCAGTAGTTTAGTTAACATATTCAGGAGCTTTGTGATCTAAAATCTTGAATTATTTAACTTTTATAAGCATGTATTTGCTCAAAAAATACTAAGTGTAAAGTCTCCTCCTGACACAACAAGATCAAATACAGGTGTCATGAAAAAATGCCAAACAAATTAAAATTATTTCAAATTGCATTTATTTGTCAGAATATTTCTGGATTGTCACGTCCCACCTCCGAAAAGCGGTGGGGGGGAGTGACTCAGATTCGCAAATCCCCTTTGGTGTGGACTAAGGCGAGATAACACTCGAGGTCCTTACATAAGCATCAACTTTAATGGAACAAATATCCTGCAAACATTGGCCCTCTCACAGTTATATCTAAACCAAGGTAGGCTTTGCATTACTTAACAACTTTAAGAGAAGAAAGAAAGAAATAAAGAGATAGGAAGATCACCAGTCCTGACCCAGCGTTGGACCTGCCAACGGGGGCGTTCGGTCTAGATACGCCCTTATTTATTGCCCCAGTTCCTGGACTTCCAGAACCGTCTCTCGCCCCAGTTCCAGGAGTGGTTGAGACACCAGTCAGTCAAGAGAAGTGACACCAGGCCCCCTCCTCACGACCTTCTGGGGCTTTCTCCCGTTTCAGGGACCTTCTTTCAGGGCACTGTTCAGGCTCATAGCACAGCCATTTGGGTCTCGTCCCTTACATGGATGTATGGAGTTTCTTCATTATGGATTTTTGCAGTAAAATCTAGTGAATATTACTTCAGTGAAGTTGCTAAACATGCTTAATGGCTTTTTTTTTTAAATCTAACATATTCTCAAAGAGAGGAGCTGGAAGGAAAATGAGGTTAACAGTCTCACACTACATAAAAGGTTGCCAGAAAGGGAGCCGAAGCCAATTGTTTCTACAGCCAGACTGGCAGGCAAGAAGAAATTCACCTATTAAATAACAGAAATCCTTATTTGGATATTAGAAAAAAAAATTCTGACTATTAACAGTATAATCTACTGGAACAGGTTTCATATGGATACCATGGACCTTCTCAATGGATAATTTCAAGAAGGGCTATGCCAAGCACAGGCTACCTTAGCACACTTCAGCTTTCCAGGGCAGGTGAGAACAACTAGCTTTGGGAGCCATGCTCTCAGCAATGGCACCACACAAGTGTCTACAGATTTGGAAAGCAAGCAACACTCATGTTTGGTTCTCACAAAATACCCTATTATCTCCTCAGAGCACGGCAGTAAAGACAGTAATGGGAGGGCATCTTCTGGCAGGCCCGATTAGGGGTCTTGTTGGCCATCGTTTGGCCGTTGTTAAATTTAACAGTTCCGTGACCTGAAGGCAGCTAACGAACGAACCCAAAGGCCAGAGGAGCCACACAGGTTTCCCCAATTTCTGCTCCTTCGTTCCCCTCAGGAGGGAACTTGCATTACATCATAATTATTTACGCTTGCTCCTTCGAGAACCTCATCACCTGATCAAAATTAAAGATAATTCCTATGAAAAAAAGCTCCTATGAAATATTTCTTTGTCAACTGCCCTATATAGGGGCAGCGGGGCAAGGAAGATAAGCGCGCGCCCGCGCCCTCCCCTGCGCATGCGCCCCACCGCCACTCCGGTGCATTCTGGGCGCTGTAGTCTCCTGAGCGGCAACTTCCGCCCCGTCCCCGTACTTCTCGGCCTCCCTGCGCGCGGGGGCTGCTGGGAGTTGTAGTCCCGGGAACGAGGAGCCCACCGCTGGCGAGCGCTGCCGCCGTCCTCGTCCGCTTTGGCGGGCGCTGGCGGCCACTTCCGGACGGCGCCAGGCGGGGGTGTGGCGGGGCCCAGCCCGCGCCGCCGTCCTTGTCCCACCTGGCGGAGCGATGGAGGCGGCCTGGCGCCAGGCCGGCCGGGGCAGGGGCCGCGCCCGGCCGGGGGACGGGGTCGCCGCCCGCGGCGGGGCGGCCGCGCGGCCGCCAGCCCCCAGGGCCCGCGGCGGCGCCTGCGCTTCGGCCGCGGGGAGCAGCTGCGAGGGGGCGAGCGGTGAGTGCCGTGTCCCCCTGCCCCGGCGGGGGCGCGGAGCCCGGGCCCGCGCGGGGCAGCCGGTGCGGGTCTGGCTCCGGGGCCCCCGCCAGGGCCGGCTGCGGCCCTCCCCCCGTGGTGGGGGCGCTCGGGCGGCGCGGCGAGGCGAGGCGGCGCAGCCCCCGCTGCCCCGCTGGGCCTTCCCTTCCCTTCCCTGCCGCGGCGGGGCGACGCGGAGGCCGCGGCGGGGCCGGGGGAGCGCCGCGGGCGGGCGGTGCGGGCAGCCGGGAGCGCCCCGCGGCCCGACGGCGCGGGCAGCGCGCCTGCGGGCCGCCCCGCCCGTGTGCTTCCGCTGGTCCGGGGGGTTTCTGCCCTTCGCGAAACCTCAGGCAAAAATACGGTCTCTGTGTATGTCTGAGCCCCCCGGGTGGGGTGTACGTGTATGCTCCTCGGGGAGCGCAGTCGGCTCCCTCTGAGCGCCAGAATCAGTCCCGAGCAGCGGCCGGTGCGCGGTGCGGCTGTTCCTTCAGCACGCTCGGAAATGCTCCCGAGGGCCAGTGCTGCCCACTGGGAGCAAATGTTGGGAAAATCTGGCACGCGGACTAGAGTACCTGTTTGGGAAAGGCTTGTCTTTTCTAACGTGCAAAGGTTGTTGTGGATATAAGGCAAAACTTATGAGATACTTGGTAGGTAGAAAAGTGCCAAATTCTTAAGTGGCAGCATAGTTTCTTAAGGAAGAATTTAAAATTAAACTTGACCAAACCCTAGTACATATATATTGTGTGTAATAGTCTAATATGGAAAATTAGGAGTTAAATTAAGAGCTGTGATCTGTTGATGACTTTTACAGGTCTGTGATACGTTGTCTTAAAGGCACTGTGGTTTGTTAATGAACTCCTAAGATGTATCATTTTTCTAAGTGACACACTTCCTCTCTTTCATGTACAATAACTTAAGAAACTGTCTGTTAAAGAACCTTGCCACTTTCAATGTCATCAGGCATAGAGACAGCATGAACCCACTGTTGCAATGGAGACTTGTTGGGTGGAGGCAGATCAATAAAAGTCATAACTTAAAAAAAACAACAAAAAAACCCCCAAACCCAAACAGATGTTGATAGAGATTCCTGTAGGGTTCCAGCAGATTATCACAGTCACTGTTACCAAGAATTGCCTGTGAAACTTTTTCACAGCATGAGACAAAAAAATTTTCTTTCAGTATCCTTTCAGTAAAACAGCATTATAAATCAATATACTTTAGTATGTCTGGTTGGATTCTTCAAAAGTAACTGAGAGATAATACTTCCTGTTGTGAATTTTATGGATAGTGAACAATAAAGAAGAAAATGCAACTTATTTTCTTATGTGGTATTGGAAATGTAACAAAATACTGCACTTAAAAACTTCAGATCAGCAAGAAAGAAAAGGATTGTTGAAAGCATGCAGAACTGAATATGATGTTATGGTTAACTATCATAATATTAGTCATCATTAATCTGTTCTTTTAAACAGAATTATCTTCACAGAGAAAATTTGATGAAATTAAGAAGGCTAATCAGGCTGCAGCAAAAAAGCTAGTTGAAGACCAATTTAGTTCCTCATCTGAAGATGATGATGAAGATGCTGAAGGAAAACAGGGAAAAATTTTGGCCAAAACATTTACCATTTACACCAATCAAACTGGTAAAGTGTTTTCATATATTGGCTTTTATTGGTGTATAACAGTGTAAACCAGGTTGCATTACTGGCTACATATTAGAGTTTTTAATAATTGGAGGGAAAGAATCTTACTCTGTTGTTTGTATTCTCTTATACTAAAAATATTCATTCCCAACAGTGCATGCTAGCTGTATTTCTTGCCTTTTTCTGTAGAATCAATGTATAGATTTGAAACTGTCTTAAGTACTTTTAATAATGTCATTTTGTAATAATATATCACTGGCCTTCGTCCAGAAAAAAATATACTTTTATGCCAGTCTCAACATGTACAGAATAGCACATCAAACATTACTGATTGCTTTGAAAATATTTATACATTAAAGATGGAGATGCAAGCGAACTGGAACGTACAAGACAATACATGAATGAGGCTTTTCAGTCTGGGGCTATGACATGTCTGATCTGCATTGCCTCAGTTAAAAGGAACCAAGCTGTAAGTATTTTACAATAGTCTTTAAGATACTGTGCATATTAATAATTCTGAAGCAAATATAACTGGCTGGGTAACTTTTAATTAACTATATTAAAAGTGATTCTTGGAACTGGCAGCTTTAAAATGATAGAGTACTAAAAGCTACATTCAGCTGTTCTGGATTTCTCAAACACTTATTTCTATAGTAATAGTGCTTACATATACATAACTTGAAGTCAGAATATGCAGTTCTTAACTGTTGCATATTATGATCACAAACATGTTATTTTTAAGTTTTAGAGAGTAGTAGACAAAAAAAGTAGTGTAGGAAGTCCAGTGCTAGCGATGGTGTATTTATTAAGCATTGGAACTGTGTTGTAGTAATCACCAGAGGAGGAAATATTAGAAAATGAGAAAATATTATTAAACTTATAGTAGGGAAACTAAAATAAACTTCATCGTTACAGATGCTGCTAAGGGAAAAGAGGAGGTTGGGAGACACAGTTTTGTCTGAGCGTCTGAGAATGTAGCTACATTTTTCATGGGAGAGATTTCAGGACAAATCTTTCTCAGTGTTAATGCAGTAACTTCTCTTTCTCTTTGAGAGGCCCAGAGCTGTTTCTGTTATAGTTATTTGATCCATATAAAAGCAATGGGCTAAGGAGGCCCATGTCTACCACTGTGTGTTTAGCATTTAAAAAAAAAAAAAGTGCAGAAAAGCTTTAACTTCTTATGCTGGATAAATACTACATGTGTTCAATGAAGCTATGGTCATTAACTTTTTCAAGAAAACAAAATGCAGCATGTTTTGAGTTCTTAATATATTTCATCGATAATTTTCAGACCTTGAAAAATATGGTTTGATTTTTAAAGTTTTCTGTCTCTTGATACAGTTAATCTCATTTCTCAGCAGAAGTGAGATGATTTGGAAACTTTGAAGTTGTCTTTTATAACTCAGTGATTTGTTAGTTATCCTGAATGTTTCAGTCAAGTATATTTATTTACTTAATGTCTCCTGTTCAGCTTTAGTTTTGGGAAGCTAGATACCAAACTTCTAGAAACTTATGTCATTAATTTTACTCTGTAAGTAAACAGAAAAAATCTCCTTCTTGTTTTCATAGTATAATGTTATAATAATGTCATATGTGATATCATTTAAAAAAAAAAAAGTTCAACCTTAAATTTTCTGCTGCATTTCACTTATCAAATTGGTACTTTCTACATACTGATGTCTAAAAGGTTGTCAGCTTAGAATGACTGTAACAAAGTCATAAAACTGCATTTATGATATTTAAATTGCTTTTCAGCAACAGGTGATATCCTGAACAAAGTATTGTGATTTCACTCCAGAACTGGCAGAGCACTACACTGAGAACAAGAACATAAAGGTTTAGTGTTGGAAACAGAACACTGGCAAAGTTAATTATCTCTTAAACACATTTGCTTTTAGTTCTGTTCAGTTTTATACCTCTCTTGCTCTTTGAACAGTAGATTGTATGTTGAAAGACACACTTCTACTTAAATTTCTTACTAGCATTGTATGTAACTCTTAAGGGAACAATCTGATACAGCCTATGATTACCTGAAGGGGAGTTGTGAAGACAGCGAAGCCAAACTCTTCTCTGCAATAACACGTGGTGTAACAAGGGGCAGTGACACAAACTGAGGCTTGGGAGGTGCAGATTGGATACTAGGAGGGTACTGTGACACTGCAGCAGGTTGCCCAGAACACTTGTGGAGTCGCCAGCCTTCAGGTTTTCCAAACTTGGCCACAGCTTTGTCTAGCCGGCCTGAGCTAAGTTGGCAGTAGTCCCACTTCAGGCAGGAGGTTGGACTAGATGACCTCCAGAGATGTGTTCAAACCAACATTTCTATGGTAATATGAAGATTTTTAAGCTACAGTGAAAATTTTCAGCAGTAAGAAGAAAAGATTACCAAAGGATGAATCTGTCACAATAAAACTGTATTAATCTGACATAACAAGAAATACAGTTTATATTTGGAAACCCTTTTTTAAATGGAAAAATAGCAAGTTTGTATTTCTTTAGATAATACTGATTTTCATCAATGGAAAGAGGAAGAAACCTAATATAAAGCAATCGGTACTTATATCTGATTTTTAGGTCTGGAGCTGTTGTGGATGCTTTTGTATATTTCACCTGCCATGTATCCAGAAGTGGGCCAGGGACAGCCTTTTCCTTGTTTCTTCTCCTTTGACCGATGATGATTTTGGAAAGAAAGATTATCCATGGCCATGGTGAGCCCTTCATGGTACATTTACTAAGAGGCTTTTGTTGTGGAAAGCATGTGAACTGGAGTTATTTTGGAAAGGAACAGTACCTGTAAATGAAAAACTGTAAAAATAAATTTAGAAGACTTAATTTTCTATTGATTTTTTTAAATTAATTTGAAACTTTCACTAACATAATTCATTTAACAGTGGTATTAAAAAGCTGCTGATTTTGTTTTAACTTGTGAAAGTAGTAACTTATTTACTATGTGTTCCAACTTCTAATATTTAATTTTAAATAGTTTTAAGTATTTGCATGACAACTTTAAAATCGGCACCAATGTGTGCAGTAAAAGAAAATCAGTTCCAAAATAGTAAGGTTCAGAGATCTCTAGTCTCTGTATAAGGCAAGGGTGATGGCCAGTCTTAGTTTTGTGTGAGATTGTATGAAGAAAAGATAGTATTATGACTGCCAGAGCAATGAACCTTGCTTTTTTAGTAGGTTTGAATTTGAAAGTTCCAGAAAGGTCAAGGTTGTGCACGAGTCATTCTGTCCTATATCTGCGCACTGACTTTTACGTAGGAAAGTCTAGCGATATCTTTGAGACACCTAACCTTCTAGCAAACTTGTTTGAAAGTACCTCATGGTTTCAGAATCTCTGGCGTTACAGGATCTCAGGCATGCAGGTTTGCTTAGGAAATGTGATGAAAAATTGTTGACAGGCAGTGTCTCAAGTTTTGTACAAGTTGACAGTGCCTGTTCAACTACAAACTAGTTTTGTTTTTAAACAGAATGTTTAAATATATATAGAATTTCAAGGCAAATGACACTTTAACATTTGAGCACATGATGAAGTTTTCTTTTAATCACTTCATAGAAATGCCTTGTGGCCTATAATGTGTGTTATATGGTGAAATTGACATTTTATTTGACAGAAATGAGCGCATACGTCTTAAAGTCTCTGCGCCTCATTGAAGATGAGCTCCGTGCCTGGTTACACTGGGGTGACAGAGATGGGAGCTGCTTTGTTGCCTCCCTCATTCATGGCTTGCATCTGAAAATGCTGAGGGCCCATAGCACCAACAAGCTCCAGATCTTTGGTGCCTGTCTACCTTTAGAATAATGTATTGTTTTTATATCTGACAGTCTCAAGGCTTACAAAGAAATGTACATGTATTATAATTCACATTGGTGTTTAATGCATGAGAAATATAATAGCTAAGATGCTCAACTGGTATAATGAGACTTTCAGATAAATTTTTAATTATTATGTATAGTTTTAATAGCATCACTAAATCTTGTTTTATGTAGCTTAGAAATCTCTACTGGTAAAAAAAACTTCTTATCTTGTTTTTATTGATTCTGTTTGAGAAGGTTAACTCATTGTTCCATAAGCTCCTTTGGTATTATTTGATGTAAAAATTGTTACAGGTGCTTGCTAAATGCTAAATGTCTTTGTATATATTCTTAGAGAGGGAAGAAAGATTGCAGTGATAGGACAATTCCTTAGGCATTCTAATGAGTATCTGTTGTAAAACCTGATATATAGCAAGACCTATGTATATTATAAATGCATTGTTACTGGCTACTCTAGCTGTAAAAACAAAAAAAAGTTCATCAGTAGCCTGGTAATAGTCTTGGCAAACTGAAATGATGATAACTTTCACTTCTCCTGCCCCTTTCTTGTGTTTTAGTCCAAAATGTAGGTTTGAATACAAACGGTCTGAAACTCCTACTAGGTATTACTGTTACTGTGGAAAAGTGGAGGATCCAGCACTGGACCCATGGCTGGTACCTCACTCCTGTGGTCAAGTATGTGAGAGGGAATTCAAACCTTCTTGTGGGCATAAATGTTTGCTGCTTTGTCATCCAGGTAAATCTGTTGTATCTCTTGATTATATTACATGCATTTATGTGGTTGTGATAGTCTTTCTTAAAATCTGTTATCTGGATTTGGAATTCTCAGAATAAAACAAATATCAATTAAAGCTGCATTTTGTTAAATAGCCGACGATGAGATGTTCTTTTTCATGTACTTAGGACCTTGTCCACCTTGCCCGAAGATGGTCACAACAACGTGTTACTGTAAGAAAGCTAAGCCAGTGCCCCGAAGGTGCAGTGCCAAGGAATGGTCATGTCATCTGCCATGTGGACGAACATTGCCATGTGGACAGCACACCTGTGAGAATCCTTGTCACTCAGGTAGACCTGCCTTCTGAAATTTCAGAGGACTAGTTGTCTTGATTTGTTAAACACGCTTTGCTCTTTTCCAAGTTATATTAAAAAAACCAAAATTCTAACTCCTGTTCCTCAATGTCACTTCACAATTACCTTTAGGAAATTGTAAGCCTTGTCCACAAGTCAGTAAACAACAGTGCATCTGTGGAAGACAAACAGCAGAAAGACTTTGTGCAAGTCCTTGGTGGCAGTGTGATCAGGTAAGTTGCATGAGGGTGCACTTAGCTTATTTCTCATCTTAGAAAATTTGATTGTTTAGTGTGTTGGGGATCGAAAAACAGAAAACAATTTTATTTTTAAGCTTAAAAGTGCAAATAAAAATATAGGCAGTAATATTTGAGGAAGGATCTACTTGGGGGCCTAATTAATTTCTGACAATAGTTAACTTTTCACTGTTTTGAAATTGTGCTAGCTTAGGACAGTGAATTTGACCTTGTGTATTCTCTTTACTTTGTACTTCAGGTTGAAATTTCAGCTGTCATTTTCAAAAATAAGTATGAAACAACAGCTTTGTAGATAAGAGTTTCATGCTTATTTACTTCTAGCGATTGTTAACAGAATGAAAGCTTTCTGATTCATTCTTTGAAATGTATTTGTAGCTCATTCTTAGGACCAAAACTATAGACTGATGAACTGTAAAAATTCATAAAGTGGGGGGAGGAGTGGTGGGATTTTTTTTGTGTTGGCAGACTCTGCAAATGTACCATTTGTTTATAAAATTGTTCCAATTAACTTTTCATTGCTCAGAAAAAAGTTTAATCCCATCTAGACATCTTCCATCTCTAGCTTTTCCCTCTTGGTTTACTTTGTCTTGGTTTGTTATTTTATGTTGTGTTCACTTGGAGTTTTCTGAGTTTTTCAGGTGTGTGGGAGAACTTTGCCTTGTGGTAATCATACATGTGAACAAGTTTGTCATGCTGGTCCCTGTGGAGACTGTCCTCGTTCTGGAAAAAGGTCCTGTCCATGTGAAAAATCAAGTAAGTCTCCTCCCCCCCAACCCCATTGGAAAATGCCTGTTTGTGGCAAGGCTTATAAAAATAATGAAAAAAAAAATGCAGCATTGGGCTGTCAGTAGTTACAGTTAGTTCTGCAGTGCAGGGTGCATAAGAAATTCTTGCAAACAGTGAACTGTGAAAGCTCATAAACTCTTTCGCTTAATTCTTTTAAAGGCTTACTTAGAAACAGAGATTTAATTGGCTATGTGGATAATTGAATAAATCTAGAGAAGCTTTTCAAAAATGAGAGAGAATCAGGGTATTCAAAATCATGTTGTGTTAATGGAGCTTCTCTCTCTCTCTCTCTCTCTCTCTCTCTCTCTCTCTCTCTCTCTCTCTCTCTCTCTTCCCCCCCCCTTCCCCCCACCCACCAATTTTGCTTGTACTTCTTTCTCTTTTATCTAGAATTTACATTGCCTTGCACGGAAGATGTGCCTAACTGTGGTGATAGTTGTGACAAAGTTCTAGAATGTGGCATCCATAAATGTTCACAGCGCTGTCATCGAGGTCCCTGTGAAATATGCAGACAGGTTAGTCTTACTGTAGCATATTCACATTTTGTTATGATTTTGAAATGTTACGATTGGAACAGTATACTGCTGAGAAGATGAAGTCATATCTCACAAAGACTACAACCTTCTGTTCAGAAAAAGCAGTCTGTTTCCCTAAATCAAATTAATAGTTGTACAGATTTAAAAGGTGTCTTGGATAGCTCCATGGCAGTTGCCAGTTATTGAAGCAGGAATGAGTGGTGTGTGTGTGTGTGTGTGTGTTGTGTGGTGTTTTTTTTTTTGTTTGTATTTTTTTTTTAGCATTTTTTAAGACATATTTTAAACTTCTCCCAAGTCTTCTAGCTTCATTGCATTTGCTCTCTTATCATGCCATTTCTCCATTATTGAAATGGAAGATGCTGTAACATAACATTATTTGCTTGCTAGTAAGAATTTTTTTTTTTCTCTACCCTGAATGTATATGGAGCTTCTATGGTCTAGCCTGTAAAGCTGCTGCTCTGTCAGCTATCAACTGTCTTTTGGGGACCAGTCTTGGCTGCAAAGTCTATTGTGGAAGTAGTTAGCATGTGATAGGTGGAATGAAGGTCAGATAAACCTGTTCTCCTACTTCTTAAATAATATGGATACATGATGGATGAATCTACATTATCAATTTACTGTGCAAGAGGGATTCTTTTTTTGTATGAACTTATCTTGCATTTACACTTGGGATCTTGCAGTACCCACTTGAGTGTTTTCCTTGATGTGTTTTCTCACCTGGTGGGACCAAGGCTGGAATTATGCAGTGAGGTGTCATCTGGAGTGCACTGCTTGTAATGTCGACCCAAGTTTCTCCAGTAGTGACTGCTCTGTGCATACATGGTGCATGCCTAGGCTGGGCAGCCAGCATGAGCTTCATGACTCCTAAATGGGCATTGTGGATACAGTAAATCAAAACTTTGGGCTTCTCTTTCAACTGCATCAGATGTTCATGTAGATGTACCCCAAATGTCTCTCCATATACAATTTGGAGACAAAACACAGAAAGATAATCTGCTCAGAGCATGAAGCTGTGTATGTATTACCTGTTGTGCTGGAGCATTGTAATGTTCCCATCCGATAAAGTTTTCTTTCCAGCTGGTAGTAGAACAGTGTTTTTTCACTCCTGTTGCACACATGCATTTTTTTGTTTTTAAAATACCCTGCTTTTCTTTCCCTATCTTGCTGCCCAGGAAGTTGAAAAACAGTGTCGTTGTGGAAAGCACACTAAACGCATGCCGTGTCATAAGCCATACCTGTGTGAGACAAAGTGTACTAAAATTCGTGATTGCCAAAAGCACCAATGTAAGAGAAAGGTAAGTGTCTAGAGGTGATCTGTTTCAAATGTATTTTTTATATAATAAAAGGCTCTTTATATAAGGCTCTGAATATTGTTCTTCTCTATCAATCTGTAGTTCTCCTTCATATTATCATATAGAAGAAGTTTGTCTTCAATGTCCTTTTAATTAGTTTGCAATGTACCAGAATTTTTTGAACATGTAACTTACCAAGAGAAACTTGAAAAGCTTTTGAAAAGGCCTAAAAAACAGAAGAGGATTTTGATAACTTTACAGCTCCAGAAGGCAATTTTGCTTTCAGGTACTTGAGTAGTTACTGATGCTTTATTCATTCTGCAGTAGTTAAATCCATTTGTTCCCATACTTTGTAGGAAGAGCTGAACATCTTTCATAACTTTGTAATGTACATACTCTTGACTTGGGCAACACACAATCCACCGCATTCCCTGATATCCGTCACTGTGAACAGTGGTGGCCTGACAAATTAGGAATGTGAGTTTTGTTTGCCTTCTCCTTTGAAATGAAAGGGAAGGTTAATATCTCTCAACTGTCTTTTCAATTTTTTGATTCAAGAAGACAATATGTTCTATATTTTTAAGTTTCTTTTGATTTTATAAAGCTAAATGATGTTGCCTGTGATAAATTCAATGGGGAAATGGAGAAAGAACCCTAAAGTATGCAGGCTGCCCTTACTATGTTGATAGACTTAGATGTTAATAGTTGTTCCTTCAGAATATATATATTTTTTCCCCATTTGGAAATACTTTGAATGTCTGTTCAAAGGCCTTGATACTTGAAGCTTTGCAAGAAGTATTTTGTTGACTTGGTACTCTGTCTTCTTGGCCAGATGTTTTGAATGTGTTTTTCTGCATTTTTTTCATCTTCTAGCCTCTCTGCCATTCCTTCCTTCTTGCTCCCTTCCCCCACCCCCCCCCCCCAAAAAAAAGAAAAAAAAAAAAAAAAAAAGAAAGTGCTGGTGAATTTTGCAGGTCACTGAAGTTTCAGGCAGCTGCTTTCTAGGCAGGATAGCTCTTGACTCTCAGTGTGAATTTCATGTGTGACGGCCCACCTAAAGATTGTTGTAGTTTTGTCCTTTCATGAAGTGAAATGAGGTAACTGCTTAGTGAACAAAACAAGAATGTTAAAACTTAAATTATGGGAGCAAGGGTCCTTATATATGTAACTAATAGTTATTTTAATCTCATTAGGAAAAAATTTAAATATTTAGAAATAATGTACTTGTGGCAGAAGTCTAGTATATAAGCAAAAATAGGGTGCAGAATTGCTGTTAACCCTCAAAAATGTCTAGTAAATATAGAGGTGAAAGATATTGAATGTAACTATTGCTATAATAGCATTCAGGATCGCAGAGTGATTGCTGCTGCCGATTGTATTCAGAGTATGCAACTGACATATTGATAGATGCAGTAGAGCTTGTCTATAAAAATAAACTTAAACTGAGGAAAAAATGCCTCCGTAGATGCTACCCAAGATCCTCAAAATGAAATTAAACAAGCGTAGACAATCTTGGGCTTCAGATGTAGACCTTAATAGGTGATTTACTGCTAAACTGATAAACCAAGTAGATGAAAGTAGCTTTTTTGTTTTGTTTTGTTACCGTGAAAGAAAATGAGTCATGCAAACTTACTGTTTCTCTCAGTCTTCTTACTTTTGATTAGTGTGGCAGTAAAAATTCTTCTGGGCAAATAGGACAGGAAAAAAAGCCCTATTCCTATATACCAACTTATACCAGAAATGTCTACATTTTCAGTTATATAGATTATTATTATTTATTTATTTTTTAATAGTGCTGTTCTGGAAACTGTCCGCCTTGTGATCAAGTCTGTGGGCGGACTCTAGGCTGCAGAAATCATAAATGTCCTTCTGGCTGCCACAGAGGTAAGAGTAGATAGAAAGTTCCCAGTAGTGACAGAATATTGTTGGGGTGTGGATGAATGTTTTTATTTTTGCCAGGCTTGGTGCCTGTATGACCCTGCGGTGCTTAATGAAGTCTCTTCGTCTGGATGTGGGTTTTTGCAGGGGACAGGGTATTTGAAGGATTTCTAAAGTGCTGGTTAGAGCCTAAGGGCTTTTGTATTAAAAACCAGACATAGTAGAGTTTTTACCTGGTAATTTTCCTTGGCATCATTCCACTGAAAATGCTTCACCCCCTTTCAAACAGCTTAATTAAACTGTAGCTTGACTTCTCCCTAAATAATTCTGTTTGTTCAATATACATAATAAAAAATGTTCACATATGTTCAGAAATGACCGTGCTGGTTGAACTGAGATGGCTTTTAAAAATCTTAAAATACAATGTGTGATACTAGTGGGCTTATAAACTGAAAAATGTTGTTGGAACTTGAATATATGTTGGTATCTTACAGGTAACAATGAAAATAAAACTTGTTATCGACTATATAAAGGATAACAGGAAGAGTTTACTGCAGCAACCAGTGACCTTGGTTAAAAAAGAAAGAAGCTGAAAATGATCAAAATCACTTGGTAGCTTTTATCATGGCCAGTTGCTTTGGCATTCACTTGGTAGGGGATTAAGCTGGAATGATGGAAGAAGTTACTTTCTCAGGAATTTTCCCTCCAAAAGCTACCGCCCTGCTGAAATGGCAGCTGAATAGGCTGTGTAATTTACCTTAATATTCTGAACTATAAACTGCAACAGTTCAGGCAGTGATTCACAAGCTGTTAACAGGATCTTGCTGTTGAGGTAGAGGTATCTTAGCGGACAGGACAGGTGGACATGGTAGTTGTCACAGATAACCTTCCATTAAATCTCTCACCACAACTAGTGGTTCATTTTTCTGTTAATTATTTGTGCCCCTTTTCTTCATCATCCCTGCACAAATCCTAGGAATACATATATTTGTACTCTCAGAAGAAAACTGATAACATTGTTTTTCAGTGTTAGTTTGCAGTGTTTCATAATTAAATCATAGAATAGAATTCTTGTTTGAAAAAATTTTTTTAAATCTGTAAGGAGCTAATACTGCATAATAGGATAAACTTTTAAATTTAATAACTGGCTTTTATTTGATAGTGGTTACATCTTACAGCCTGGCTAAAAGTGACATTAGTAATTTCCAGTGACTAACAGCAATATAAAAATAATAAAGCAGTGCCTATAATAAAATAAACAAAAGTAGACTTTGAAAATGTAAGCATAAAATACATACATTTAAAAACATATGTATGTAACTTAACAAAACAGTACAGTTGTCAATATTTAACTTTTGCCAGAAGTTATATCTAATGAAGCTAATAACTGTAGTATCAGATAAATTTTGAAAAGAAGATGACTTCTGTGTGCATTGGCAAATTGTAATTAAATGAATTTTGTAATAGCTTATTGTTAAAATATTTGAAAATATTTCTCATGAAGACAAGATGACACTGATTTTGACCTCAGAGTATTTATATTGATGCATTCATCTCCTCTCGCCACTCCCCAAATTTTTGTGGCTACTTAAAGTTCCAATTAATTATTTTGTCTTCAGTGTATATAATACCAGGTCAGATTACTTTGCACTGAACAAACAGCCCTCTGTGACCACTAATTTTAAAGGAAATAGTATGCTTCCTAGAAAAGAACCTGCCAAATCAGATCCTTCAAAGGTCCTTCTGTTCTCAGAATTATTAGAGGTTGCTGATACTAAGTACTTGGCCTTTAGCAGTGGTCCCTGAGAAAAGGTGACCTAATCTAATCTGGTTTTGATAAGAATTTATGTATCTTTGTATCTTAAGTATTTCATCTTGCTTGCTGAAGTTTAGAATGTGTTGCCGGGGACAGAAATATCTTGTACTTCCTACTGTAGTACATCATAGCTGTTGATTTGAGAAGAGTATGCTCTCAACCTAACTTCAGGCTAATCTATGACCTCTGTCCTTCTGTCTTCTAAGAAGGTAGACAGTTATCTTCCTTAATATGACGTTTAAGTAAATTGTACGCATCTTTGTCACTCTGGGCAGCGTAACTTTAGACCTTCAGTTTATATTGTAAACATAGCTGTTAATCTCTCCTGCTTAATATATTACAATTTAATTTACTTTGCAATATAAAATTGTATACTTCCATCCTTTTTTCTTGTCACTGAGCAATCTGATTCTTGAAGTTTTGCCTCTTGGATCCTGTTAAGAAGTCAGAATTGTTTAAAAAGTCGTACTGTCAGTAAAGCTTTCAACGCATAGGTTTCTTTAAAGTTTCAGAATGCAATATGATTAGTAAGCCAAAATTCCAAGTCTAAATTTTCTTTTTTAAAGAATAGATGTACTTACTGTTCATTACTCAATAATAAAACTTAGCAGCTGGCTAAGAAGAAATAGCATGGGGAGCTATAAATTAAAATAGAGGTATTTTACTGTTCTTAATATATTTTTTAATATATCGGGTTACTAGCATGAATAACTTCAAAAATGAGGAGGATCCATTTGAAAAAAGACATGTTATTAGTTATACAGATAAGATAAACATTTCCCTAATATCACACAAATCTGCAAAATAGCGTTTTACCAGTTTTCTAACATGTCTTTTTTTTCTTTTGAAAATTGATGAAAGATTGTAACGTCTTCATACATATTCAAGATTGAAATACAATGATATTGAAGTGTTGTGTGATCCAAAAGAGTGGGTTTTAATGAAGCTGGCTTATCTTTTTTTAAATATGTAGGTGAAACAGTTTCTAGCTTGAATACCAGTTGCACAACTGTAACACAGTCAAGATTATTATTATTACTATTTTAGAATGGTGAAGCTAAACAGAAATTAATAAGTAACAGTTTGTTATTTAGACAAAACAGAATAGATCAATTATACCATATGTTTTGCGTATTCAGCATTATGTTAGTTACTGTTTTCACAGTCAGTAGCTTATTCAGATGATCACTTGTTAATATATTTATTTTAGGTAGTTGTTATCCATGTCCAGAGACTGTAGATGTGAAATGCAACTGTGGCAAAACTGTCATTAAAGTGCCCTGTGGCAGGGAGCGCACCACCAAGCCTCCCAAATGCAAACAACTGTGCAGGTCAGTATAGAAAATGGGTGGATTACTAGTTCTTTAGTGGAGTTTAGGTGTCCTTAAGGCAAGTAGTAAAATATAACTGTTTAAAAGACAAAAATGATTTCTCTAATATGATATAGGTATTACTTCCCTGAGTTTTCTCCATCCTTGACTATGGAGATGGAGTTAGCAATAATCCTTGCTGCTGTCAAGGGGGCAGTTCTGTCCCACGAACCACTTCTAATTCTGCAGTCCCTCTCTGTCCTTTAAGTCAGCTCTGGTACTTTTTTGAAGTACCTCCCTGAGGCAGTTTAGCTAGAAAACTAGTTTAGCAAAAGCTAAAGGGGGAATAGTTTCTCGTGGGGGTGTAGCAAGATTAATTAGCCCACAGTAGGGTTTGGAGTGAAACACCTGTTTGAGGTGCAAGTCCAGCTTTGATTTTAATTTCATTTAGAGCTAATACATAATTTTATGATAATATTAACCATTGCTAGAGGTGAAAACTAAACTTACTATTTTAAAAAAATAGCTTGTTCTTTTCAATTCTTTGTATTTTGAGCACAATTGTCCAGTGATTGTAACTTCGTATTTCATGCTGCCATATTGATTCATTCTTGGATTTTACTTCAGTCGACCACCTACCTGTCACCACCCTACTCAGGAGAAACACTACTGTCACTTTGGTCAGTGTCCTCCCTGTCGTCAGTCCTGCCAGAAAACATTAACATGTGGTCATTTGTGCCCTGTTTCTTGCCATGATGAAGCACTTGTGAAGCAAACTGGCTTGGTAAGGATATAGTGAGAAATGGTTTGTTGTTTGTGTTCTGAAGAGTGAGAAACGATTATTTAATGTTATGTTGGAAGCTTCTGGAATTCAGAATAAATAAATAGTCAAGCATAAATGTGTGTATACTAAACTGAGAAATGAAATGGTTTGGTTGATGCGTTGCAATCTAATCTGTTTTGTACAATGTATTCTATGAAACTTTCAGCAGTTGTAATTACTTAAGAAATGATGGTGTTGGCTAGGGTTTTATTAATGTTTAATTTCATGTTGTTTTTGAGCATAGAGAAAAGTAAAGAATAAGTTTTAACTCAGTATTATCTAAACTATCAGTTTGCACTAGTTAGAAGTGAGAAATTATTTGGGATGTTTAAACATGAAGCATGTATGCATGAATGCATTGAATTGTTTAGTAAATGATATATTAAAATATTTTTACCTCTATGAAAATACTTAGAATTATTTTGCTATTTTTTTTACTTGGCTTTTTTCTTAATTTAAACAATATGACTATAGGCCTTCATTTTCCTATTCTTTGCCATATCAGAAATGAAATTGTAATTCTGGAGTTCTTTGGTGATATTACAATTAGTAGAAGAAATTACTTACTGGAAAGTGGATTTCTTAAACTGAGATTTTTCTAGATGATATGGATATTTGTAGTTGAGCAGATGGTTCCGGCTGTGTGTTTTACTCAACTGGTGTTGTACTTTGCTCACAGTATCAGCCTGCAGGCCCTTGGGAACAGCAATCTGAGCCAGCTTTTATTCAAACTGCATTACCGTGCCCTCCCTGTGAGGTTCCTATATCAGTGTGAGTATTAGAGGAAAAAAACGAATTTTTTTGATGTGGAGATTCCCTATCATTTTAGGGATGTACATGGAAAATGCTATGTTCTCCAGATACAATGAGCATATGTGAACACCATTCTCAGAAAACTGGGAGCATTACTCTGTTTAGTAGACACTTTATTAATGTGTGGTCATTGTTTAAAAGGACAGATAGCTTAAGTAAAGAGTGGTTGTTTCTAAGACACATTGTGCACAGATACTTGCCTTAAAAGAATCAAGATTGCAAAGGCAGCCACTGTAATTTGATTGTCTTCAGTGACATGATTATATAATTTTTTTCCATATAGCTTCTGTCTTGTTTAATTTATGGAACTGTAATTCTTGCTTAATGAATTGCTGTTTTGTTTCTCAGTTTTCAGTGCATTTGCCTTGCATCTAACTTATTAATGCAGTAACTTATTAATGGATATCCCTCATCCTAACTGTCTGCTTCTCCTTCCTGTTCTAGACTTGTTCAGAAGGTTCTGCTCCTTGAGTAGAGCTGAATGAACTCTTAATGTGGCCATGCTGAGGATGTAGGGAAAAAATTGTGTGTGTTCTTCCCACCCCCAACCTTTCTTTTCTAATTTGGTAGTGTTTGTGTTTACATTGTGGAATTAGGACTCCAAATTCAAACCTCGTTCTGAAAAGAAATATTGCTTATTGTGGGTTTTTGTGTTGGAGTCACTTTACTGTTTTAAATTCTGCATGCTTCACAGGCATTAATGCCTTTTTGTTTTTATACTCCCTCATTAAAGAAGGATGTTTTATATCCTTATTTTATAAAATGAGAAATAGAGGAAGGTGATCAAAAATATTCAAGGCAAACTGCCTACTTAGATATGTTTAGAACTTGATTTCTCAGGGTTTGTACTATAGTGTATTGTACTCCTTATATGTACAAAACTATAGCTGAGTACTTCTGATATTTGGGCTCAAAGTTTAAAGCCAGACTCCAAAAAGGTGAAAAATGTGTAGTTAGCAGGTACCTATGAACAGTCTGTTTTCAATGTTTGAGTAGGTGTCTGTAGGAGCTGTCTCATCTAGGCATTCAGCAGAAGTTGTGTTAACATTCTGCATTATGCGGGACATGTCTCCTAGTTTCTCTAGAATTCGTACCTTGGAATTGCCTCCTTCAGTCTACAGACTCCTCCTCAAAGGAAGTCAGTCTGCTAAGCGAGGAAAGAAACCAAACTAGAAAAGCTGTATTTAATTTTCTGATTAGAGGTAGCATCATTACATTTTTGTAGTGCTTGGGGGCAATTTAAGGTTAACATTATAAAATACATTAATTCTGGAATGTCTGAACTTTTTATTATTATAACTTTTTTGATTTATTATTATAATCTTCTTTTTGTCATGAAAGTTATATGAGAGAAGCTTCCCAAGTTACAAAAAAACAAAAAAACCCCACACAAATGTGGGTATGTAGTAATGTATTGCTACAGAACAAAATTTCTGACACCTTAGATTGTTATAAGGACTTCTAGATTTGTTACTAGACTGCTATCATTTGAGCTAATGTGATATTGGACAGTAGTGGGAGGTGATCATATTTTGTGTGGATGGTGATTAGAATGGGGATTACATACAAACCTAACCATTGAGGTTTTGTAGTACTTTTTGATTACTGTGTTCAGGAACTGTTGTGGAACATAGCTCTCCCTGCCCCTAGCGATGTTCTGGAACCTTTCTTGAACATGAGAGGTCAGATGTTTTCAATGAAAGATATTTGTACCTTTTTCTATGAAGAATTAAAAGGGAATTTCTGGAAAATTATTGCTTCATTAATTTCATAAAATCATTCAGGCTGGAAGGTATCTTGGGAGCGAGGGGGGTGGTTTCTAGTCCAGTGTCCTGCTAAAAGCAGGTCAACACTGAAATCGGACCAATTTGCTCCAGGTTTGTCCAGCTGGGTCTTGAAAACCCCCAAATATGGGGATTTCACAGCTTCTCTGGACAACATTTTCCAATGCTTGATTATCCTTATAGTAATTTTTTTTCTTTATATCCAGTCAGAATCTTCCCTGTTTGAGTATGACTGTTGTCTTTTGTTTCCCTGCTGTGCACATCAATAAAGAGCTTGGCTCCATATTCTTGGTACCTTCCGCTTAGGTACTGGAAGGCTGCTGTTAGGTCCCCCTGAAGCCTTCTCTTCTGCAGGCTGAACAAGCCTAGTTCTCTCAGCCCGTCTTCACAGATGTGTGCTCTAACCCTCTAACCATCTTGGTGGCCACCCACTGGACTTGCTTGAGGTTATCCATATCCTTTTTGTGCTGGGGGGACCAAAACCGGATATGGTATTTCAGATGTGGTGTAATGAGTGCCAAGTAAAGGGAAATAATTGGTTCCCTTGATTTCCTGGCAGGGCTTTTGTTGATACAAACCAATATGCTGCTAGCCTTAATTGCTGCCAGGGTGTACTGCTGATGTTTAGCCTACTGTCCACCAGCACCCTAGGACCTTTTCAATAGAGCTGGTCCCCAGCCTGTACTGTTGCAGAACTCAGCATTTGTCTCTGAACTTCGTGAGGTGCCTGTCAGCCAGTCTCTCCAGCCCATTTAGGTCCCTCTGAATGGCAGCCCTGTCCTCGAGTGTATCAACTGCACCCTCCTTTGGTGGTCTGCAAAATTGATGTATTGTCCCTTCCAGGAGAAAAAATGTCTCCTTTAGGCAACTGGTCTCCAAGTAGGTTACAAACAATTAGCCACTACCCTTTGAGCCCAGTGATCCTGCCAGTTTTTCACCCATCTAGTAGTTCATCCATAGAGACCATTATAACTTGAATGCAAGGATGCTGTGGAGGACCATGTTGAAAGCCTTGCTACTGTGAGGGTAGATGACATGCAGTGCTTTCCCTCTTATCCACAGATTTAGTAGTTACATCACAGGCAATTGGGTTGTTTAAGCAGTATTTGCACACGGTAAATCCATGCTGGCTATTCTTAATCATCTTTTCAATTATATTTCAATTAATATGTTAATAACAGACTGTGTAAATACATCTTACCCATGTATGTATGCCCAAAGTTTTCTCTCTTTGGGTGTAGCTCAAATAGTAGCAGACTCCTACTGGTCTGATTAGATGTTCAACCTTAGTAAGGAATTAGCTTAGTAGTAGTTATAAAATATGCTATTATGGGTGTATTAAATTGTATTTTCCCTTCTAGTAGAACAGCATTGTACTACAATGGAGTGCAGAAGTCTTAGAAGCCAAATTAACTGTTTACTATTTTATACTCTAGATGGTCTTTTGATAATTGAATTGTGTAGAGCCCAGAACAGGCCCCCATGCTACATCTACTTTTTATTAGTAGGTAAAAGACTGGTTGCTCTTGCTAGTTTCCTGTTGTCCTAAAGACCATCTGTAGCTGTTGGTAGCTGCTTTGTGTTAGAGAAGCTATTGAGGAAGCTGATTTCTTTTTTTATGCTATAATCTTTGGGAGATGATTTACAGATATTTTAGCTTGAATATTAATGATGTTATTAGTATTCTCCCCTATAAGATTAAAATAGAAAAATCAAAAATTTGGGAAGATGAGAGATATGAAACTAGAGGTAGAAAGAAAAACATACTTGTCAAAATAAATTGAGGAAAAGACTGATTTTAATTCTTATGGATACCAGTGTTTGAATGAGTTGCTGTTCAATGCCTTCACAGTTCTGATCAGTGCACAGTTTTTTCTTCCCTACAAATGGCAGACCATTCTAAAAGAGAGGGAACTGTAAACATAAGAGTAGACTAATTACACAGTTCTCTGAAAAAAATGTAAAGCATGGAGTGATTATATTAGTAGAGCCAAAGGAGAATGTATTTGGAAGCAATTCAGGTAATTTTCTAAAATAAAAATTATTTATTCCTTTATACCACCTTGAGTAATCTGCACATGAGATTTTGATTCTGGGATTGCTGCCATAAAATACAGTAATCCAAACAGCTGTTGAAAAAGAGAGCACTGACCTGCATAGATAACTTTCTCTTAACTCATGAACTGTTGTGCTACATGCTACAAAAACAGACTAGATATGGACTTGCCTTTTTAGCTGCATGTGATGCCTGGACTAGCCTTGCTTATACTTTTTTTTTTTTTTTTTAATATAAATTGCTTTATCTTCTTGAAAGGCACTGTCACTACTTTAAGTCCCTTTCTTAAAGAAATAAATGTTTTTCTAACGCTGATTTTTTTCTCTTCAACAGGGAGTGTCTTGGACAGCATGAGGTGAGTCACAGAAATTGACTTCTTAAATGGAATATGAAGTATATCTTTGTAAGTCTGCAAAAAGATATTAGTGAAATATTATATGGCTTTTCTGCATTTTAAAACCAATGAAGTACCTTATCACAAGGGCTTATGTATCAGAGGGTATTTTAGTACCTTATTGAAGAATACATGAACACTTGACCTTTTAGACTTCTTAGACAAAAATTAAAACTCATGATTTATGAAGCTGTTTGTGTAGCTTTGCATAGTTGGTTAACTGGTGTTTAAATTGATGTTGTCTTTTTTCATTACTTACACACTTACTTTTCATTACTTACCATACTTCTGGTTTTTTTCCTGCTCTATAGCTGTTCTTCTCTCCCTATACACTTTATTCACTTTTCCTAACTGCTGTGTCTTTTTCTGTGTGTATGTGTGTGGGGGGGGGTTGTTTGTTTGTTTGTTTTTCCTAATAAGGAATAGGAACAGTGTGGTGTACAGGAAAATTCTTAGTGACTTGGATCTAGGCATACATGAGTAAAAATGGGCAATATAGTGGAAACTCTTCTTCAGTGCTACTTGTTAGCTTTTCTTTTGGCATGCAGCATTCTCCAACCTAAAAGAAAGCAATTACCTATTTTGGCTTGCTTTAGAAGAAATATAATTGATATCTGAAGGCTAAAAACTACTTCAAAGGGTGATTACTGCTTTCTAGAATTCTTCACAAGCTTAAAATGCAATTAGATTTGTTACAGTTGGTACCTTTTTTAATAATCTTTTAATTTGTGTTGTAATTTTTTTGATAAAGTGAGCATGTATTTTGGCATTGCAGGTATATAACAAAGTTTATACACCAGCAGTCTTTCATGCTGATATATGGTCCAAGTAGGCTGCGAATAAAGCTTCCATAGAGCTAGTTTGCATCTTGTCAATTGCTGAAGAAAAGTGTGCTGTGAAAAATGCATGAGAAAAGCATGTGTATTTGTTGCTGTTGTTGGAACAGTGAATTTGTTTTTTCTTTCCACAATAAAGTTTGTAGGTTCTGGAAACAATGTTTTATTTTGAGCCAACGACACCCCTTGTGATAGGGTGAGATTTGATAAGTCTTATCTCTGATGAATTTATGTATAAACAAACTACAAGCTTTGTTTCAGTGACCCAGTGTAACTTACTTTAGACAATGTAACTGGTTTTGGTACTGATCAGATCTACACTGAGGTGAGTTTTTTTTTTTGTCCCTTCCCCGTAATACAAGACAGTATGGATCTGCTTATTAGAGAAAATAGTTCTAATTATTACGTATTTATAATTGCTTACTATAGAATAATTAAAAAAAACCCTCAGTTGCATAGCAGTCTTAACAGCATCAGTCAATGGATTTGGGTCATGTTTTCTTTATAGGTTAGTATAGAAGCTAAGAAATAATCCCAGCAAATCTGATGTTAATGGCTTACATTTGTTTGTGCTGTTTGATATTCTGGACTGAACTCTTCTTCAGTGAGCCAGCAATGTGCAGTGCTCTCTTCCCGCTCACGTTTAGCAGTCTCTGGAGTGGAATTCAGTGTCCTAATCTTTGAGATCTTGATAGCAGTAGAGGGGAAAAAATGGTTGGTTTGGGGTGGGGGGGAGTGGGGGCAGGGGAGAGGAGAGGGGGTGTTTACAGTGTATTCAATGTCCATTATATGCATTTTCATGTTGTCCTGAGACCTCTGAAAAGACGGGGAAAAAAAACCCTCTGGGTTCAGTGTTCTGCTGCCACCTTGACTTGATGAGTAGTCTTATCTCAGAATAATTTTCTTGTGTTAGCAAGAGGAAAAACTTGCATATTTTAATGAACACTTGCCCTGCTGTACTAGTCTCCAGCCACTAAGGTGAGGTTGGCTGGAAAGTATGAGTTTTCACAGGTGAGCAAAGTAGCAGTTTTCTCAAGTTTCTGCTACAAAGAGGGACTCATTGCTCTACTGTGTATTTTGCATAATGTGTTAGATATAAAAGAAATAAGCTAGGAATGAAACAAGACTTAAAAAGGACAAAGTCCTTATCAAAATGCCTGCCGAAGATGAGTGGAAGAAAGACAGTGAAAGCAATCAGACTAGCAGTTGGATTCTGTTACCATCATAAGCGGACTTTGTGTCTTTACACTCTCACTTGGACTATAATTCTGATTTGTGTAGGTGTTATTTTTTAATACTGATGAGGTTTTGGGTTTTTTGTTTGTTTTTAATTTCAATTTGGCACTTTTTAAAAAGCATTTTAAGGGATTGATTTAGTTCTAGCTCTTAAATGTCTGCATATTCAGAACAAGCAGTCCATCACTTGAGACAGCAGACTATTTTTCTTTTCAAATAATTGTATAAAGTCTGAGTTCAGTGGAAGTATGATTCTGTATAATATTTAACTTAAAATGAGATTTCCTTTAGCTACAGTGTGCAACCTTCTCTTAAATACTTTACTACATAAAATTTTTGAATGTCTTTACATATATCTAAAGTCAATAACTTCATCCTTATATTTAGGATAAAAATATATTTTTGGATAGGGTATCCAAACTATTGTGATATTTAATTCTCTTGTAATTTTAATCTTCATTTCAGATTTTTATTCATATAGTTCATTTTAGTTCATTAAATATTGGAAGGGAGATGTTTTAGTTTTGTCTTTAGCTTTTGTTTTTGCAGTGAGTGTTTTGAGTATCTTGTAAAGTCAGTCTCATCATTCTTTTCAGGCAGATAGAACTTTTATTCTTGATCCATTTTTGTAGAAAAAACAGTGTTATTCTGTACCTCTTGTTTTCTGTATGCCAATGCTGTGTTCTTTTGCTGTAGTTTTTGTTGTGTTGTAAAGGCTATAGCAGTAGAAGTGTCATAGACAGAACTGAATGGCTTTGCTTGTCTGTCTTTTTTTGTGTGTCCTTTTTAGCTGTGGTTCAGTTTTTTTAGAATGAAGAACATTATTATGCCTGAGGTAAAACTATGTAAAACTTGATCAGATTAATCTCTATGACTATATAGTTTATGAATTTTTTTTATTTTTTTGAAATTGAAAATTTCCTTGCCATACTGTAATTGACTTTTTCATATTTGAACTGATTTATCTGTTATCCAACAGATAAATACATTTACCAAATACTAAATACATTTACTTAACTTCTGAAAGTTGTCTTATCCTTTTTTTCCTTGCCATTATCCTGTGGAATGCCTGTGGCCTGAAAATGATGCCTCCTTATTTTCTTTTTCCATTCAGCTTTCATAAATTACTTTTGGTTCTCATCTGCTTTCTTTGATCATCAGCTCATCAACCTGTGGAAGTGTGTGTGGATTTCTTTGATATTCATCTTTGTAGCAGTAGTAGCAACTTCTACTTAGTCATTGCAGAAATGCATTCCAACTATAGAAAGCAAAACTTCCTCTACCTTGTTCTTTTGATTTCTTGCTAATAGCCATGCAGAAGGACTGCTGTCAAGAAAAGGAAACAAAATTCAGAAAACAAAATAGATTTAAAATTCAAATTTTCACTACAATGGCAGCTGAGTTCAAAATAATCTCTTTTATTATATTGCACTTGGGATTTAGAGGCAAGCTGAAGCTATGCTGGGTACAGCTGGCAAAGCTGGGTTACTCTCAGCGTTGGCAATCTGCAAGCTGCCACTGATGCCTGCTGGCTTGCCTGCTTTGCTGCTTCTGGTATCATTCAGTATAAAATTTTATCTAATTTGGTATACACGAGGGATGCAGAAGGGATGCTCCTACTTCTGCCCATGCTCAGCTTTGTGCTTCTGCTAATGCTCTTTAATTGGAGCTAGTGGTTGTGTCTTTACCATAGGGGGATAGGGAGGTAGAAATCATTGCCCTAATCTGCTGTTGCTGCCTGAGCCACAGCAGAACCAATAGGGCTAAAAATCAGAGCAGAAATGGAGGAGCAAAGGAAAGGCAGAGAAGTGGACAGTGGCAGATTTCCATGTCTAATACACCTTTTCTTTCCTCCTTTTACCTTGCAGCAGCCTTTGGCTAGTTGTGTTGATGCTGAGCTGAAATTGTGACTCTAAGACTGGAGGAGGATAGGATGTGATGGATATTAGGAATGATAAAAGCTGTCTGTGTGTGCGCGCATGCACTTGGTATAGCACTTCCCTCCTTGGGACCCTCTTTTTTTATTAGGTTTGTCACTGGCTTTTGCTCATTTGGGTCAACGGAAGCATAAGTCTCTGGAGATGGAGTTGTGGGATGTTTGCAGGCAGGAGTGTGTACCAGGCATTCAGAGTTCTTACCTCAGCTGTATTAGTGCTTTAACCAGCATAACAAGCTTCAGTTTTGACATAGAGATGTGACAAGTTGGACACAATAATATTAGGATTTTCTCCGGTGTATTTTCTCCATGCTTGCTGTCCAGACTCCTCCTGTTTACAGAGTCTTTGTGGGTTGGGACGACGAGAAGGAATTAAGAAGTTTTTGTGAATGAATGGCATTTTACAATGAGTTGATGCAGAATGCAGCCCCTTGCTGGGTAGGTCTAGAAAATGTTTCTAAGGCAAGTGGATTCAAATCCTGCTTTGTATAGTTTTACTTTATGATTGAGGGAAACCAACATTTTCATAGTGCTAAAGGGAGAATTTTCCGCACTCTGACCTGTGTGGTTCTATCCTCTCTTCCCTGCTCTAGTTCCAGTGCTTACCTGGTTATATGGCCAGTCACCTTGCAAACGTAGCAAAAGAAAAAACTTTTTAATGAATTACTTTTCTACCATTTTCCTTCATTGAATTGACTTGCTCTTAAGACAGCTGTGTGCTAGAACTTGTTCAAAGTAGGTGGGTAGGAGTGTGCTGTAGGGAGTGTAGAGTTGGGGGGGAGAAGTGGAAGGGGTACAGTGTGAAGCTGCTCAGTCAGCTTAAGCTGTAGCATAACCTATTGTGGCTGGACTAAAGGTCTGATTTTATGTCACAGTAGCCTATCATATAGTAACTGTACAAGCAGTTTCTGTTGTTCTCTGCAAAGTGATTGTTATATTAAAAACAAAAAAAAACTCCCACACAAAACAGGCTTTTGGCAGCATCACAGAAACTAAATTTGTCATGTGAATATTATATGGTGATTAGAATATGAGAACAGTGAATTCCCACTGTACTTGGGATATGGAGGGTACTTGCACTCTTCAACTCTAGGAAAGTAACAGAGTTAACCAAGTTAGGAGCCTACACTCCATTTCAGTGCTAATGAAAATTATAAGTTCCTAAACTGATACTCTGAGTTATGCTATAAAGCTCTGTTAACTGGAGTGTTAACCTCAAACTAGACAGTAAAATAGCTCATAAGGAATTAAGATCCTAATCCTGTTACAGTGCTGTTTTTCTTCTCCTCCCCACTCCTGGGAGATATTTGATATAGTCAATGTTTGTTTTTCAGAATTTCTGGCTTGCAGGCTGTTTTTTGTTTGCAAGTTTCTAGCACTTCATTTTAGAATTGTAAGATGTTTTGTTTGTATGATGACCATAGCAACATTGTCTGTGCGAAAACAGACTGTAACCTGCTTCTGTAATAGCTGTAAAGCACCTTGGGAATCTTTAATGGAAGGCACAAGTGAAACTCAGAGAGAAGGACTAAATAGCACTAAAAGCTTTGAGAATGTAATAGTGTGTGTGTTTTTTGTTTTTTTAAGTGGGGGGGAGGGCTATGCTGTGAAAGTTAGACAGCTTGTTTAATTAATAAAGCAGATTTTCCTACCTGATATGTCGCAGTGTAAAACAAGTGTGTGGTCGTGATGGAATGGGAACCTGAAGTCTTAAAGTCAAATAGACTTTGAATGGATTTTTCTTCTTTAAATTGGCAAAGATACTTAGGAATCAAAATTTCTCTGTGATGATGCTGTACGTTATAGTTAAGGGTTTTTTTTTTTTTTTTTTAATGTTTAGGTTAGCCCATTACCATGTCACTCTGCAGGTCCCTACTCATGTAAAAGACTTTGTGGACGGCTGCTTGATTGTCAGAATCACACCTGTATGAAAGAATGCCATTATGTTACTAAAATCAACAGTAATGCAGATGGAAAGAAGGTAAGCTGATTTCCTTTTTGCTGTTTGTTTTTGTGTATATTAAAAATTGTCTCTTCACTTATGTGCAGTTTTAACTGGAGAGCAAAGAATTTGCGACTGGGAGACACAAGATCTAGTCCAGATTCCGCTGGGAGACTTACATGGGTTCTGTTCGCGTTGGCATTGTGACATTTAGCTAGTCTATACTTGTAGACTATAAAACTGGAACAACATTATGTGTTATTTATAAATGCTGTGCCCTTTTGTGTTACATTGATATACTATTTTGTTACTTTGTTTTCGTCAAAACCTTATTTAAGATTGTTGACAAGCCTCTCCTAGAGCCAGTTTTCATAACTATCCAGATTACATGGCTTCCTAAGTTCTTGACCAAAAATGTAGTCTTTTATTTAATCACACACATTCATCTATGTACAAATGCACCTGAAGTCTACTGGAGAAACTGTTTGCTGATGAGACCTGTATGTGGGTTGAGGAGGCTAGCAAATTTTTAAGGAGAAGCACTGGAAATGCTGCAGAACAGGTGAAGACTTTTTAAAGCACTAGGGCTGCAGGTTCATGTTTATCAATGTCTGTACTAGAAACTGTCATTTATTAGATTAAGAAACTGGTTAAGAAAAGATTAGATATTAGTTGCTGAAAGTAATAATTCTGAAAATGGAATAATGTGCAAAGCTGAAAGCTGTCCTAGTTTTGAGCGGTCAAGAGCGCACATTCTGTGGTTTGAGAAAATCATGATTTCAGAGGAAATAGCTTTAAGCTTTTAAAGAATGACTTTAAAACAAATTGTAATATGGGTCTGTCAGGGCATTTAGAAAGCTGAGCAAGCATTCAATCAGATACAGGACATAACTGTATTTATATTTAACTTAAACGGGATGATTTCCCTGTGAATCCAAATCCTAGAAGTGTTGTTGTCTAATAACTGTATATATTGCAGTTACTGTAACATTCTATTAATGACTGTGGCGCCTTTGTCTGAGAAGTAACAGTATAAACTGTTATTACGACTTGTGGAGCAGTAACATGCAGCAAGAGAGCAACATTACTGAATATTGAGGGTGACAGCTCTTCAAGCTTCTCCAGTTAGTACTGTAAGAGGATGTTGTCTTACACCTTCAGTTAAACCAATGAAAATGTCTATGGGTCAGGACACTGCATAGCTAAGTTTGAATGGAACTGTGCATTCTCAAAAAAGGGTGTCTATGTACTTGCAAAGTATGGGTAAATTTCACTTCTCTGTTTTCTCTGAATTTTTATAAATTCACGTTGTTTTTGACCCTTAGAACTTTTGTTCTGGTTTGTTGATAGAGACTAAACTGCAGGTGTAGTCTGAGACTGACTGATTAAGTTTCTTTTTATATGTTTGAACAATGATTTTTCTGTCTGGAATTAAGGTTTGTTCCACATGTTGTGCTAGAAAACTTAGAAAGGCCAGTTGTTTGCCTTTACTGACTGTTGCTTAAGTCTGATATTGCAGTTTTCAAAATGCTTTTGGTTGCTGGTATTTTCCTGAGATGTGACATTTGGGGGAGTTAAACTTTGTGAATGACCAGTGTACAAAGGTTCGTTTTAAAACTTCAGCAAAAATAGTTCAGCTGTATAAGCAAAAGTTAAGGGGCTCAGAAGAAAATTGGTGGGGGAAAGCTGTAGTTAAAACTTAAACCTTTATGCCCTTATTTTGAACAGCATACAGTAAAAGTTTGGCATGGAAGTAGTCCTCTTGGAGAAACATTGTGTAGCATCATTTTTGGTTGAATCCACTTTACTTTGTCTGACTTAAATGTAACTTCAGGCACACCACCACATTCCAGTTCTCAAAATACTGTGCTGTATAGGTCCAATTGTTAAGTCATATCAGTTTATCTGTGTATATCTAACTGCAGACTGGGATTCTCAATGAGTCATCAAGGAGAAAAATAGGAATAGAAATGGAGCTTAATATACCTTGCTGTAACAGAAGTTCTTGACCTGGACTGAGAATGACACTACAGCTCTTGTAGACTGTCATATATGAAGCTGAAACAGGGTGCATATTGTTAACTTAATGCTTTTTGGAAGATTATACAAACCAACATACACATATGGAAGTGAAACAGCTTACAGTTTGTTGGCTTGTTTTGAGGAGGAGAAAAAAAAAAAAAAAAAGGCAAGCAAACAAAAACTTCCACGCCCCAGTATTACAGGGCAATATGTCGTGATTGAAGTATTGCAAGAACATGTTGGATGGAAAGTGTTAGTTCTGAGTATGAAATTACTTTTTTTTCTGAAAGTGTTTTCTTTAGAGAATTAACAAGCTTAATGGCAATATTTCCAAAGCCTTAATATTAAGAGCTTGTTTTATGCCCAAAAGGGAAAATAGAAGTCTGTCTCTTTGACCTACAAACACTGGCATTGCTGCTTTTCTTCTCTTTCTTTGCTTGAGGAATATCTTAATGAATAGCAGGATTCCTGTGGAAAAAAATACCCCTAATCTATTCCTCTATATAAAAGCTTGCTAATATCATCTAGCAAACATGTTTGGCACTTTGTTTAGTAATTTGTTTTTATTTTGTTAGACAGGTCCAGAATGTTTGCAATGTGAAGAGGAGTGTACCAAGCCACGGCCATCTGGCTGTCCTCACCGATGTGTTTTGCCCTGTCACCCTGGGGATTGCCCATCATGCCTTCAGATGCTTAAAATAAAGTGTCACTGCAAACTGTCAATACTCTATATTGAATGCTTGTAAGTAGATGATGAGTTGGGTTCAGTTTTGACAAGTACTACTAACTGGAAACCATTTGAAATGTCTAGGGATGGGAGTTACCCTGATGGCAAGTTATAACATTTTTCTTTGAGGATTATAATTTATAATATAATATATGCCGTTTCTATTTAAAATTTGCCAGTGTTTTATTTGGTGGTATTGCTAAAACTATTAAAAGTACGTGGAGTCTCATGGGCAGAACTCTTTTTCGTAGAACTGTTTTTGTAATTCTTTTATAATATAGTAATATATGTAACTATGTAAATGTAACTATATAAATATATAGTAATCTGTATAATATAATTAATCTATATGTAATTCTTTTACAGTATATAAGGAAGAATTAGAATGAATGTAGTCAGTGTAAATTATAACTAAGACTTACAAAAGAAAGGACTTCTGAAATGAAATGTCCTTTAGTTTGTCTTTTTTTAATTAGAAAACATGTTTTTAATCACTTGTGCCCCTTTTTAATTGGCCACTTTAATTGTGTCTCTTAATTGTTTGGGAGGGGACAGGGAGGTGCTAGCTTTTACTAAATGTAAGACGAACTTGTGGATTTGAATTTTATTCTCTCTATGCATATTACTCTGAAAACACTCATCTGACACTTATACGCCCTTCTTTGTCTGTTCTCCTTAAAGTACTTCAAATCTTCTTAATTTATGTGCTCTTCTCTTATAGACACTTAGTACTGTTAGTTCCACATTATGTGGAGCATACTATTCTTTACGAGCATAAATACTTAAAATGCATCCCAACTGTACTGTCTTGTGTTGTTTTTAATTTAGTATTTATCACAAATACATGTTTTCTTTTACAGAAAACTAACTTGTGCTGATTTAAAAGAAAAGGATCTTCTTACTTCCTGCAAAAATCAGTGTCCAAAAGAGGTAAGCTGTATTAACAAAGAAATACTCAGTTTGATGGATGTCTGGAGCTTGTGGATAAAAGAGAAATAAGTGTATGTGTATCTTGACTTCAGCAAAGTTTTTGACACAGTTTCACAGGCCATTCACAAAAGCAAGCTGGAGAAGCTTAGTCTAGATGATCGTGCTAAATGATAAATGCAAAAGTTGTTAGTAAATTGTACTCAGAGGGCAGTTTTATGTTTGTGGTCAACTTGGAAGGATATATTAAAGGATCAGGGATCTGTTCCCAGGGCAGTACTAGTGAATGCTTTCATTAATGGCCTGAATGATTAAACATGGAGATGAGGCTGAAATGGGAGCATATGTCCTGTAAGCTGATTTAAAAACTGACTTTGAATATATATCCCCAAAATAATAAGATGCCATTTGGTTAGTACAAATACTGAGAATTTTAGTTGTGGTTGATTATTTTTGGCTAAGTGCAGGGCTAGTAATCACAGTCAGTGTAGTAATTCTGAAAAAAAGGGATTTTGGACTTTACAAGTTGCTTCAATAGTGAAATATATGCTAAATAGTGTTAAAATATAAGACAAACCAAATAATCTTCCTGCTTTATTCAGCATTGGTAGCCTTCAGCTAGACAGATGTTTAATTTTGGGTGGTGGGCCAATTGAGGAGGATCTAGAAACGTGACAAGAGTTAAGGAATGAGGAAAGTGGAAGAATTAAGATTGTTCAGCCTGAAGAGAAGAACAAGGATATATGACAACAGGATTTGGGTATACAAAAGTTTGCTGCAAAAAAAAGAGAAGAAGAATATCCTTATTGTATGATGCAAAAGCTGGGAAATGGTGGACTTAGGTATATCAGTGAGGAAGATTCATGTTAAATATTACTTCTGAGTAGTGAGACATGTGAAGTGGTGGGGAAGAATTGGGTGGCGATACTACAGAACTTGCATTGGTAAAGACCTTAACAGCTTAATCATGTATCAGGATTGATACAGATAATACTGCTCTAAGACCAAAGGATGGGCTAAATGACCTCTTCCTAGTCCCTTCCAGCCCTGTGATTTGTGCTGCTTGCCTGTTTCCAGAAATCCTTGTGTGGCTTTTTTGGGGGGTATGGCTTTTTTTTTTTTTTTTTTTTTTAATGTTTTGTCTTTTTTTCTTTAGCTGGTATTAGTTGTAGTGAGGGTGACAGCCCTTTTTTCACTCCATTCCTCACTGTAGGAAAAGAAAATTTGCCAAGTGGAAGAACAGGAATATTGTCAGGAGTATTTTGGAGAGTGTTTCCAAGGCTAAGCTCTTCTGAATTTTTGAGAAAATCTCCTTCCATGAAAAAAAAAAAAATGCTTGTACTAAGGAAAATATTTTATCCCATAATCACTTATTTCATTGTTTGCCTTGTTTTGTCTAGCTAAGTCTGTCACATGCAATGTCAAGCTGATGGTCATAAATAACTTAATCCAACTCATTCTTCACTGATTCCACTTGGTTCCTTTATGCTAGTTTATCTTTATACTCTATGTCCACTAGACAGACACTTCTATCTCCTTAACTAATCTCTTGTAGCTCTGAATTCTGCGCCTACCTAATAATTCTGGATCCAAAATTTTCTCCTGTTCCCTAATTTTCCACTGTCAGAACTGTCAAATTTGAATCCTTGTACTGAATAGAAACCTTTTTAGTTTTTGAGTAAGTACAAATGCAAAAATTTGTAGCACTTCTGCTCATTTCCCAACTATCTCTGCTGCTCTTTTTTTCAGACAAGATAATGTTAACAAATTCCTGACACCCCCCCACACCCCGCCAAGTCTGTGCTCTGTACTGTGTACCTACTTTTATCTTCTGCTTTTTTGCCCTTGTAGATGCCTTTCTGATATCTTTCTGTTCATCCTCCTTATTTGTGTTGCACAAGTAAATGATTGTGCCTGTCACAATTTTCTCATCTGGATGTCTAAAAGTTCTCTTCCTAGCAGGGGAAAGCTTTTGGATATTATTTCATTGTCCATTTACCTCTTAATTTTATCCTTTCATTTCCCTCTCTGTTACTTCATTTTCATTTGCTCCAAGACTTCCTCTTTATTTTCAAGAGTGCTCGTAATCTTCTAACATGAACTGCGTTTTTCTGTACTTCAGCTTCTCTTCTAAGATCTCTTCCATGTCTCATTTTTGACCTTGATTAAAGCATCTGTTGTAATTTTTCTGCATGTATTCCCAAGACTCAGTCTGTGACTTAAAATCCCTCTAGTAGTGGTCATGAATTCTGGTTTGCAGTTCAGAACTGCCCTTTTCCACAGATGTGAGCATTTTGTTTGTTGTTCTCTCCTCCCCGCCCCCATACAATAGGATGTGATGAAGGCTCAGGACCACAGAATCAACTTCAGTTGGATAAAGTTTTTGTTTTATTCTAAAATTCTTGTTCCTATAGATGCCTTGAAAAATAAGGTTTTCTGTAGCTCCTGCTATCTGAAGAATCTTTAATTGCAACTGGTGATGTAAAAATGCTTCCCCATCCCTCCCTGTGTTTCTAGCTCTATTTCTTCCTGAGTTTGAAACATAAAGGTACTAGTATTGTCCTGCTTCAGGGAGTCTGAATCTTTTTTTCACAATTCATTGTACTTTCACCTGATCCTGTTTTGATAACCTCTGAAGTACAATATGCTCTTTTTTATCTTTTTTTCTAAAAAATTCAGTATTTTAACTTTCCTTTTCTGTGAATATCAAATAATACTAGGAATACTATGTCAATTTTAAAATTATACAATGTTTATTTGTAACTTTGAGAAAATTGCCTAGCTGTATCATAACACAGATTATACAAATAGCCTCTGTTAAACGACTCACTGATATGTTAAACAGGATTTGAAGGAGCAATCTCAACAGACCCACTCCCCAGCATATATGGATCAGGCCAGTTGGGGGTCCTCATAACAAGGATTTACAAGCAACTTGGCCAAGATATAAGATGGATAGGACTACAAAACTTTTAAAGTTCATAAATCAAATATTTCTGCTCAAAAACAAATTGGGAGTTTTTTGTGTACAACTCTAACTGCCTCAAGTTAATTTCAATTTAGTGTTTTATGAGCATTTTCTTATTTAATGTCAGAAGCTGACCTTGGGTTACTAGAAGAGCTCAGGGAAGTTGCTGCTTGTTATAAATCAGTGTGGACTAACTCTACCAAAGTTTAGAATAATACAATTTAGGTTCTAAAGAATACGTTTTTTTACTGAGATCCTAGATTTGAGATGTCTGTTTTTTTTCTTTGTTAATGGAAATTGTAGTAGACAATACCATATTTGAATTACAAGTAGCATGCTACTTATGGAGATTATGAAAATCACTTAGTTCTATTGTCTGGTGCCTTAAAAAAATACTTGAAAGTCTTGCCAGCTTTCATGCTTTTGTTTTGGCTCTTTTAGTATAAAACAAAAAAAAGGACTTCTAGTATTATACAGTACAGCTTGCATTTCCTTTCCACTTTAGGGAGCAGCAAGTCTTTGATATTGCTGCAGCTGTTAGCTGGGATGCTTTAATTAAAAGTTCTTTCTCTTGTTTGGTAGCAATAACAAAATATCCTGTTGAAGGAAATTTAACTTCTTTTTATTTAATCGGTAGTGATTAAATTCTTATGATCATGTTTGCAGATGCTTTGGGACAAATCTTAAGTAGAAATTTCCATGGGCTATCAGTTTTCTTCATTTGTATATTCATGTCAATATCTGTGTATCTCTGTTTATCACTTACGTTCTTCTGTGTAATTAGTAATTTTTGGCAAAATAACAGTACTTTAAGAGTGCATACTGTCTAGAAGTGAAATATGTGACCATGCTGTGATAAATCTCTCTACTGTGCTGGCGTGTTAGAATAATGTCATAAGCTTTAAGAGTATGGGTATCAATTATTTTTGTATAAGAAATTTTATTTTCTGTAATAATTCTGTAAACATCTCTTGAAAATGTGCATGGTTTTTAGAAATTTAATTTTGAAAGGTGAATGAACTGTTTCGTTACATAAGATTTTCCTCAATGTCTGGCATAAGCAATGGAGGTTTTCAGAGCTCTGGAAGCAGAACCACGCTTTAAACTAACGAGTCTGCCACTTGAGTTGGAAATGATAAACTTACCTTTGGTGCTTAGCTTTTGGGATCGCTACCCAAGAGCGATGCTTTCCTTGCAGGTGTGTTAACAGAATGTGTCAAATACCTGGTGGAAGTCAGTAAGCCTTCATAAATGCTGACTATTTCCGTTGTCATCAGACGAAATGTTAAGGTTTAAATGAGTTGCCTAAGTCAGGGGGAAAAAAGCTCATAGCATTTCTTGTGTTCAGGGCTGTGGATGAAAGTGCTTTCTTTGGAAGCACTTGACATGTCAAGCGCAAAGCCTGTTTGTTTTGGCCCTTGGTACACTAGCTATTGACTATGAGAGATTTTTATATGATGCAAAAAATCCAACAGGACATACACTTTGTTTTAACACCTAGTAGCTCATCATGTATGCTTAAAAACAAGCAAGCAAAGCCATTCCCATTACAATATCCAGTAGAAGAAATGATGGGATTGCTCCTGGTCACTGAGCTCATGAGGGAGATGTTGTTTTTGCCGTTCAGTTAACTGATCTAGTTAACATCTAGAGTACTGTGTCCAGTTCTGGGCTCCCCAGTACAAGAGGGATGTGGCACTGCTGGAGCAAGTCCAGCGAAGGGCCACAAAGATGATTAGGGGACTGGAGCATCTCTCTTATGAGGAAAGGCTGAGAGCTGGGCCTGTTTAGCTTGGAGAAGAGAAGGCTGAGAGGAGATCTTATCAACGTGTACAAGTATCTGAAGGGAGGGTGTCAAGAAGATGGAGCCAGACTCTTTTCAGTGGTGCCCAGCGACAGGACGCGAGGCAACGGGCACAAACTGAAACACAGACGGTTCCATCTGAACATGAGGAAATACTTTTTCACTGTGAGGGTGACAGAGCACTGGAACAGGTTGCCCAGAGAGGTTGTGGCGTCTCCTTCTCTGGAGATATTCAAAACCCACCTGGACGCGATCCTGTGCAAGGTGCTCTAGGTGACCCTGCTTGAGCAGGGGGGTTGGACTAGATGATCTCCAGAGGTCCCTTCCAACCTCAACCATTCTGTGATTCTGTGATCTTCTTTATTTTATATGTTGTCTTTGCATTGGTGGGAGTAGAAAGAAACTGACACTGCCGCCTTCCTTCTTGTCCTGCATCCCCTGTGGATGTGAACAGTGTATGCTTACACAGAGAACAACATGTGTAAACATAGCTTTCAGTATTGGACTAAACACATTTGTGCCGTGCAAATTTTGCTCTAATGGTGTATAATGCAAGAATTTCTATTGCAGTAACACCTGGAAGTTCTGATAAGGGCTACTGTGTAGAATTTGCAGCTCTTTACATTTGTCAGCTGTTAAATCGATTTGTTGGGCTTTGACACTATTAATGGAAGTGGAAGTTGGAAGTGATAGTTCCCACCACGGATAGTTTTGGCCTGTGTGGGATGACTTGCAGGTGAGACTATAACATTGCTGCTAATTGTGCCTGATGCTTTTGAGTAGGGGAAGGGTGTCACTTGCCGGTCGCTAGTGAGCAGCCTCAGCTCTTACACCTGGGAATAAAAATTGTTACTGGTGAATCAGGTTGGCTTCATTCTGTGTTCCTGACTAGTAGTCTGAACTCGAGGCTCAAAGAAGTTTCTCTCCTCATCTCTTCAGAATAAAGTAAAATGCAAGATAGATTTACTTGATGATCAGTTGTGCCAGTCTAACCTGAATTCTTTCTTTGACAAGGTGACTGATTTCTTTCCCCTCTCCCCAGTTAAAAAAAAAATAGATTAGATCTGCTGCGTCAAGCTTCAGTAGAGCAGTTGAGGCAATGCCACACAGCAGTTAGCTAGTCCAAATAAAGAAGATTAATAGAAGGGCTGCGGAGGATTAAGGCAATAATTGGTTGTGTTTCTTAAGTATATACATCTCTCTAAATGAATAGTTAGACAAAAGAGGCATTAACAATAAGGAAATTTCCCAAGGATTGTATTGAGGACTGATCTTGCATTGTTTTCAGAAATGACCTTGGCACCAAAAAATAGGAATGCTCTTGGAATTTTTTGATGAAAACTTGTGGAGTGTTGTCAGTACCAGACAACTGAAGAAATGCATGTGCAGAAGCAGATAACCTTTAGGGTGTGGTATTAGATACAGAAAAAATGGTAAGACCATTCATATAAGACTAGTAATAAGTTCTTGAGAGACAGCAAAAATTCTTGTTGTCACAGCATGATTAGCTGGAGAGAAATGTAAATGAGAGCTGAAGATGTGTTGGGCAAGATATTCTATTAAGACTAAGGTATAATTAAGGCATTGTACAAAGTCCTGCTGAGATGTCATTTGGAATATTGTATGCAGTTCTGGCTACTGTGTTCAAGAAATATTGATTTAAGCTGGTTGAAATTCAATGAAGGGAATACTGTGGGAATAAAGAGTCTTTTATAAAAGAACAGTCAAGAAATATTTCAATATGAGGATAAGAACAAATGGGTTTAGACTGTCTAGAATAAATTTAGGAAATTAGAGAAAAGGTCTTGCTTCTTGAAGACATGAAGTCTTGGAACAGCCTCCCTAGTCCCAACAGCAGAAGAGGGGGGGAAAAAAGATTTGTTTTCAGTGTAAGGCTTGGTCCAGTCATATAGGGATCATATAAGGTAGCTGCCAGTAGCAAGAGGGGTCTGGACTTGAGGACTTAGTTTCCTTCCAGTCCTATGTGAAATATGCGGTGACAGCAAATAAAAGGAATTGAACCCCAAATCACAGAATGGATCACTAGCGGATACTTTAGTATGATAATAGTGTTTGACTTGACATGAAAGCATGTTTACTTGTTGCATGATTTTTAGATGGAAAGTTTTACATTCTGTTTTAGGTATGTGTTCCATGACTCTAGGCTTTAAGTTAAGCCATTTCATTTGTACTTCTAAAAATCAAAATTTACTAATCAGCAAGAAATGTATATACTAGAATTTTATAATTGTGTTATGACATACTCTCATTTTTGTGAATGAAGTGATGTAGCATGTACACATCTATGAAAAATGTATATCTTAATTATCTCTTACAGCATTTTCCAAGCTGTATTAATTCCTTGATGACACTTAACAGCTGAAATTTTGCTTTTTACTAAGAGCACCAATACCACTTTTTTTAAAATCGTTTTGGGGTTTAAAGCTACCTTTATAAATAAGTCAGATGTCTTATGCAAGATACCACCTTCAGTTATTAACAACATTAGGTTTTGTAATAGAAAATGGCATATCATTATTGTTAAGGTTTTATATGGGCATGTGTATGAGCAAGATATTTTTTTTTTCAGTCAAGTTCCTAACAAAGTGAAATGATTTGCTCTTGTGCCATTTCATATCTACTGTAACGCTGGGAGTACTGCTGTATTTCTAACAGTCACCATAGTTAAATTAATGTCTCAGTTTGTAACACAGTAGTCTTTCTCAAGTACCAGAAATGGGATTACTTACCAAATGCAGAGATTCCTGATTTTGTGAAATTATTTGGGACTTAAGAACATTGGCAACCTGTATTTGGCTTTTGCATAGTTCAGAACATTCTTACATGTAAAACTTTCTTTAGTGGTGTTTTTGCACTTCTGGTACTTCTGATTCTTCCCTCTTTCTGTTGGCTCTCTGGTCTATAAGTAGCTACAGTACAGTTAATCTCTGTTTTCAGTTTCTTCCTACCTTACGTACCTGTGTGTTGCCTTCCTCCCCCCCCCCCCCCCCAAAAAAAAAAAAGCTAGGGTAATTATTGTTGTATAAATAATTGCAATGATGACTCTGTTCTTACAGATAACATTTTGAAAACAAAATTGGTTTTAATCAAGCTGTGCAAATAAAATCTTTAAGGGGAAAATTGTTCTACAGGAAAAGAAATACTTTGAATAACAGGCAAACATTTGCAAAAAAAAAAAAATCACTATTTCGTAAGTGAAAAACTGATAAGTTGAATGGGTTTTTCTGTTTAACTATGTCTTTAATAAAGTCTGTTCATAGATTCTTTGTAACTAGCCAGTCTTTTTTAGATCTGAGATAATCTTTTTTGTTTTTTGTTGTTTGTAGTTGCCGTGTGGTCACCGATGTAAAGAGATTTGCCATTCAGGTGTCTGTCCTCTGAACTGCAACCAGAAGGTTAAACTCCGATGTCCCTGTAAGAGACTGAAAAAGGTAAGTTCTCGGTTACAGTTTTGAGAAAGATGCATCTTTGCTTTTTCCTAGGCTTGTATGACTGGATTGTCTCTGGTGCAGATTGGAATAGGTCCAGTTAGTTCGGTAGAGCTGTAGTAGTTCACATCAGCTGAAGATCTGGGCTGCAATATGAAAAGATTCACTAGAGAACATAAAATCCTATTAGTTCTAAAATATAAAGCTATTGCAAGTCAGGTAGCTAACATCTGCAAGCACACTTGTTTTTTTTTTTTTTTTTTTTTTTTTTGTGGCTCCATTGGAAGATTAATCAGATGATCTGGAGTGATTTAGTAAGAAAAAGTACTTTTTTTTCTGAAGAGTTCAGGAAAGTGTTCCAACTTATGTAATTAAACAAAATCTCAGATGTTATATCTGTGAATCCCTAACCAATGTGATCAGTTAGTTTTCTGCAAATCTAAAAGCAACTACAGGCATCAGCATTTTTAGCTTTTAACAAGGTGAACAGTCTGCATTTATGGATAACTACCTATATTTTAGGTTGCCTGTATTACTGTGGTACAAAACAGTATTGGCTTCTGCCATGGATAAATTATTCTATTCTGTGTCTAAATGTCCCTCTTGGATTCAGTCTTTCTTTTGCTCTTGTAGAATCCAGAAAACAATTGGTTAAACATATAATTGGACTTCGCTTTCCTGTCTTTAAAATATACCTGCAAGTCTTCTGCCAAACGTAATTGCGTATGGAAGGAGTAGCTATTAGGGACCTTCTATTTCTATAACAGCTCAGTTATGTCTAGTTGTTACTGTCTCTAACTTTCATCGCATTTTTGAAAAATATGGAAAATGTCATATCTCCTACTCTTTTGTATTCTAGTGCTGAATTGTATCTCACTGTACAGCTACTGATGTTTAGACCAGTTCAGATTTCATTGTCCCAAATGACGGGACATATTTTTCACTTCTGTGGATCTCCAGTTCGGGAGTGCTGCCAAGAAACAATGAAATACACTTTTTAGGATGTGTTTTGACCAGTCTAAAAGTGACAAGTAGTGGAACCTTCACAAGCCTGCTGCTCTGAAAGATCTGCTTACTTTAAATCTGAAGTTTGTTATAGCTTAAAAAATAGAGAAAACTTGGTTATGAGGAATAAGGCAAAGAGGTTGTCACGAGTGGTCATTAATTTTTGTGAAGCCAGCCCACTTATTTAAATAGTCAAGAAATGATCCATTTGACTCCCAGGGAAATAAGAGTTTAGGGTTTTCCTTATTTTTTTAGATGGAGAAGAAAGAACTGTACCTGAAATACTGGCCTACTGTCTGGAGGTCAAACCAAAATCCCTGCTCTTTCTCATACAGGAAACTATATTGTGGAGGGTAAACAATGGCAGAACCAGTAGACTGTGGATAACTGGACCTTGTTTCAGTTGCAGTCATGTGAAACTGTCTTGGTTCTACAATGTGAAAGATTTCTTACAGTGATTCCCTTGTATGACCCTGCCCTTGCCAGTGATCCTAGCGGGTACCTGTTGACTCCAAAGGTCCCTCCTCCGTATCTACTCAGAGCTGCATGGTCTCCAGCCAGCAGTGAATCTCTAAGCCTCCCATATGTGGGTCAAACATGCAAATAATGTGCCTGTATGTCTGGTTTGTAAAGTCTGCAGTCTTCCATGTGATTGTGAAGACAAGGAACAGAATTTAGCATCTAGTACTTACTACTGAATTCTCTATAGAAACACTCTTACCTTATATCTATGCATGGTACTGTTAAAGCTTGTAGTTTATAGGGCACCTAAGCTGCGCTGTAAACTTATCGCATCCTGATGCTGAAGAAATAATCCCGGTTTACCAGAGGAAACCTTACCAGTGTGTATCCTTCCTGCTGCTATCGCCTGAATTTCCTTTGGTAACTCCCTTTGCGATGAAGACAGACCTGTCACCCGCAGTCTCGTAAAGTTAACTGTGTGTATTGCTTTGGCTGGGCCAGTTTTAGCCATCTCAGTCTTCCACTTTGACTCACTTTTCTGTCCTCTGTGTTTTATATTAGAGTCGAGTAAGTGATTCTATAAATTCTGGAGTCCTATATCAGTCTTTCTTAAGCAATTTATTGTTACAGGAGGAGTCACTGAACCAGCCCAACTAATATCGAATATGTGATTTAATGGCTTTGAGTATAGAACAGGAAGAATTTTTTTATTCCCCTTCTAGCATTTAAATTAAATAACTTTTTCTAAATTAAACGTGGTAATAGTGTTGCATCATGACATTATGCATGTAAGATGTACAGGCAGATAAAATACTTGAATCTGTAAGTCTGACAATTTCTAATAGACTGTATTTTTAGCCATCTCTGCATTGGTCAAGTGTTGTTTTTAACATACTTGAATTGATTTGAAGGAAAGTTAAGCATTGCAAAAATAAATGTATTGTCCAAATGTACCTGTATTTAAAACTCATGTTTAGAAAAAGTATTATTTGTAGGTAGAATTTTTTTAATGTTTCATACAAATTTTGTGGATTTCTTTTTGTGTGCATTATGAAAAATCACAACTTCTGATTGTCCTGCATATCATTGGCAGTATAAAAGACAATGTAGTTTCATGTTGTGTTGCTATACCTACCCAACAAAATCCTTGATAGGCTAGTAGTATAGATAACATACCAGTTTTCTCTACTTACTACTTTTTCTATCTTCATAATATTGCAGGGGAAAGGGTGGGGAATTTTTTTCGTGACCAGATATTGCCCCATAGTCTCAGGCAGTACTGATGATTTGTAGGCTAGTGAAGAGAATGTGTGTGAAACTGCTGAGACTGAGTGCTAGTTCTTTATGCTAGAATCCACAAAATTATATTACTTTGTCTTAGGTAAACAAGTGAGAAAATGGAAGGAAAGGAAGGGGTTAAACTTGGCTATTTGGTTTATTCTTGCTTTCAGTGATCAGCTGATCAGAAAGAAGGAAAATGGAAAAGGACAAAATTTAATACAAAGTTAAAGATTCGAATAGTGTTTAATAATTAACTTTGTCTTCTCTGTAACCAATGTTTTAGCAAATATGAATTTTTCATAATTTTTGTAATGAAATGGACCTTATAATTTAAACTTTGTGTATAATGGAATGGGTTTTGAAAGACGTTAAATATATACTTAACAGGAATTACAGTGCAGCAAGATACGAGAAGGCCAAGTTTCACTGGAATGTGATGCATTATGCAAGGAAATGAAGCGGAAGGCATCTGAGGTAATTTATCTATTGCACTTATAACTTATTCTCCCTGCTTCAAGAAAAGGGGGGGAAAAAATGAACAAAATTATTTTTTCAAGACAATAGCAGCAAGAAATGCAACATGATCAAGTAAGTGTGTGTTGAATAGAACCTGCCTTTTCAGACTGTTAGGTTTGGCTTAATGTGGAAAAAATAAGGGTGGTGAGAATAACATTGTTTGCAGGCAGTGTTAATTAACTTAATGATATACTATGCTAATGTAATATTCTTATCTTCCTGATTTGTGCGTGCATGCCCATGTGTGTTAGAACTGGTTCTTTCCCCTTTGAGAACAAGCAATGATCAACGATGGTAAAATCTTGATGTTGTAGGATTAAGGCCAGCTACTTCACAGAGCATTGTTAGATCTGCTTTCTTGTGGAAATTATGCAGCCATCGTTGGACAACTTAATCATTCATGATAGTGTGATTCTACCATACTGTATTAGTTACCCTGAAGCAGAGGAATTGAGTTTTTAGCAATTGCAGCCTGTTTTAAATGTGACCTCTCCCCAGTTCTGTTGTTTTATGGAGTTCAGAAATTGCTGCAAAATGTCATGTAGTGAGACAGAATATCTATCTTGCTTTTGTAAGCTTTTTATAAAAACATAAACAGGACTGGTACATACATTGCTTGGCTTTTATTGGGTAAGTGTGAGATGTAATAGAGACACAGCTCAAAATCTCTTTGGATAAAACTGACTTCTGCTTGCTTCTGCTCAGAAGAAGAGAAGCAGAATCCTGCTCAGGATTGATATGCAGGTTTTCACAAGTATCACATAAACAAAATCCTACAATTTTGCTAGTTGGTCAGCTTGATGAGCCTCTTGGGATATGCCTCTAAAAATCCCAGCAGCAACGAACAGTTGCAGTATGAGTGTGGAGTTAAGTTTGTAGGATGTGGAGTGCATGAAAGAAGGTAGATCGATTTAAAAACCCGCATGAGCTGAGACCCAGGAGCACATTCCAGTGTGGGTGTACCTGGACTTGCTAATGGCTGAATTCTCCTAAGGTAGCAACAAGTGATCTTGCTGAAATTAGTTGTCTGTCTGAAAAATACTTGTATTCTAGCACAAGTTTTTTTAGAAGTATTTGAGAACTTCTAATTATTTCCTTAGGTTAAGATTTTACAGCTGTTTCATTCTAAGTTACTATATTACTTAGGTAGATACTACCTCCTGTTTCTTGCTCACACTGCTGTAATCTACAGCAAGCAAAGGTCTCGTGCAATGAGCAAATGACTGCAAGTCTCCACTACAAGCGATGCTACAGTCGTGTGGCATAACCTAGCTATGTGTACCATCCTCACAGAAGAATGTGGATTTGTTTGGTTGTTTTTTTTCTTTTTCTGAAGTTGTAAATTCTCACTAGGCAGTTTTGTGCAGCCTGTGTTGACTTGAAAATGATGTGCTAGAATTAGTAAATGACAAAATAAGTTTACTGCAATGTGTCAAGACTGAACAATGTGTCTGTTAAAAATCGCAGCCATTTACAAAGAGAATTTAGTTTGCCATTGCAAAATGACCATCAGTGTCCAAAAATGAAGTGTGTTAACTCTTATAAATAATGTATAGCAACTAGTGAGTGTGCATTTCTGAGTAATTCATTTCTTTACTGTATATTTTATTATTAAAGAAATAGTTCTAGAAATATTTTTCCACACTGTGATTATATTGGTTAATTTCCCTCCACCTGTAAATCTCATACAACTGTAACCACACCAGTGTAAAAAGCTTTTCTGTTGCTTTATTCCACATTTGTGATTTACTCTTTTTCTTTTGCAGCTGATGTTCTGCCATTAGATGGCAGTAAAATATCAGGAGGCTAGTTAGTTGTGCAGTTTTTTTGCATGATACTTTGCAACTACAGATGTGCATGGCTGACAAGATCTTTTGTATGCTGTTCTAAAGAGAGTCTCCGTCACTGCGTCTAGTTTTATAAAATTCTTAATTAAAATTTTTTTTGAGATACGTGATTTAACTTTAAAAGCCACCTGAAAACCTGCAAATATGATGATGTTTTATTGGCCTTGTCCTCAGTGCACACAGTTTCAGCTACGGTGTTAAAAAGCATGAGCTAGTGTGTGTCCTACTTGATCTTCAATAGCTCTTGGATTATAAATTGTTTGGAACAAGTTCCATCTGTGCAAACCATATTTAGTAAATTGTCATTGATAGTATGCAAGTCATGATAAACCTATATATATAAAAACATATCTATCTATACACACACCCACCAGTTATTGTTAGGATCTTTTTTAATTTCAAGTTATAAGTCAGATTTTTGCATTTTACTTTGCTAAGGTGGTAATTCAGAGGCTACAGTACTAAAGGTCCAAGAAATGTGTACAAGAAGAAGGCAGATCACAGTGATACTTCCAAAATATACTCTCCCTGTTACTTCTGTTATTGTAGGTCTCGTGATCTCTGACCATGGGAACTTCTGAACTAGAGCTGGTGTCAGTGTTTAATGGTCTTTGCGTTTTTCTCTCGTTAGCTTGCCTAATCCTTTTTTTTTTTTTTTTTTTTTTTTTTTTTTTGCCTGCATAAACCTTTGGCATTTATAACATCCTGTGTTACTGAATTTGTAAGTTTAGCCATATACTGGGTGGGAGAAAAATACTTCCCTCTGTGAACCTGCCTCCTGATAATTTCACTTTATGGGCCTAGTTTTTGTGTTATGAAAAATAATTGATTTATCCCTATTCAGCATCTTCTCACCTTTCAGGATTTTATGTGCCCCATTAATCATCTGCATTTCACGTGACACATCCTAGTTATGCTCTCTTTGTTAGATGGAAGCCACTCCATCCTGTTACCCTTTGCGTATGTTCAAGCTCCACATCTTTCTGATATTGCTGGACCAAAACCAAATGCAGGAACTTAGATTCAAGGGCACCCTATGTTTATATATTGGCATGTTTTCTGTTTCATTCTTTCCCTAATAATTCTTAGTATTTAATTTGGCTTCTTCAATGCTACAAAACACTTCTGTAGAAGTATGACTTAAGATTTTTATGACTTTTGCATGATGAAGTACTTCCAGTTACATTCACAGTTTGCGTTACCCCTTGGGCCATAAAGCAGTTTGGGTATGCATTATCCAAAATATATCATATTCAGTACAAATGTAGAAGTTACCTTTCACTTTAGTAGTCATGGAGTATTTAAAGCACTTGGAATGAAGTGTGTGTGTATGAATTACATACTTATACAGGTATTACCTGTATATGTAAATGGTGCTGAATTAAGGATTAAGATGCTGACAACTTAGAGTAACTATCTCTAGCATTTTTCCTGGCTGTTAGTGAATAAACACTTTTTTTTTTTTCCAGGTTTTGTATTTGTTGGTTATGCTTGTCAGATTAAAGTGAGTCAGAAGCCCAATTTATAACCTGGTAGCATCCACTATGTGCTCGATGTTTTCCAAACATAAGATGATACAGCTTTTTTCCCAGAATATTTTATGATCTAAATAAATTAAAAGCTCACCCGATAGAGGTTTTGCTCACTTTTGCTGAGAACCAGTCTATAAAAAGTAATTGTAATTCTATGAGCAAATAGATTTAGTTGTTCTTTACAACAGTTGCTCATCATTTTCTGTGTCTGGATAGATAAAAGAAGCTGAAGCCAAAGCTGCTATTGAAGAAGAGAAACGAAGACAACAGGTATCAACCTTTCTTTCTCCTCGCACACTGCATCACTTTATTCTTTTAGTAAAGCATTTATTTTACATGCAGCTAACGATACAGTTCGTAAAGTGATATTCACAATCCTCCCCGTCAGCTGATGTCTTACACTAAGAAGTCTGTGTACTGTGAATGACTTACAATGGTTAAGAGTCCAAATATTTTCCCAAACAATTTTCATAATTTTATGCAAAATGATAATTAAACTGATTCATGTTGCATTAATAGAACTGTGTATATTATAGTTTATTTTTAAAATACCAGGTACTCTGAATTTTTATTAAATGTTTTATAATATATAAAAAATAGAATTGCTCAATGGGCTCCATAGCCATTTAAATTTTGACTGAAGCTTTTTTCAACCATGAAAGAATGAGAAAGCATAAATGAGTCATTGCCCTTTGAGATCTCTGAAGGGGGAAGAATGTGTATTTACTGTAATTGCTATTGTTGTCATTAGTTGCTGCTGTTGTCTGTTGTTGGTGAATGTATGTTGACAGCATTGTAATCCAAGAGGTTTCCGTGCCAGCTGCCTGGTCTCTAATACTGATCTTATTTCAGAGAATGACTGTAAGCTTGGTTTGATGGTGAAGGCTTGGTCGGGTTTATCATCTAGAGGCTATAGTTCTAATGAACTCCTTCCAACTAGCTAATGCATCTATACCTGTGATAGAGCATTTGACACAAAATCACATTCCAAGTCCAGTAGGTGATTTATGATTCTCCTTTTACTCATTTATCAAAACAATTATGTATTAAACTTGCATCTTCATCTGGATTTCACATTCCATTCTTATCCTTATCGTAGAGCAGTGGCTTGCCCTGGCTCAAAGGGGAGCAAGGGAGGCGTATTCCCTGGACTGACTGCCCGGTGCTGCTCGCCCAGTCTCGTTAGAACGTTCTTGCATGGATAGTTCTTCTGTGGTCCGCGCTTGAGTTATGCCTGCTCTGATTAATTGCATAAAGGCTTTGCTAAAGCATCATGCACACTAATCAGTGCTCTAGCAAGGCCTACTTTTTTTTTTTTTTTTATGGAAGTATGTCCCTCATGCTGGACAAGCATGCAGTATGCTCCTGTTGTCCAGGGCATCAGGCATTGGTCTGTGATCATCTTGTCGTTTCTTGTTACATTCATGCCTCAGCTGTCTACAATATTGGTCTACGTATCCCTGCATATGACTCGGTTCATCTGACTCTTTTTTTTTTTCTCTAAACTGAGCTTAGAAATATTAGTTCCAGGATTTAGGTCAGGAAGTGTAGCTTGCATGCAAGTACTTGAAACTTTTTGTCTAGGCAGTGATAATCTACAACTGACAGTGCTGCAACCTGAATACAGAAGTGCACCAATGGACATTTAAAGATATAAAGAATAAGGATACAATTCTTAAACTATAAGTCCGAAGTTGTTGGTGTTTGTATTGCACTGATTTTTTTTTTTCGTGGAGGAAAACAAGAAGGCATTCAGTGACTAATGATTTCTGCCTCATAATCACTTAACTTATAGTCCTTCCAGAGAAGTCACTGTATTGAGACTTCTCAAATATTATAGCAGATTTGCTTGACCAGTGCAGTGTGCAATATTAGTTTTGTCTTCTTGAATTTTCAGCAGTGACTGTTTCTCTCTGCAGTCATGCTGCCATTGCTTTTTACTTGTATATTCACTGAAGTCTCACAGTGTCAGTCCAGCAGTCCACTGTGCAATATATAGCAACAACTTGGTGGTTGCTGAGGTTGGAAGGGATGGACCTTGCCTTCAGGGAGAGAAAACTTCACCAATACGTGATCAAGCCTATTAAGTTTGGTTTATAATGGTCAGTTGTATAGCACAATAGCAAAGATTATGCTATGACAACACTAATAAATAGGGTCTAAAATTCCACACTGTTCCTATCATCAGGTAGTGCAGATACTTTTATCTAAAATTGATTCCTTTCCAATTTGATTTCATAAATCTGCTGTCTGGTGATGCAAATGGAGCACCTCACTGTCATAGGCTGTTGGGTCCCTTTATACTCAATCAATGTATATTCTTACTCCCTTCTGACAAAAGTGTGCGTCTTGTACCATGTTCCTGATCTCATTAGCACATTCATGTATAAACTGATCATCTGATAGTCACAGCTTTTTGAGGCCTATTTTGATTAGTGCTTTAGTAAATCCTTTATACACACACTAGTCAATGCTGTGGCTAAGTCTACAGATTTATATTTTGGTATTTGCTATATTTCTTAGTAGCTTCTGTTAATATCATTTAGGGATAGAATATTCCTTGCTTCTTAGTTGAAGGGGAGAGGGCTGGGTTAGGCACCTAGTCATGCCTTTAGCAGCTAGACTTTCCTTCTGCTTCCAGTTCAGAGGCATGTTGTGAGGCCAGGGTTTCCACAGTTGCCAGAGGTGGAAAACTCAGTGCTATGATTATTTAAGTTTAGATCAAGCGCTCTCTGTCCCATTCCAGCCTATAAAACTTTTGGTGAACTTCTCTAGCTCAGTTGATAGCAAGGAGTGGTTCAGTACTGAAAGTTGGAGACTCAAACCTGAATTATAATTTAATGAAATACATGTTTTTTTTTCCCCTCCTTTTTTCTTAGAAAAATATCTTAACATCTCTTTAGAAGCCTTGAAAGTCAAGCACCCCCAAATTCTGTAAAACACAAGATCTGCAATTTCAGGATGCACCATGTATCTGTATAATCAGTTTTATTTGTATTCATTTAACTGTATATTTAGGGCTGCTTCTCCTTTCAGTGCGGGAGAAGTGTAGAGAATAACACAGAGGAGCAAAATTCAGCACCTGGGCAACAGTAAACTGGACATTATCTAACTTTCAAATTTGTTTGAAAAAATTGCATTTCATTTTACTTTTAATCTGTCTATAGACAGAAGTTAAGTTCTTACTCTATATAAAAAGTTAGAGCCTGTTTAGGTTGAAAAACAAGGTAGCTTACTGAAGACAAGGCAGAACCATTACTTTATTATTCAGAGGTCATTGAGGTTACACTATGACTGAGAGTTCTATAAAATCCATAGGTAGCTTTGTAAGGACAATGGTATCTTCAAATTATGTATACAATAATATGTATTCTTGTTCCTCGTTTTGTGTTTTGTTTTTATAATGTATTTATTTTTAGCCAGATTCTATAAGGAGCAGTAGGTAAGCAGTTCAGTACCCTTTATATAATTGCTGAAATCCTCTATCTTGATTCAGATTACTGCAATACCTGAGGCTTTCTGCTTTTAACCCTTGCAGATCACAAGGATATAATATGTGCAAAACTCCTGTGTCACATCTGTGTAAAACAAAATCCTACTATATTATGCCTAAAACCTTAAGAACTCTATACTGGCCTTCAGGTTTTGGATTTTGAAAAATTCTTCCATTAAAATATTTTGTTTTTCCTAAAGAAGGATTAGATAGTTGTAAGTAATCTTGTTTCAAATAGACTGTGGGACTTGGTCTTAATTTTTCTGCCATATCATCAGAGAAGTGCCAGCAATTCCTGCCTTTATTAGGATACAAAGGGATAGACATCAAAATGGGTCCTTTTCTCCTGCTAATAGTGGTATCTGGCACAAGAAGGGAAGTAAGATATGCTTTGTGAAACTCTTACAAATATTTTCTGTCAGTAGAGGAATACCAGACATCATACAGTCTTGAGTTCCAAAGAAAAATCGTATTTACTGGAGAGTACTTCTCTGTCCACTTCCCAAAGCAGACTCATTCTTGTTTCTTTAATGCACCTACCTTATTGTCCTAGTCCTACTCTTCCTGGCAGCACTACTGTAGTAATCATGTAGACTTATTTTCTTTTGTAGCCAGTCTTTGTGTCTCTGTTCACTGTCCACGTTTCCTCTGCTTCAGCTCAGTCTCATTCTTTTTGCCCAGCCATTCCCGGCTTGCCTCAACTCTACTTCTCTGATCTCCATTCTTTTTTTAGGAGTTTATCTAATATCTCTTTGTTCCCTAGCTCCTTGTCCCACGTTTTCTCTAGTAGTTGGTGATCTACCCCAAAATCCACATGATTGTCACAGCTTTTCTGTTTCTAACCTGAGTCTTGACTTTCCTTTAGAACACCTTTTCTGATCTTGTTCTTCCTAGCAGACAGCTGGCTCCAGGGGTCCTTGTTTTTCCTCTTTGGAGTCTGGCCCCAGTCTTGCCCTCCTTGTTCCAGCCTGCCTAATCCCGCTCTCCTACTCTCCAATCCAGGCACGACCCTGGAACTGCTATTATGGGTAGAAGCTTGACACTCCTTTTAATTTTCCCAGTCCCTTTGTGTTGTTTCTGGGCGTGAAGGCACATGCTTACAAGGTAATATGTACCTACTACAGTCAAATATAGGAGTCATAACACTTAGACAGGCAGAACAAAGATTCCATTTCTTAAGATTATAGCTGTTAACTTAAAATTTAGCTGAGCATGCAAAATGCAAAGAACTGGGGAGGGGAAAAGGATGGATTTGCTTAGGGTCAGCAAAGAGTGCATCTTTATTATGGGGATGTGTTTTCTTTTAGATTTCAGCCTATGCTCTTAGATATGTTATTGTAATAGTCTTAAAAATGCTCATGAGGACTTTTCTCTAATGGGAAAACGCATTATTTTAACCTATACCATGGAAATAGCAATCTCGTCTTGGCTTAAGATATTCAGTCTGAGATTAAAAATATCACATAACATTTCAGTTGGTTACATTTTTGGCAGTGTTTTATAAGAAACTGAATGATTGTTTAGTACTTGGAAGCCAAGTGCCATATAACCATGAGATGTGGTGCAGCCATCTCATCTTCAAGGGATGTGTAACTTTCATTAGCTGACATTTATTTTTATAAATGAACCTTGGGAATATTATTTGAATGTTTCATCGTTCTTAATCCTGACACGACATCAACTATTTCTCCTGTTTTTCTTTATCTAGGCTGAACTGGAAGCTTTTGAAAACAGGTTAAAAGGACGAAGAAAGAATAAGAAGAGAAAGGATGAAGTAGAAGTTGAACAATCATCGTGGCAAAAGTATAAGAACTTCATTATGCTGCCAGTGTTTGGAGTTGCTGTTGTCATGCTTGCATGGCTCATGGTCTACAATGACTGAAATGACTCTTAAATATTTAATATACCTCAGTGGGGTGTTAGGTAACTATTATTGCTATAATGTTAGTCTGTGTATAATAGAACTTAATATACATAGATTATGTACGTATACTATTTGCCAAAAAAGTACAGGGTTGGGAAGGAGTATTACCTTTTGTGCTACTACATTCACGGCACAAAACTGTGAATTCAGACACTGAAAGTAAAGAAATAGTAGGTTTTAGTCTACACTGAAGTGCTGATGTAACTTACCTGGCTGAGGTCTGTTAACATTTATTTTATTATATTGTTACTTTTTTGTGTCCATTCCACAAAATTAAGAGTAGTTTAGCATAAAATGCTTTACTGAATATTTGTTTCCAGTAAAATAAATTTAGTGTTTTGTTAAATATTAGTACTTTTATGCGAGTCTTCATGGTGTATCACACAAAACATAATAATTCCTGTGCTTCATGTCAGTTTTAATGATAACTAATGGGGAACTTCACATCAGTTAGATTTAAATAATCTGTGGCCTCGTATCAGAATTTTTAGAGAAGGGAAATGTGAGCTATCTTCCAAGTCTGCTGTAACACAAACAACGGGCCACCTTACAGACTGCTTTTTTTCCTCTTCCTCAATGTTAAACCAATGGAAAGCTTCGTTTAGTGGGCAGATGCAAGGACTGAACATGGGTGAAGTAGTTTCAGTGCACAGGGGTGTGTTCTCATCTCTGCTTTCTAGTGTTGGTTCCAGGGGGCAATATGAAACTAAACTTAGAGCATCTCGAGTATTTCCATAAATAAATGTCACATTTTAATATTTGCATAGATGTACAAAAAGGTAAAGTAATTGAATAATTTAACTATACAATTATGTAGTTCTGAAGTCATCTGGATGGTGCTTGCTAATCATGTCTGAACTATCTAATCTTTTAAATGTTTAGGTATTTTCTTATTGATACTAGAATACCTTGCTTTAGGGTGTCAGTACTGAAATGTCACAGGGTCCTGTTTGCTGGTAGAACTGAAAGATTTTCAGAGCTTCAAAACTATATGAGAAGCTATGTTGTCTCAGCTAAATAAAAAACTGAATTTTAAATCTCTACTAGAAATTTTATGCTGATAAATGAGCAACAAACGGGCCTACTTATAAGGTATTTTGAAAGATAAGGCACAAAGTTGGTGGTTTATGGAGTTTCATTAGTGGGTTTTTCCTTTCCTCTTTAGCAGCAAAGGGCATTAGATTGCCCCTGTAATATAGGCATATAATTTTACTGCAAATTCTGTAAAGGCAGCAGGACCATTTGCATGAATTAGTAGAGAAGACTGCAGTTGGTTTAAAAACTGGTTTATTCAACATTTAGCCCACTTGTAAAGGCACCTAATATTAGTCTGAGTCAATCTCTGGTTTTAATTAGCAGCAACAGAAAAAAATAGGAAAGCTATAATAGGCAACAGCTTTTAGATTGTGTAGAGATTTCCGAATTGGAAAAAAGTCTCCATTTCTTTGATCATCTAAGTTGGGTGAAAGAGAAGAGATGAGGAAAACTTGGTCACATTTGGCATGGATTGGTGCTGTTTAATAGTTTGTTTTTGTTTGTTTTTTTAATTGACTTTTTAAAAAAGGACTCTACTTGCATCATTATGTCAGGCCATTAGTATGTAAAGATACAGAATTAGTTGAAATTGCACCAGGCACTTACAGTTGCTTCTCTGTTGAATTATTTTATAGTATAAGGAATAAACCATTTTCCATGTTGTTACTTTAATATTTTTCTATAATATTGATGCCCAGAAGATAATTCTGTATCTAAGTGTTGTTTCTTTAAGTGAGGCAATGCTATTATGTGACTGCTATGCCGGTAGTTCTCCTGTCACTGAGAGGAAAAAAGGGAGAGTTTTGTTCAGCTAAAGTAAAATGTGATCCATTGTCCAAATATACAAAAAAATACCTTTGTAGCTGAAGTATTCAGATCAACATGAATGAGGCCATTGTGGAAACAGCTTTTATTTTACGTGAAAATAACTCATTTTTTTCTGTTTACTGTTAGCTGTTTCTTTGAAGAAGTACAAAGTAAAGTTTTTTCCTTGCCTCCATGGCAAAGAGAGAAGAAATAGCTATAAAAATGAACTGCACTTGAATTCTATGCTTGAAGTTAATCTTAGTGTTCTCTTGCTTTGAATATTTTGTTGTATTTATGTGAAATGTTGGAGAGGAAAAGATCTGCTTCTCGTTGATCATCTTTAACTGTATATTATAATAAGAAAGCATGCTGGTCTTTAAAATTAATTCAATTCATATAAACAGACATATTCCCCTTGCAAAAAGATTTGTATCTCTCCTGAGCCTCACATATGTGAGACAGCCCTATCTTTGAAATTTTATTCAAAATAGTTGTGTGTATCTTATCCAACTGTACAACAGCATCTGAGTCATTTGCATTCTGGTCTGTCTACTATAAGCTGTGCCTGCTGAACCAGATATTTGTTTCTTGGCATAAAAAAGTGTGTGGGTTCACCCAATCTGCAGTTTAATAGATGATTGGCTTCTATTTGTTTTTTTTACAGTTAATTTTTTTGTCTTTTGGTTGGAGCTCTGCGTGTTGTGAGCATGACGATATTTGGAAGTACAAGGTACAAATAAAGTCACCTGTTATTCAGCATACATGAAGTGTTGATAGTAAATCTAGAGGGGAAATACTGAACTGAAGGTAGTTTTTTCAGCAATTTAAATGTACTATACTGTTGCATAACATGATGAGCAAATATTGTGAATGTTAACAGTTTACAAAGAAAATGCATATTGACAAGCATACATTGGAACAAATGATGTAGTATGGCCTGATGCTGAAGGGAAACATAAAGACAAGACTTAATATTCAGAATATCTAGCTACATGTACAATGCAAAATTGTTCAGGTTTTTTCCTGATTCTGGGTACGTTCTAGTGAGTACTGTCATCTCTCCACTGAACTAAGGTGCTTACAAATTGTCAGTGTTTTGGATTGTGAGATCCTTGGGCAATTTTGTTCCCTGTAACAATAACAAGGGCATTGTGTATTATAGTTTAATGTAAAAATCAAGTCAGACAATAAATGCATCAAAAGCAACTTGAAAAATCTTTTTGTTTGTTCCAAATGTTAGTATACTTAATGCAACAAACTTTTCCTAAGTGGGAATGACTGCCATACTGAAATGGAAGTTGTAGTAGAACTAGTAACTCTTTGTTCCCCTCTTTGGCAGTGATAGTTCTCACTATTTAGGTTAATACTGAAATTATGTAATCATGTTCCTTTATTTTATTCGTCTGACAAAATTATGAGAATGGGATGGGGAAGTAGATTAAGATAAAATGAATGGGATGGACTTGGATGATTTTTTGCCTCACGTGGGGGTATATAGATGAATTATTAAAGATGTTCTTCCGGACATTAACTACTAGAGAGTGAAATATTACTATGCAGATAGCACCAAAATTTGTTCATAAAAGCTTCTATGCTTGATTTTGTCCTTAAAGCACTGAACTATGAGTGTTTATGATCTCTCAGTAGTTCTTGTTTCAGATCTAGAAGAGTATCTTTGCTGTACATCAGGCTTTCTGAGAGTGATGTATTTGTGTGTGCTGTGGGGTTAAAGAGCCAAGAGCATACTTGGTCTGAAGGATGTTCCTGTGCCAGGCAGCAGAAGCTTTATCTGCGTGGTAGCTGCTCCGTGGGGCATGGCCTTGGGTGGAGTATTGTTGTGTGGGAAGGTCGTGCACAGGTGAGGCCTCTCCTCACTTTTGTTAAGTTCAGATATACTTCTACTATTAATTCATCCTGTTGCCAGTTGTTGTTCATGGGCATTTAAGGTACTCCCTTTTTCTGCTTTATGAATGTTAATTTATATTCATATCTGCCCTTCTAGTTCAACCAAACCAATCAATTGCTCTAAAGAAGTATAAAATTAGAGGATTCTGTAGTGATTTATGTTTACCAGGAAGTGAAATGCACAGGAAAGATTAGAGGAAAACATGTTAAGTCACATTCGCTACAAGATAATGAGACATACACGCTTCTTTCCACTAATGATAACATGTTAATGAATTATTTGTACTCTGTGTTAAAGTGTTTTTATGCTATTCTACCAGAAAACAAGTTTCTGCTGGATTACTGTATCAGTATCACCATCCATGATGTAATGAAGTTAGTCTCAAGATAGCCTAAATGGTAGTTTTTCTGTCTAGAAATAAGCAATAGTCTGAGGGGAAAGTGGCTTAATTCAACTAAGTATTATTTAATATTTCTCAAACAGTGATTTTTTTCATAAAAATTGCCAAGAAAAACAGAACTGAGCTCAGTCTTTCTGTGTGCTGTACTTTGTAATCAGCATGTCTGAATCTTGTAGTTATGAAACCACAATTTGAATGACTACTGAACTTGAGGGAATTAGTATGAGATTAGGAGCTGAGATTGGTTTAAGGATTGGAATTCATGGTATTACTGCCAAAGAGCACACATCCTCAAACCAAGGCCAAGCTTGCTTTGGGATTTGAGCCATGTACTGCACCTCTTGGTTTTCAGTTTTCATTTGTTTTTATCATAATTTTTTGACAGGGCTAACTAATCTCTGTAAAATACTATAGTAACGGACTATGGTTTAACACCTTTTAATCACCATTACAGCCTGAAATAATTGTTGCCTTCCATTAAAAGATTTGGAGGCATTGTATACATGCTTCCAAGTCTTGCCCCATGTTTTTCCTTTATCAGTGCAATAAAAAAAAACAAAACAACCCCTCCTTCCAGAGGGAACTTTGGGTGAAAAGAACACAGAATTGGATTATTTTGAGCAGAAGTATTTATGTACAGTGGCACTCCAGAAGAACAGAATGCCCAATCCATGCCCCATGAAGCTTACACGCAAGCTACAAGTGACCTGACCTAAATCCAGAGGTATGGTAACAAAGGCATTTGGAGAAGAAGCTGTCAAAAAAAATAGGTTTGCCTTACAGGCTAATACATGCACATACATGCATTGTGTGTGTATGTAAACATAGATCCACATTTATATATTTTATATAAGAGGGGCAACATCTTGAATGAGAGCCAGAGTGGTGACCAGTGATTGAAGCCAGGTTCATGCGTAGAGGCTGTGCTCATAACAAAAGTTACCTAGACGCGAATACATTCTGGGGCATTTTCTGCCTTAAGTTTTTAATGATAGCATTTCAGTAGCACTAACAAATGCACAAGTACAAAGGCTTCCCTTTTTTCTGTGAAGCAGAAGCTCAGAACCGAGGCCTAGGAACAGGTAACAGCGACAGCAGCTGTGGCTGCCGGAAGGGTCCTGCACTGTTTCTGTTCTGGTAGTGCCTACTCCTGTGCGCCAACTGTGCTTTTCTCTTGGCGAGTTGATCATTTTTGGATTGTGCTTGTGATCTCAGTTACATAGGTGGGTCCTGGCTTCAGCTCCCTGGAGTTTGGCGTCTTCAGTGGCTCCATATACGTGGATCTAGTTGCACGTTTTGGAAGCCGTTCCCTGAGGGGGAGAGGGCATTTGTCCATCTGGCATTCGGAGCCTCAGGAGCCCCTTGCTGCCCCTTGGCCCTTGTTGCTTCTAAAGCTCCAGCCCTCCACCGTCGGCGCCGCGCTCCCTCGCGCGAGCGGGACACGTGGGGGCGTGCGCCGGCCTTCGAGCCGTGTTTCGGGAAAGGAGCTAGTGAACCGTCCCCGGCGCCGAGGGCCTTTACCCCGCTGGAGACCCCCTTCCCGGCCCCCCCTCCTGTGCCGCCGGCAGCGCCTGGCACGACTTTAGACGGGGGACGAGGGCATTGCCGGCCTGCCGCTACTCTGTGCGGGAGCACAAGTGCTAACGTTCAGGGTCTGCTGCCAGGCTCCCCCACCTCGCATCCTCGGCGCCGCCGCCGCCCTGCAGCGCGGCTCCCAGCGCGCCCCGGGGGCTGCGCGGCGGCGCGGCTCGGTCCCGGGGCGGTGAGGGCGGCTCCCGGCGTTTCGTCGAGGTCAGCGCGGCCGGGAGCCGTCCCCTACCTTTCAGCTTCGTTCTTGGACATAAGCAAGCCATTGTGCTAGGGAGAAAAGCGTTGCAATCCTGCAGGCAGGACCCTTTCCCTCTCGGGGGTGAAACTAAGACTGTTGCCTGATCGAAATGTAAAATAAAGAGCAGCCAGAGGCCGGGCGGGCTCCCCGTCGCCCGGAGGAGCTCTGTGCCTGGGCTGGGCTCGCCACCCCTTGCGCTGAGCTCCGCGCTGCAGCGCGCCGGGCCGGGAGCGCCGGCAGGTCTGGGCAGCAGCGTCGCCCCGGATCGCTTCAGCCGCCAGTGCATCCGGACGGCCGAGGGTGCTCCGGGGGGAGCCCCGACGAGCCGGCGGCAGGGTAAGGGCTGCGCGGGCGGGGGGGTGAGCTCCCCGGCTTCTACCTGCCGAATCCCCCGGCTCGCGCTTGCCTTGCACCGTGAAGCCCTTCGCGGCGTGACAGCGCGATAAAGCGCCATTTATCGGGGGGCAAAGGCTGTGCCCGAGCGCCTGCCTCACCCGCCCTCCCTGGGGGACGGCGGGGGGGGGAAGCTAGCAAGCGGTCTGTCTCTCAACTTATCCCCAAGGGATGGAGCCTTTGTGTGCAAAAGGGGTGGGGATGTGGCTCCTTTCTTGAGGAGGTTTATTATTATTGGGTGGAGGAGGTGTGGGGGAGTCCACCGAGCAGACAAAATGCGGAACCCCCCCGCCCCGTGCCTGACAACGGTGTATGTGCGGGAGGCGGCGGCCGCAGCTTGTCAGAGACAGCGGTGCAGAAGGGTGGGGGGCGGCGAAAGTGGAGAGGATTCAGCGGCAAGCCGGAGCATGCTCTCCATGCAACAGTTCCCTGCCCTGCCCGCGGAGGGGGAGCGCTACCGGCAGGTCCTCTCCGCCGGCCGGGTAAGGCGCGCCGCGCGGTGCTCCCTTCGCGCGTGGGGCCGCCTGGGGCCCCCCCGGGGCTGGGGGTCTGCGGGGGCCGCTGGCTCCGTCGCTCGGCGCCCCCGGGGGCAGCGACCTGGTGCCTCCTGGGGACAGACCCGGCCCTGCCGGGTGGCGGCGGGGGGCGGGAAGCGGAGTGTCGCCGCGGTCCGAGCGCGCTCGCACGCGGGAGGTGGGGAACTTCCCCGTGGGGACGGCCCGTGCGCAGCGCGCAGCCTGCGCTGCCCCGCGGGCCTGGCCCCCGCCCGCTGCATCCCAGCGCAGGTTGCTCGGGCAAGCGGGGAAGGCGCAAACTGCGCTCCGAGCCCAGCCGCCGCCCGCAGCGGCAGCAAACCTGTGGCGAGCAGGGAGGTTGTGCGGGAGCAGGGACGGCGCCGTGTCTCCCGGAGGCGGCGCCGGGGCGCACGGCCGGGGACAAGTGCCCGTCCGTGCCCAGCCTGTCACTGTACAGCCGTCGTGCAGCGTTGCGGTGCCTAAACCCTGGCTTGTGCGGCTGTGCGAGAGAAACGCGGGGAACAGCCGACTTCAGAAGCTCAAGATGTAGGTGAGTCGCGGTTAACAATCAGTCTTTGTTAGCGTTTTGTGAAGAGCTTAGCGGCGCCTTCCCCCCGGTCCTCTCACAAAGTCGGCGGGGAAAACAAAGGGGCCTGATGCGTCTGTAAGTCCCTCTGACTGCTGGAGCGAGCGGGGAGAAGTTGCGCCGGGTCCGAAGGCAACAGGCCGGCGCCATGCCCGCCCCGGGCAGGGTTTGCAGGGTAAAGTTTGGGTTTAACCTCCAGAAGGGCGCCCGCGCCAGCCCCACCGGCGGCCGGGCTGCCGGCAGCGCCAGGCTCGGGGAACCCGGCGCGGCAACTACCGCCCGGCGGCAGCGAGCGCTGGCGTCGCCCTCGCGGCGGGTGCACCCGGTGGTCGGGGCAGTGGTGGAGCGACTCTCGCCCCCGCGCCCCCGTCCCCCGGGGGCGGTCCGGCCGCGTGGTGCCGCTGGCCGCTGCCACCCACGGGAGAGGTCCTCCCTTGGAGGGTCACCGAGGGCGGCCCTGAAATTTGAGGCGAAAACGGGCAGTTAATCCCTGCTGGAGAAATGGAATACCCGGGTGGTTACAAGTGTCCGAAGGGGATAACCCGGGTATTCCCGATCCTCCAGCGCACTCCCTAGAGGGAGGAATGAGCAGGGAGCAGGATGTTTAGCCCATCTGTATGGGGAAGCTACGCGGAGAGTGCCTGTGCGTGACCGGCGCTTGTGCGGGTGGCTAACGCGCCACCGCGAAACCGGTCAGCCCTGGCTCGTCTGCCTGCCTTCCCTCCTGCCCTGCCCCGCCGGGGAGCTGGTGCCTCCCTGGGTGCCCGGCGGGCGGGTCGCGCTGCGAGCGAGGCGGGCGGCAGGTGAGGAGCGGCGGGGCCGGCGCGGGAGGGGGCGCGGGAGCCTCCCGCCGCGCCCCCGGGACACGGTCAGTTCCGAGACCCGCGGCGAGCGAGTGGGAGTGTTCGGGGAAAGGGATCGCCTCTGCCTAACCGATCAGTACCCTGAACTCACTCGGCGAGCGAGGTGCTACCCAATGGTGCTTAACTCTAGGCTTCAGCACGTGAAAAGAGAGTGGTAGAGCTTAATGCGCTGTAAAGTCATTCTGTATGCGACAAAAATGGTATAAAGCATTTTTTAAGTTTGTAAATACAGCAGTATATTTTGGTAGTATCTGTTCTTCATTTGATTCAAAATGCAGAATCCTTGGAGGTATTTCATGGCAGACGATTAATTAATTAACCTTTATTTTAAATTATTAGCAGTCTGGCTGAAGTGGTGAAATCCTGAAATGAAATCAAATATCTAGCACTTTTAATGCATTCATGGGGTCTCTTGGGAAGGTTTAGCTTTCAGCAGTTGAACCATGGAAATGGATTTTTCCATATGGCCACTTATACCCTTCCTGTGTTCTTACAAGATGAACCAGTCAGCAGTATTAAATTGTAATTCTTTAGTTTTGTTTTTGTAATATATTCTTTAGGTTCAGGTCTCTATGTTATAAGCCTCTTAGGTACTGTGATTCATGCAGCATAGACAATAATGTTGTATGAATGCATCATTGAGGTAATATAGACAACCACAAAAAGGTAATACAAGGAACTATAGAACCTTATACATCTCTGTAAAAGTTGGCGACATCGCCTGAATGTATTGAACTTCTAAGTTTTGTAGGAATTTGTGAACTCCTCTGGGGGACAGGAATCCCAAACAATGTCCAAAACTTTATATAGAAAAGAAATGTACCTTACTATTTTTCCCTCTTTTATTAGCCATTTACAGGGGAAGCCAAGCTTCTCTTCCTGCGAGCCCAGCCCTTCAACCTTTATATATGATCTTTATTCAGGTAACCTTTTTTAATGAAGTCAACAGAACTCGTTTTCTTGAGAAGGCTCTTGGGGTGATAAGAAAGCCAAGCAGCACAGTTCACTTCTACAGGTTAGAGGAATCTGCTTGTGCTCTGTTAGTATCTGATAGGACCATTAGGACAAAATGTTGTTTTTCCTTCATCTCTCGGAGCCTGGGACTATGAAGGACTGAAGAAAGCATTTGCTTCCTCTCCAAACATCTTTGTTGGCACTCCACTGTGTGCCTGTGGTAGACAGTGTGTGTAGTGAATCAAGAGTATAAGCTGGTTTGAAATGTGTCAGGATTGGAGGTGCTCTATAAATATAAAATGTGCAATGCACACTGGGCAATTTAGTATATCTGTATTATTGTTTAGATGATAATTATATATTAGATGATGTCTTCAGATATGAATGGAAGCCATGACTGTAAATAGTGCCAGTAATTACTTAAAAATGCAGGCTTACTTGACTATAGGAGGTTCATTTTTTTTGCTAAGATGATATACATGTCTCAGCACTCCGCTCCCTTGAGGAACATTACTGTCCTGCAGTTATACTGAATCCACATATTGCCAAACACAATTTCTTGTCATTACTTCCATGGCCAAGAGAGGAGTGCTTTCAGAGGCTGATGTGGATAAACACCCAGACAGAACTCTCCCTCACTAGAAAGGCAGTAGTGTTCCCAAAAGAGGGCGGAATTGGGCAAGGGAATGTCAGGAAGGTTAGATCCAGCAAAGAATTCAAACAGCTCCTGCTCTTGCCACTATGTAAAAGCTCTAATCAATAAATGCTGAATTCTAAACTTTGTGCAAAAGTGGGAAGACAGTGCTTCCACTGGTGTGTCCCAGTGGCTGTACGAGCTCTGTGAGGCTTTGCTGCACTGAGGCCAGCTTCAGCAGATTCAGGTCACCCAAATATAGTGATAAACACAAATGGCACTTCCTTAAGAAAGGTCTTCTGTTTTCAGGCTGAACAGACAGCACGTGCTGTGAAGCAATAGGCACTATCTCCTGGTGTTGTCAGGTTTTAAAAGATGGCAGCTCCACTGTGTGGGAAGAGTTGAATCCTGACAGCGTGTCAAGTATCCTTACGAGGTTAGAAGAACGCCAGCCAGGGTTTGGTAGGGGTGGGTGTCAGGCCACGTGCAGTAGGGCAGTTCCAGGCATGCGCATGCAGCTTAGGCACTTCCAAATGTAGCAGCCAGATGCCTCCTGATTTTAAATGCCTTCAAGACTAGGCAGCTAAGCACCAGGGCTTGAGGGGGGCAGTCTGATTATAGTTTGAAATATTGCTGCTTCTTCTCTGTCCAAGTTTTACCCTCATCAAAAACAATTCTCCAGCGCAGGGAAAAAGGGTGGATGATATCCTCATTTTATGGACAGGTTATCACAATAGTACAAAGAAAGCTTAAATCCTCCCTGAGGAGGCCTTCATACGCAGAAGCACCTCTGAAAGCAGTGCCAGACCAGCTCCACTACCCTTTTCTGTCTTAGTTACCCTCTGCGGTCATTGTTTGTCGTTTGAGGGAGCACAGTTTTGCCTGGGACTCTCCTGAGAAATCATCTGGGCAGCAGGAGACAAAAGTCCTCCTCTTCTTGTCAGGACGTGCAGCCAGGAGAAGGAATAACCGTGGCCTCACCTCCCGAAGGGCAGTGTGAGGGAAGATGGGGGGAAAAAGAGGGAAGGAGGAGCGCCTGGGTCTTGGCCTGAGCCAGGGGTAGCTGGCCGGGCTCCTCGGCACCGTGTCTCTGACAGACGCACGTCCCGGCCTCGGTGACCTCCGGCCGGGCCGGCCGCCCCCTGTCGCCCGGCCGCGAGGGGCGGAGGCGCAGCGGGCGGAGGCGCAGCCGCGTCGTCAAGCACAGGTCGCGGCGGCAGCGCCGCGCCGGGGACTTCCCCGCCGCAGCCGCCTTACCGGCCGCGCTGGGCCGCCGGGGTCAGCTTGCTCGTGGGTGATCCTCCCGTTTCTCAGCCCCGCCACCGAAGAATGTGATGCTGTTTGCATCCCTTCCCTCTGCCCCACGCCCCTCTATAAATAACTCTTGCTGGGCTGACCTGTCAGATTCCCCCGGCAGAGCGGATCCCCTGACCCGGGCCGCCTGCAGTGGAAAGTCTGAATGCAAAAAATACCGTAGTAAAAATAGAGCAGCTGGGTAGCCCCTCCAGCAGGTCCTAGCGCCGGGAACGGGTGACTTTGGGGACCGCGTGGGCCCCCCGCGCTAACGGCTCCCCTCGCGCTAACTCGCGCTAACGGCTCCCCTCACCTTAACGGCCCCAGCTTGTTTGGTTGCACCTTCAACTGCCGAGCGGGCCCGGTCCTGCTCCTCCCCAGCACTGCCGGGGCGTTGAGAGCTTCCTCGTGTGTCCGAATAGATGTGCGCTTTAATACTCTAAAGGTGTTTCGCCTCCCCCCCCCCCCCTTTTAAATTGTCAGATAGCAACATATTTCACTTCGGTTTTTCTGTTGTGGAACAGACAGTTCTCTTCCAAGTAATGTTTTTAATTTTAACTTGTCTTTCTGATCAACAAACATGAAAGAAACAGAGATAATGATTTAATACACTAGAAGTAAAAATAATGATGAGACAATGATCAAGCAAGAACTTGCTGTTTCAAAAAGAGAGAAGAATGTTGCTGCTTCTGAAGTCCTGAATTAGGTTTCAGCCCGTGTCTACCTTGGACAGAAGATTGTTCCCCTAAAAAGATAGGTTGTCCTCAGATGTGGTTTCAAACCACCATAATTTAAAGCAATACTTGTCATTATTTGTTTACACATATAAATAATATGCTGTTATTTATATTCTCTTCTGCAAAATCTGAACATCTGGCGGTTAAAGAAGCAATAGATATCAGAAAGTGTTATTTGATTGTTGCTATGGCCTCTACTTCTGGTACATCCACATCACAGTCTCTTGGCCTGGAGCGTCCACTAGAGCACACAAAGAGTGAGGGCATTCTCTTGGAAATAACAACGCTGGTAGTGTTGAGGAGCTTTCCATCCCAGCATGCTTGGACCTGCAGCTCCATATTCATGTAATATGTAGTTCTGTGTGCTCTGGACTTCCCTGGGCCTGTGATGTGGCATGGAGATTTCTTCCAGCACTCCTGCCTTCATGGTGAAATCTTTCTCTGCATTGCCCACATATAAGTGGTCACAGAATTTGGGACCTGGAGATAATAGATGCAGAATAGTATAACAGTTGCCAGGCTTTTTTCCAGTTTCCTACCACCTTTCCCCATCTTCAGGAAGAAGCACAGAGGAGGCTGAGCCCACAGTGATCTTAATAGCCTGGGTATTCTCAATGTCACACATTGTTGAGGACAGACATTGCTGAGGGACAGCTTACTGCTTGGAAGACACTAGTCTTGTTCATGTATGAATATTGTCTGAATGGATAATTTATCTTAAAAAAATATCAGAAACTGTGGAGTAGGTATCCTTTTCCTTGCTATTTGATTTGTAACAAAAGAATTAAGTGGTAGAATTAAGTAGAAGTGAGTAGTAAATGCCTTTGCTAAGCTTAAGTGTTTTCCTCCTGGGCCATTTTATAGGGTGGGAATTTACATAATTCATAGTGCAGGCAAGCAAGGCTAGAAGGGAAGTCTGAAATGAAGACTCCATCTGTTTAGAAATTATTAACATTTCTGCTTTCCCTTATAAAGTTAGAGTCTATGAAATACAGGCATACCTCGGAGATATTGTGGGTTCGGTTCCAGACCACCGCTGTAGAGTGAGTATCGCAATAAAGCGAGTCACACGAATTTTTTGGTTTCCCAGTGCATATAAAAGTTATGTTTACACTATCCTGTTGTCTATTAAGCGTGCAATAGCATTATGTCTGAAAAAACAATGTACAAAATGTGACACAGAGACACAAAGTGAGCACATGCTGTTCGAAAAATGGTGCTGATAGACTTGCTCGACGCAGGGCTGGAAGGGCTAAGAACCCAGATGGTTTTCATTTGCTTTTTCCTCATCATAGATAAGATTGTTGTGTGAGTTTAGATTCCTAAGGAAAATATGAATTGGAGGAAAACTGGCTTCTGTTCTAGGAATAACAATTAAATTGAATAGTTTTAAGTTTTCATCCAAGCCATAAATACAGTAAGATTTTTCTTCTCTGACAAATTGATTCACCAGATATTGTTATTGTTTACATCATTAGACATAAGTTTTTATCCTAGCAATCTTTACGGAATCCATAAAGATCTGATTCTGTATCAAAGTCATCATTAAGAACTTGCATCAACATAAGTGGCTTGTTGACTCACTTTGTTTTTACTTTTTTCCTATCAGCGCATTATTTCATAATTTAGACAATAATGAATAGGTTTACTCCCTAGCCACCTCTTCCAGTTATCTCTGTCAAGATAGCCTGGTAGTTTCAGTTCTCTTTCTTTATTCTCTCCCTTTGAAGCAAAATGTTCAAAGATGACGTGTTTCTGAACAATATGGCATCCTACTGAAAAATGAATTCATCACCTCTAAATTTTATAGGTAGTAGGTTAGTGACCTGTAAGTGACCTTGTTTAATTCCATTTTCACTTCTGAGAAGAGGACAAATAAGAATTCAGCTATCTTGGACAGGTGAAGCTTTGCTTTGACTCTAAACCATGGTCTTCCCTTTGATTAATATTGCTGCTGCTGTTATCCTTGGTCCAAGGGTTATTATCTTTTTATTCACCATTCAGAAAAAAGTCGGTAGTGCAAAGGCAACATTACACATTCAAATCCAAAATTTTAATTTTGTCTTAGCAAAAGTTTATAGTGTGAGAATAATATATACCTTTTAGAGAAAAAATGAGTAAAAAGTACATGAAACATAAGGAGACAAGTGTTTTTAAGAAGACTCCTCCATCTGTGTAGCTTGCATTCCAGTTTGGCATCCAGTTCATATCACTGAAAGCTTCTGACTTTAATATGTTAATTGTATATTGAACAATGGGCATGGTAGATATATGATATACTGATTACATTCAAGTTCAGAAAGCTATGCCTACTGCTCAGGGATTAATAGAAAAAGAGGTAGATCCAGTATTGAGATCTAGTTGTCTTGTTTGGGATAGGGTGTCTGGTCGGATTTCTACATAGGCAGTGATTGATTCCCTGAATGTGAGTCACACAGCACAGGCAGGATTTCTTTTTGTCGCTTTTAGTTTTCCAGGCTTGAAACCTGCTTTCAAGAGGAGGTATTCCTTTAACTCAACTTTCTTTTTTCCCCCAGAAATGTTTCTTTCAGCATCTTTTTGTTGGCACAAATCAGCCAGCTAAGGTTTTTTTTTTTTTTTTTGCTTTCTGGTGTTAATAGCTCTTGTACTTGCATCTGCTCATTGAATTCCAGTCAAAGCAGGAACCTGAAGAGAGTCCTGTCAGTTTCTCCCCTGCTGGTGGAATTGCGAATTTTGGCGACGTATAGCTAGAGACTTGCCATCACTGCTCTACTTGCTTAGGAAACCTCTGTGCAGTGAACCTCTGGGTAGCCAGGAAGGCATTAAAGTAGTCTCTGGGTGTGCTCAGAAAAACAACATGACACTATTTAAACTTTCAAATGAGTAATCTTTGCAAACCTTAGAAACTTAGAAAAAAATGAATAACCCCTCCAAGCATAAATTCTGTATTAATTGAAGAATAATTTCCCTCAAAACTTTCCCACTGCCTGCTGAGGTAGCCTGAATGGATGTTCAAGATCTGGTATTGAGAAATACCAGATAATGCCAACCACAATTTAGTTCTTACAATGAACGTCTTCATAGACACTTAGTTTTTGAAAAACCTTTGATATCTTCCATATGTTTATTAAATCTTGCTTAGCTCATAAGACATGGCATCATCACATATCTTTGCTACCAGCTGTCATTAATAATAAAGAGAGAGCTTAGAATTGTAACATTTGCCATCAGCTGAACTATTTCTTAATTTGAATGTTCATGAAAATTCAACAAAGTTCCATTGTTGCTTCCAACATGGGAAACATCCATTGTTGTAGTTGCAAGTTTACATTAGTGAAATTACAAATAAATAAATAAATAAATAAATATAAAATTGTAAATATGTACTATATGTAAATAAGCAGGTAAACAATTAACACTTTTCCCAAAGTAGAACTGTTATTCAGCAGTACTCCATTTGAAAAGTAAAATATCTAAAAATTTCCTTTGAAAAAGGAAAATACTCAAAGATATTACTGCTCAAGAGAGTAACAGTATCACTGCTACTCTCTGATAGTGATAAATATCCTTTTCCTTCTCCCTGAAGGGTCAGAACTGATGCTATATGATGGTTAAGTGACATGTCTTATTCTCAGCTTAAAAGAAGTGGAGAGCAGTTATTGATATCACACTAGATACTTGGAAACCAAGGAAGTCCTTTCGTTTCCACCTCCTCCACTTTCCCTGAGAAGTTAGGCATAGCTCACCTGTAATTGGTGAGGTCTCTTAATGTCAATATTTTGCATGGGAGTAACATTCTCATTTCTAAATCAAATCTTCTCAGGGAGACCAAATATTATCTTAATTATTTAGATTTATTTCAGCATCAAATGGTGCTTTTCTAAGTGCCTTTATAATCCACTGCTCTGCAGAAATAAAACACAGTAGTCTTTCCCAAAAATCTAGGTGAAATGTGACTAAACTCCTCAGAGCTACAGATCTTCTGGCCGTAGCATCAGCTTATTTCCACCTTCCTCAAAACCTTCAGAAAGGGAGACGGGAATGAATTATGAAGGAAATGGTGTACCAGGAGCTAGCGCTCTTTTAAACCAATGGTACACTGTAAGATATCATCTTGGACAGTGATTAGACCATTGGCAGCATGGCATTCATCTGTTATCCCAAACAAAAACTCAGATTTGGATCTCTGTGTCAGTGTCTACAATTGCTATTAGTACCTCATCTAGAAAATTTAAAGCAAGGATGGGTATGTCTAAGGGATCTGAAGTAACTGTGTTTGGACAGCACTGTAAGGCATACTCCAAAGGAATTGTAGTTGGTGGGTGCAGGGTCTCAAAAACACAGATATTGGAACACTATTATTGTGTTTGGATTTTTTTCAGCAAACTTACCCCTAGTTCTGTCTTGAACTAAAGCTGGAGCATCAGAATTGTGCTGTCAGAGAGAAGGCTTAGACATACTTGAATGTCACCTTGTCTCTTCTCAGCTTCTCCTGTATATATCCACAAGGTTCTTAGTCCCAAAGTTGTCTCTTCAGCACACAAAACTTCTGAAATTATTTGTCAAGAATTAAGACTCCCAAGCTTACGCTGCAGAAATCAAGGAAAGAATACCACAACATTTCCGTTTGTCTGAATCAGTGATTTTTAGTGTTCCCTAGTTTGGATTTTAATGAATGTTGTGTCTCATGTTGGATTAGTAATAGATTGAGAGGTCACCAGAACAGGAAAAGTGACAAGTGGGGTCTCTGTGGTAACCTGAAAGGCAAAAAATCCCCTTACTTTACACATTGTGTCTTCTATAAGAATCATCACTGGCATATGATTCTCTCTACTTACCTCAATTTAAGAAATAGGTTGGGAAGGTTAAAGGTGTTTCAGGTTTCTGCTTCCACCAAAAGAATCCAGGTGGACTTGGCACCTACCATCAACTAAAGATTTCTTTGGAAGGATGTACCTAGCTTTATATGACATCTCTCTTACTTGGATACTTTTTGCCTGTTCCTTGGTCTCTACCTTTGGATGACTAATAGTACACTTTCTACTCATGACAGTGACTGTTGAAGCATTGTCTTATACTTTTTAGAAGGAAAAATAATCAAAAAGTGCCTTGCTTATTCCCAGATTTTCCTCTGAACAGGACACAACCATTAAAAACTGTAGGACATTCTCAACTTCTGTTATTCGCTCCCAGGCATTTGAATATTGTGAGTTGGTCAAAAAGGGGTTTAAGAATGAGTATGATTAAATTTCTTTTTATATGCTGTCATCTGTTTAAACATTGACACTTCACATCTTCAGTTTTTGCTCTGTAATAATGAGAACTGCAAACCATCTTCCCTTTGGGGAAAAGCAAAGCTGAAATGACTGGCACATTCACGTGAATACAATATCTAGAGCTTTAAGAACAGCATCGCAAGATTCCTGATAAAATCACAAGAGCTGACAATATGGAGCACTGTTTCAACATTAGAACAGGAATACTATCAAGGATATGGAAAGAACTGCAGATAATTTTCATAATCTAACATGTTTTCTATACACAAATAATTGCTTGGCCCAATAGCAGATTCCTCAATGACATTATGAGGACCTCTACAAGGCTACCTGTTTTTTTGTCTCCTAACAACCTTCTTTCTATATTTCCTTGTGGTACTTCTTTCTTGTCTTCTTTCCAATATAATCATTTCATCGTACTTTGGTGTATGGCTTGCTCAAGGTATTTTTATGTTTATGATCCAATAGTTGTCTTCTGTTTTTCTTTGTATTCTGTGTTTCTTGACCCAGCAGGCATCAAGCATACTGACAGTAGACTGTTAGCCCTAATGATCCCTCTTTGTGGACAGAAGAACACCTGTTAGGTTTGTGATGATAACATTAGTAGATGTTTTTTGTCAAATGCTTAGAACATGATTCGTGTTGTTTTATAGACTAGTAGTTTAGATACTTTTTGTGTATAAAAGGAAGATGATGACATGTTACCATAGACTTTTCACTCATAAATCTTAATGTAATCTGTCATTTCTGTGACATAATCTCACAGGTATATTACTGAAATGCCATCTTCATGATCAATTTTTCCTCTGTCTTGCTGAAGACTAGTTCTGAATTTCGGCCCAATGAATTTTCAGTCTTTCTGTATTCAGAGGGGACTGTGTTTTTCTACCATCTTGCTTTTTTCTGCCCCTGTGATTTCAGAAAATTGAGTGTGAGTAGTGTACACTAAAGCAATCTGATCCAGCAGTCCTAGTTAAGAGTAGGATTTTTTAAAAATCTAAACTGAAATTAGCTCCTAGTTACTTCATGGTGTATTTCCTGTATTGCAGTAAATACTGAAAGAATGGCACTCACATGAGTAGCACTTAATACCATTTCACTAGGGACAGAATGTCTTAGCTGCCAGAAAAAATTATCTTATGTTTTTAAGTGTCCTGTATTCTAACACCTCATTTAATATAGAAACTGATTATATTAAAAGCAAATGACTTGTCACCTTGAAAACCAAACACTGAAATTTCCTGACTACATTGTATACATTATTTAATTGAAAGAAGACTCCCTTGAATCAAACGTTCTGTGATGATTTTGTTCTGTCAAAGGTGAAAGTTACAGTTTAATTAATGGTGGTGGTAGGAAGAGAACTTACATCCATATTCTTTAACTTCTGAGAATATGTTTTGGTGCAGTACTGTGCTAAATCTCTTCCATGCCAATCCCTCTTGTATTTAGGGTTGGTTTCTTTCAGTCTACCCTCAAGGATTCTGGTCTCAGTCTTCTTGCCCTTCCTTTAGAAAGGAAGATAAAGGTATATCTGGAGGGTGCCTCAGTCTTACAGACTTAGAGAATGAATCAGAGAAACTGTTGTCTACAGAGGGAGCTGAGGGAAACTAGTTTATTTTCTTAGCCACTAACCTGGGTCCCTAAAGTGGGCTGACTGAATAAGCATGTAGCACCTCTGCTTCCTTCTACAGGCCAATTTCTTTCTAAACATTCCACTATTTATGTCTGGTTTTGGATTCATAGTCCCTTTGGGGTGTTATTCTCTTCAACTCTTCCACTGCTGAGGTCAGGAGTTTCAAGTCTTTAGTGAGATTTGAAGTGCACCCTGCTTTCTTGTCACTTACTGATCTAAAAGAGGGCTACAAGGAAGGTACGAAGCTGCAGTGGATCCCTTGCTAAACCAGAAACCTTCTGAGATTTGCTAGGAAAGAACATTTTGGAGGACAGAGCATACCTGAGCTTTATGCAGATACCATTGGCATACTAGAACACTTGAAATTGGTGCATGTATTCCTTGTGTGTTAAAATGTTTGGTGGCAAGAGGAAAAGAAATGATACCAGGGAATACAAAAGAGTAGGTGTAATATATTTGCATTTATCTCCAGGACAACTCATTACATTATCATTGATGTTATAGGAACCATTAGCACTACGTCTAGTTATTTCATATTCACGACAGAAACTGATGGGAAAAACTCATATGAATATTCAAGTGGTGGAAAAGTGGCATTTATTAAGCTTATGCTTATTGAGTCACTGATGATGATTTTAAATAGAGTTAGTGTTTTTCATGAGGTCTTTTTCTGTAGAAGGGAAAAACAGAACATGCTGTTTAGTTGCCTATAAATATTTACTTTGCTATTATACAAAACTAGCAATTCATGGTGTTTAGAGAAGCATGTCTTTCACAATCCAGCATTCTTTTCTTGAGCAGTCACTGAAAGCAAATTTGGATACAACAGTCCCTGTTAAAATCTGTGGAAGTAAGTTGTCACTGCAAAGATTGGGGTTTATTCTTGTTTTCAGGAATTAATAAGAAAAATGTTTGAGGTCCTTCTTTAGCAGACATATTTGCCTAGAGTGGCTAGTATCCACAATGCCACTAGCCTTTAAAAATATTTCTAACAGAAACAGAGGAACATACAAGCAAGATATTTCAGAAGCTCACTATTTTCACTGGCACTCACACATTTAATGTTTCTCCCAGCTTAACTCAAACTGTCCAACTGTGGTGTTAACTTTGCTCTTACTTGTACAGCCATGCCCTGAGTGATTAAGATCAAATACAATCGATGTTGATACTGTTTCTGTTTTTCTCAGTTCTTTGAGAATACAATTTCATGGTTTACTGATGACAAGTTTTTTACTCTCAAGACAAACTCTTGTGTAGTTATGGGTCAGCATTTACATTATAGTACAGTGGGTAGAGTTGGGCACTTTTGACTGGCATTTGCAAGAACTTCGTTTTGCTTGGGAATCATTTCTTTAGGAGGGCAAATTGGGTCTTATGCTTTTTTCTTTTGAAGGGATTAAGAGTCAGCTTCTGAGTGCCTTAATCACTGGGCTATACAGTGATGGTCTTGCTCCCCATTATCTGGCCCAGCAGAACTGTGGATTTTTTTACAGAGTATAATCACTTTGAGGGATAACGTGCCTGATTCTGGAGGAGTCCATGTTTAGATGGTTGCGATACTCTAATGAGTAGAATATCATCATTTTTAACTGCTTCAGGCTGAAGAGGGAATTGAGGTCAACTGCTACTTTTCCTGTGGGAGCACTGTAACGGCTGCACTGATGGAGAGGGCAACTTTACACCATTTTCTCTTTCTTTAGCTGTGCTTTCAAAAATAGCTTTGGCAGCTGTTTTGGGAGAGCTGTGTTAATAACAGAGCTATGTTATTCCTGTGTTACCTAAGCTCAGAGCTCCCGAGGGGGACCAATATAGTAGGTGCAAACCAAGGATGTGAAATTCAGTGACCTGCCATAAAGAACTGCTGAGCAGTTCTGGGCATGACCAGAAGCAAAACTTCAGGTAGTCTTGAAGACTTTAATGTCAAAATGTACACAAGTGTGGACTTCAGGAAGTTACACAGTCAAACAGGGATTTCTAACTGTTGCTTGGATTTAGGAACCTAAAAGTCACCAAAATCCTTTTGTGTATCCATGCCTGGATATGTGAGGTGTTACTTGCAGGTAAGGGAAGTAATTTAGCTGAGATATCCCAAAATCTTGGATTGCAGCCTTTTCAACTTCTGAATAATATGTGCATTAAGAAAAACACTTCTGACAACCGATTAACACCCCAGTTTCTCTATATTTAGCTGCTTGTAGGAAATGGTGATGATGATCAGATTGCAGATCCTGCCAATTCACCCAGGCTGAACCCTGTCAGTAGACAGAGCTGCCAACCTTATTATTCTCACCCTGGGCTGACTATTTCAAATGTTCAGATAACTCTGTCATCTTTAAGTTGACCATCAGCTTACATCCTCCTTCCTACATGAGCCTAGGAATAGGACACTGTTGAGACTGAATCACTGTGATAGGAAGAAGGTGCAGTGGTTATCAAATGAGATACTGCTAACACCTCTTACCATACTGTTACCATATCAGTGTTCCATGTTGTCTGATCTATGCATTGAATGGTGAAAGTAACAGAAAAAGTCTAATGGGACACTGCACTGGATGGTTCTCAAGGAGGTCAGATAACACTCAATCTTTGGTGGTATCAGAAAAAAAATACATGAAACTGCACAAAGGCAATTCTGTCACTCCTAGTTTGTCTACAGTGTCTTGTAGCCAGCAGCATGAACAACAGATGAAAATTCTATTATTAACATGGAAAGTTTCCCTACATATAGCTTTGTGTCATGCTGGAACACGAGACATTGTAGAATGACAGAAAACACGCTGTAAATCCCACTTTTTCCTACAGTCTTCTCAGATAATGCAGGAAAGTGGGCACTAACATTAGGAGGGGTGTAAATATAGACTCTGTGGAACAACTCCTTAAGAAATAGTTAAAATTCCATTTGTGCCATTCAGTCTGATAACCTGTTCTTCACAGAAAGGCATTTATAACAGAGCCAATGAAGGGCATAACATTTGGAGACGGTCATTTGCAAGACTGATGTTGCAGACCTCTATCTCTTGAGTTCTTGCCCATTTGTTTGGGAAGAGGCTGACAGGGTAATGGACGCATTTACACTCCTGTGTCCTGTCACTGCCTGTAACCCCTAAAACAGGAGGCCAGCTTCAATATGATAGATCTTCCTGATGGAAAGACTAAATTATTATTTGTTATTATTCATTATATTCAACTGATGAGTCATCTTTTGGGGTGACACTGTCTGGAATTAATAATTCTATAGTCCTATTTCATCTTATTAAGGGTAAAATTGTAAATATTTTTAATGTCACTTCTGAATTAAAAATGTATTAATGTCAAAGCAACTGTTTCAATCTTGCTAGTAATGTCTGTCTAAAATTTTCGGTTTTCTTGTTCCTGTTTAACAAGTGTGATATTTTTCTAATACATGACATCATGGTCTTAATGGTGTTATGCTTTAAGAGGATTTTTATCCCTATTATATACATTGTAAATAGATATTTAGGCTTCAGTCTTTTGTACATGTTCAATTTTTTTTATTTTGTGCAGCTCAGCTGAATTCAGAAAATTGTTTTCCTCTATACCTCCATATTCCATTTATACTGCAGAACATATTATTAGCTAGTTCCACAGAATACTGTAATAAATTCTAGAATTGTAAAGTCCTTTGAAAATGAAACAAACATCATTGTGCATAATAAGTAGAATGGTTCTTATCACTTCTATTGTCACTTAAAACAAAGATGATAATAGTTTCTTGATTCCTTGATGAAAGAAACAGATGGAGTTCTTGAATAATTAATAACAATTATTTTGATTATAAAATAAGCTGTATTTAACTTGTATTACTTAAAATTTGCTATATATTTGACATTTTTCAAATAAAATGTCTAGCCTTTCTTCTAGCTCATCAGAAATGTTTAGAAGTTTTACTGAAGCTATGAGTTTGTAGATATTACAGGGTGAACTAAAATAATATACTATGGATTACTCTATCCTGTCTACCAAAAGCAAGTTTATATTTATCTTTTCATTAAGAATCTAAAAGCTGTTTACAGCACATATTTAAATGATACTTTTATTTTGTGTATTGGGCGGGACTGCACTTAAATACACTATAGGAGTTACTTAGTGACACCAGAATCATAAAACTGTGCTTTTGTTTTTCAGGTTTTAGGAACAAATGAGGATAATATGGGGGATGGTTGCTCTCAGAAGCTGGCCTCTGCCAAATTCCTTCGACTTTTGCTCCTAATATTGATTCCATGCATCTGTGCCCTTATCCTTTTATTGGTGATTCTGCTTACCTTTGTAGGTGAGTGCTAATGGAGTTAATTGATATGGTTTTAATTAAGGAGAATAAAACTGAAATATGACTGCAATCTCAAGTGCTAATGTAATTGTAGGCATAAAGATATCTCTTAGCACATCTATCTCAAACAGTAAACTAATAGTATGTTGCAGAGAAATAGATATCATATTTGGATTTATATGTTTAAAATGTATTCAAAGGTAACAAAAAGGAAACCTTTTCTGAATTTCTGAAAGTGGATTTTTGATGTGTGTACTACCTTGAAAATGTAGTATGTAGATAGTTTTCAGCAGTCATTTTGCAATATACCGTTACAATATACAAAAATATTTATGTTTGTTTATTTGATGTACAGGTTAGAGACACTTAAATGACTCTAAGTGGAACGGAGTATTTGTCCCTTAATGCCATACACTGATGTGCAGTGATGATTTTTCTTATCAGATGAACGTTAACTTATAGCCACAAATCTTTCTGAACAGCCTGCAAAATATCACTGTTTCACTAAAGCAAAATATGTATGTTTCTTATAAATATAAAGTATATATCAATGCAAACCTCCAAGTATGTTTTGCTGAAACTTTTTCCAGACATATTAGATTTCATAATGGCTTAATCTGTTAACTAACTCTGTGTCTGTTATAGAATGAAAAAGCTAATAATTTATTACCCACAAAATTTTAAAAAGCTTTCCCTTTGTTACCTTTACAGAGAAGCTGAAATATCTTGGCATTAAACTGTTGCAATTACAACATGAAAAAGACAGTAATGCTAGGCTAAAACATTACTTTATTGGGAAAAAATAGTAAAAAAATTAGTCTGTTTTGCTTTCGGTGATGAGAGATTGTGGGATTTTTGCTTCATTTTTTTTGTTAAGGAAAATATTTCCTTAAGTACTTCAGAAGCACAGCTATAACAAATATGGTAAAATGTATGTGTGTATAGAGAGATAAATATAAATCTATATTCCTGTTTAAAACCCCAGCTTCAATACATATCATGCAAACAGTTAGCAAGAGTGGCAGGAAACTGAACACGTGTCTAAATAGCACCCTCAGCTCTGTCAGAATCAAGACAACTTAAATCTGTTTTCTCAATTCAGCCTGTAGAGGATGATTTGCAACAAGATGTTTTATGCCTGTTCATTTCATTTAGCTTAAGTTAGGCAAGTCGAAAAATCAAAGTTAATGAATGTTATGATTGACAACTAAGTCTTGGGATATATCCTTAAACTAAGAACAGGCTGAAATGGATTAAGATCAAGCAATTAGGAAATATGATGCCATTCAATTTACTTTCCTTATGTTTAGCATTCCATTTGTATCCTTCATATCCTCTGCCCTAGATTGTCATTCTTTGGTGAGAAAGCAGATAAAAAAAGCAGGTGTATTTACGTCAGCTGTACTCAGTATCCTCCTCTGAGGCCTGTATTGACATAATACTATTAAGATTGTATAAAATCCCCCAGGGAAAGGGGACTTGTTCTGATTCTACTTCTGTAGCAAAAATCAGGAATATCTCCTCTTAAGTCATTGTAACTACTCTAGAGTGAAGAATCAGGCTTGGTGTTACTATCCAAGCCTAAAAATTGTCAAGGATCCCTTCAGCATCCTTTGAATTATGGTGATTATAATTTAGTATTCTTCTCTCTCAGTTAGCAACTTTAGTTTTATGTGCATTGATAGCCCAGAAACAAATATATCCAATGTCTGAAATTAAATGAACAAATTCTGTGGGCATCTTTGAAGTGCATGTAATGTAGGCTATTCTAAGTATTGAGAATCTATCTTATTCAGAATAGTAGTTCATATTCAATACAGATCAATAATAACTGAATGTTGTTACAGTCTAATATTGGCACAATGACTTACAATGTAAGAAATGAGTTGATGGTCCTGACTGACAAATGCCTATATGAATAAAATCATAATTTGTCATTGTTACCTGTTACTATTCTCGGATCATTATAATTTAATAAATTATTAACTTCTATTTCATAAACCATAGAAACACTAGCATGTGTATAATAAATTTTATATAAGTAATATATATTATCCATTTCAATAATTTATTATTAAATTTTTATTATAACAAATGTTGTAAAGGTATTATTAAATTTCCTGTTCATTCATGTAACATATTGATCTAGATTCAAGGCAATGAATTCTACATCTAATATAATTATTCTATGTATAAGAAATTCTGTTCTTGTCTTTTGATCAAATGGAGGAGGTAAGTTCCATGACTGTGATGCTAGTATCTTTTACTGGTGCTTAAAACACAAGTAGAGAGCTCCTGTATCTTTCTTAGAACTTCATGAACTTTTCAGATTTGACTCTAGGTAACTAATTCAAAAGAAGATTATATTTTGTTATATTTTATATTTTGCAGGAAAGCATTTTGCTTACTGTGGTAAATTTGTAGGTAATTATTCTTTTCCTTCTGTATTTTTTTTCATTGAATGAGGCATATAAGCATAAAAAGTGTGCACACACCTTAAAACTTTTACATTCACTTTCCTTTTATCTGAGATGTTGCTTGCACATCATTATCTCTATGTTGAACAAACTGGGAAGTTGGTATGAATGGAAGCAGAGAGGTAGAGCTCTACATTTGTACAGTAGTAATTTGGAGTAGCCTACTTGAGATATGCCATGGGTGCATGTTTTGAGAATGTCATTAATCAGCCTTTCAAAAATTATTTACTATCAAGGTGCAAAGCTATTGAAAAAGTTATTTTGTTAGAACTGTGTGCAAAGAAGAAAGGACAAAGCAAACGATGAATAGAGGTACACATTACTACTTTGACAAAAAACTTCTATGGTCCATACAAGAAAATATCAGGCTGAGCTGCTCAGCTTTGATGTCTCTTCCATGCTTACGCTCTTTGGCTCTGCATATTCTTCTGTCCCTCACTTATCACGAGTGTAGCATGCTTGCCAGCCTGTAGAAGAAAACTTCATGATGAATATTTTTGTACTTATTAAAGTAGAGGCAGTAGTTAAGCTGTTAAGAAGGAAGTCTAACTTTTAGAACATGCCTGTAGTACTTCTCTTGATTTTCTGTGTTATATCAGAGGACAGGAGGGCTTAGGAATGGTCTCTGCTTATGACTGCTGACATGAAGACCTAACTCAATGATGGAAGTTTGAAAAGAGCAGAAAAGGCTAGATTATACATGGCTAGAATTACTGATATCTTGCAATTCTGTCTGACATCCATAGGCATTGAGAGCCATCTCACAAGACTACATTATAATTTTTTGCTGTGCATTATAGTTAAATTAATTTTCATTACTTTCAAGAAAGCAAGCAATACCTGATTCTGTGGTTTGACTAGCTCAGTCTCTCTTTAAAATGGAAAGCCTGAAGATCACCTTAAATCTGTATTAGAATCTGTAGTCCATGTCCCATTTTGCTTACACTGAAAAAAATCCTTAAGTAAGGCATCCTATGTAAATTTTACTAAGGTGCAAATTTCCAAAGTTTATAAGAATGAAAAATCTCTGGCATTTTCATTCTTTTCTTTTGAGAGAGGAAGTATTCTAAACCATCTGAAATACTAAATTTTTAAACAGTCATTCACAGCTGGTGAGCATAATGCCAAATTTCAAATTTTTGTGATTGTACCATAATTGCTTAGCAATGCAGTTATCTTGCTGGGAAAACAAAAATGCTTTATACTTACAGGTCCATAAAAGAAAATCAGTATTACACTTACTTCATAGTGATAAATAGGTTCTGTGGTAGTTGTTCCATTTCTCTTATAAATTGATACTAATGTGGTCTTTTGCCACCTCCTGTTAATAGCCATCCACAACTAATACTTTGTCTATTTTTTTCTGTAGAATTCAGAGCAAGTCTTATGATACACATAAAGAATGGTTTCACGTACTTCAGACATTTACAGTCCAGATGTAATTTTGGGACATATGATCACACTGCAGGACCACATCAAACAAGTTTGCCTTTCAGGCAAGCAGCATACTCTCTTATCTATGCACAATGTTAGGCATTCATGCATTTTGCAAAATAATATTATAAAAATCTATTAGTCCATCAACACTGGTGGGAATGAGAATTACAATGAAAGTGTTCAAGATATGCTGTTCACTCTGGATATGCAAATAATTGAGGTTTTGTTTCTCTCACCATCCTCACACTAGCAGCATACAATGTTTTATTTATATTTTGGCCCCAACATGTATTTTGAGATTAATTTTGGCTATCAGTTAGAATTACTACAAGCATTATGCGTGAATGGTAGTATTTAGCATTTTCATCTTATTCTTCTTAAAAGCAAAACTTGTTTTAATAGCTGATTTTTATTATCCATGTACAAGTATGAACCAGCCTGGTCAGCTCTCAAATCATTCGGTTGTTTGGAAAAGCCATAGCAAGATTCGGTCCATCTGAGAGATACTGTCTCTTGCATATCACTGGCTGAACAATGATCATTACTATTATATTATCTGCAAGGTCTGTATTATCCTTTTCTTTCCTCTCATAAGGACACAGAAGGAGCTGGGTCTCCTTCACAGAATAGACATAAAGAAAAGTATATTGTAATAAGACTGCCAGGGTTAGCTTTGTGGCTGTTGGATCCTGCACATTCATCAGGTAACATGCATATATCAAAACTCCTGTATCAACTGGGAACCCAACTATACTGGCCTGGAATGAATCTTTTGCTGCACAGATGAAATTAAATCTTCAGGGGGAGTTATAGGACATGCTCTAGAGACAAAGCATCTTGATTGCTGAATCATTTGGAGACCATAGTAGTTCTCCAAGTGATGTCAAGCCTCAAGGCATATGTTCTCATATGCCTTCACAATCTAAACCGACTGGCAGCACAGAGACACAAAATTGTTACTATGAAAGCAACATGAAATATTAACAATTCCATTGTCAGTATCAAGGGTAATATTTGCTGTAAGAGAGATGTCTAAATGTAGAAATAACACTAATGTTTACATAAGCCATTTTGTCCTGGAAGTTTTTCTGATGGAAGATGGTGTATATCACATAAATGATCTGCCAGTTTTGAATTTGTTCTTGTTAGCACAACTAAATTAGGGAGAATATCCAAAGAAATGTACGCCAGAGCAGCCTCCACTTGACCAGTCTATAAGAACTAATTTACTTTAGCAAGCCACCTTAACTGACTCTCCTGGAAGCTTGGAGAAAAAGTTGATGCTGTGAATACAGCTCCAGGTCAGAATGTCCCCTGCGAGACATAGCTGAGATCAGTGGAGAATTGCTCTTGTGATCTAGAGAATAACAATGAAAGTCTGGCAGTCCATCCAGCACAGACGGACAGACAGTCATAGAGTCTGAAGCATGGATTCTGGTATGGTATAATTGGTTCCCAAAGAGTCAATCATGCTTTATTTTATTAGCCAGTGCAAAGCAATTGTTTAATACAGTCAGAGTTCAGGATTGATTTCGGAATTGAAATAGAAGCATTATGTGTATGTTACATTTACTTTCTTAGATTAAGAAAAGCTTTATTAATAAAAATTTGTAGCTATATGACCCATCTTGCTCAAGGAACTAGAAGACAGGCATCAGAAATGAATTTTGAATAGATCACAATGTTATGACTGGAACTGTCAGGCAACAACAGCTGTTAAGGCAGCAAACAGCTACTGTCTTCCCCTCCAGTCCTTTAATTTGAATCTGACATTTTGCTGGGACTTCACTGCCTGACAGTCAAAAGCTGGTGAAAGGGAGAGAGTCTCTCCTTTCTTCATAGGACCTTAGTAGCCTGGCTTCATTCTGCAGCTTTCTTAAAAGACAGCTTCCACAGTCAACTTCCAGTTCCTTTTTACCTGGCAACATATCCCTTTTTTACCCTAAGATGAAGAAGAAAAAAAAAATCTAACAACTAACCTCTTTCTTGGCTCTTTGGGCAGCTGGTAAGCTGTTTAAGGTAATGTCTTTGCTTCCCAGGAGGAGTAGAATAAAGTCTGTTACTGCAGCTCAGCTGATGGGCAATGATTTGATGTGCCATGGTAACTCCATATTATTAGTGATGTGCTCATTCCTCCAGAGCTTACAGAGCCATAGGGACTGACCCTGCAGAAGAAACCTCAGTGGGTACATTCCAGCTAGCTACATTTATGAACCAAAATTTCATTCTCTGTGTAACTGTCTCATACATTATACATGCTTTGGTAAGCCTCTCTGCTCTATTTGATTAGCTTTTTAAACAAACCTGGTCTTTTTGAGATTTCCTGCTGTGAACCACTAGAAATTACCCACAGTATACACAGCCAAATTCTCAATTTAATAGCCTGAGCAATGTGACTGCTTCTTAGATCTCATAACTATCTCAGATCTTTAAATAAAATATTAATTCTCCAACAGTGAAGTGGAAAGTGATCAGCAAGACTGTTGGCAAAGCACTGCTTTGAACTGAATGAGCTTGGTGCCAGTTTCTCATTTTTGTAGTGAACATAATGAATGCCAGCATGCTGTATATTTCTATCATCTGGACATGTCCAGCTGTAGCTATACACACAAATCCAAAACAGATACATCTATTTCTTAACTAATTAACTGTCATCTGGCCTATGATTTACTGCCTACAGCTCTGTATGAACTCACATCTGAAGAATAGTTTGATATGATGTATATGTATGCACATAAAATGTATATTCTGCATTTTATATGGTATGTGTTATTTGGCTGTTAGCAGACATTGATAGAAAGTAAATCAGTTCTTATTACAGAATAGATTAATCAAGTATTGTTTTAAAGCTTCACACTGTTTTCTTAGGAGTCTTGAAATTGAAATAGTTCCTTCAGGGGTTTTGATGCTGTTAAAAAATCTTCAGTAAACTAAACTTAAAATTGAAGTTATGCCATAGTATTTTAGGGGAGAAAGGACTGGATCCAAAGAAAATACGAACCTAACTCAGAGAGTGCAATCAAGTGCTTGAATTTCCTATTCTGTGCCTGGAAGGATAAGAGAACAAGGTGATTCAGGAAGGTGATCCAAAAACCTCACATACTAAGTGGAAGTAGAGCTGTCACCTGGAGTTAGCCAATAGGGAGTGCCAAGCAGAAGTGCATGCTTGCCTACCTCCCTCAAGAGCATATGGACTAGAGTCCAGGCAAGTGCATGCAATCCATTGGGACACAGAGTCTAGAGACCTTTCCTGATGTTATCTAGAAGTATTCTTTAAAAGAACACAGTAAAACTCATTCTTTTAAAGCCACTCTAATGCTGATAGTGCTCAACTTAATACATGACAGTCAGTTGCTGGAACACTCATCTAGGAGGTGGAAAAACTGGATTCTTTAAACTTCTCCAGTCTTAAGCAGCTAATTGGAAACCTGCAAGATTAAAGTAAAACTTAAACCTAAAGATTTGAAAGTATGGAAATACAAAAGTTACATGTACCCAGGCACCATAAGCCTCCCTCCCAGTAATACCAACTTTCTGCTCCCCGTCCTTGCTCTCTGTAAAGCTTATTATTTTGGGGGCAAGAACTGTTAAAAAGAAATTTAATAATACTCACTGTCAGCTAAAGTACAATTGGGAAGGTAATTTTCTAAAAAGTAGTTCATTATGTGATACATCTGTCAGGAGAAGAAGGGGAATTGTTATCACTAGGAAATGATGAAAACAGAACAAAAATGTTATTGCTGGAAAGGTGGGTTGAACATGCAAACAAGCATTTGAATAACTCCATGGAAGAAGCAAATGGTTTATGAGTAATGATACACATAGTTATTATTATAATTTTAGATAAACAACAAAATAAGGCGGGGGGGATAGAATCAAATTGGTAACTCTGCTGTATTTATTGGTCCACTGTATTAAACCAAAGGTTTTTGTTTTTTTTTTTAAACTTTTTAAAAAGTCTTCACCTGACTTGTATTGCTTAATATTCTGCTGAGTGATATATAAATAGCTAATAATTTTTACTTTAATTTAAATCATTTTTCATAGCTTTTTGGGGCTGACATTTTCTAGGCTTTTTCTATTTTTGTGGTGAGTGGAGGAGAAGAGAAGAGCCTAGAGAGGAGGAGAGAGAAAATGTGAACAAAATCCCCTCAGCTATTCTTGAGTTTCCAAAGGAGGAAAAGAAGTTCACTTTAATTTTTTAAAAGCCACAGAAAAAGTTACTGAAGTTTGAAATTTGAAACAAAGTAGGTTTCTCAATCATAGAGGTTCAAATTTTGATTTGGAAAAAAAAGCATCCAAGTAAAGCTACATATGAGTGAGCACAATTTCTGAGCATGCTTCCTAAGGTTTTAGGAAATCATATTACTACTGTCCCTGTTTGTGAAATCAGAGCCCATTCATTTTTCCTGTTTTATCTGATTAGAGGACTCAAGCAAAGAGAAACTGTTGCTGGAATAACTTACAGATGGGAGACTTTTAGTTGCTTCTGTAAAATGCACAGAGTAAACTCCTCTAAATCCCAATGAATTATGAACAGTCACTGGTGGAAAAACAGAAACCTTCATATACATAAATATAAAGTTCCCTTGGGTTCCTCTAAAGAAAGTTAGATTCAAAGGCTTACTCACTCTGAGGGATGCTGGAACCAAAATAACCCAGCCTAGATAGATGAAGCTATGGTAAATCTCAAATGGTAGCTGTTTCAGTAAAATCCATTATATTTCAGGGACCTTACAAGTTTTTCTTCTTAATTGCTCTTCAGTGTTCATCAAACAAAGTGCTAAGAATCCCTCTTCTCAATTTTTCTAGTTCCTTTTTTCTTCTTACTTATAAAGCTTCCCAATCCAAAGTCACTTCAGACTGTAAGTTTAGATCTTCTGGTATTGTTGGTTATTTGTAGCCTTGATTAATAAAGATTCCCTCCTGTCTAATCCTTCCGTTGCAGCCCAGGTGATCTGATTTAACCTGGCCACAACACAGGTGAAGGGGTGAGAGGTGGGATTCTGTGACAGCAGGGGGAAGGGGCTGATGATACTGGAGTGGTTATGGGTTGTGTGTGGCACCTGGGCTTACCAGAGCAGAGTGCTTGGTCGGGGAGAGGGGACCTGGAGTGGTAAAGAGTGAACAATACCTGGCTGAAATGTAATCATGTGATTAGCTATTTTGGTAAATGCAGTGACCAAACTGAAAATGAAGGCCAGGAGGTGTGGCAGTGGGGGTTGCATGGACTCAGGAGTCACCTGCACCAATGTGAATAAACAATCAGAGTGGAAAGGAGTCCGGGTGACTTTCCTCGAGTTCAGAAGGTTTGTAGAGAACAAACTGAGGTGAATTCTTGCTAATGCACTTCAAATGTGGCCATCTTTTTGGCTTGAGGGCCTGCAGCTAGCAGCAAGGGTGAGAGAGAAAAGGAGCTGAGAGGAAAAGCAGAAAACTTTCTTTTTTCCATATAGAGCTCAGCTTGGGGAAGCCAAGCTATTTTAGGTTTTTCTTTGGATATTGGTTAAGGAAAAGCTGTTTTATTTGTGACCCCTCCTTAAACAGAAGAATGTTTTTCACTTCTTTATTTTTACTTTATTGTCTTTAAGCAATTAACATGAGAGGAATGCTTAAAAGTCACTGTTAGGAGTAGCATCCTGTCATGTTCTAGCAGTGTTGCACAGCTTTTAGCATCCCTTTCCTTATGTATATGTGAGCAGCATTTTAAATGAGGGAAGTTCATAGCAAAAAAATGCTGTGATTTGTGTTAACAAGACAGCCGTTGTTGAAGTTAGAATACCTGAATAGCAAAATTGGCTCTACAGATAATCTTATTCTCAATGAATGTTTGCTCCCGGGTACATTGAACTTGGTTAAAAGATAGCAAGGAAAGCTATTCAAACTACAGATTGTTGCCAGGGTATTTTAGAACAGCTGAACAGCCGGGGAGATTTTTATGTTTTTAAGGGCTCTTTTTAATTATTTGTAATTAAATCTACCTGAACTGGATATACTACAATCGTTAAACTGTTTTATGTCACAATACAGAGCAGTGCTTCTCTTCTAGCATTACATACTACTCTGATATATTTGGAAAAGAAAATCTGAGTATTTGTCATTTTTATGGCACATAATTTTTATGTTCTGTATATATTTGAGATGCCTACTTTGTTATTTAGATTAGCCAAATACTTCTGTAATAGCCACATGTAAAAATTTCCTGATACTTATGGGATGTATATCCTTAGTGTTATGCAGCTGTTTTGATTTATGAACTAGAAATATTTTGCAACTGCTCAACATACAACTAAGTAAAGTCTGTGTTGGTCTATGGTATATATAGTCTGGAGAAAGGAAGACTATCTCTTGGTGGAGGAGGATCGGGTTAGGTACCACTTAAGCAAACTGGACATACACAAGTCCATAGGCCCTGATGGGATACATCCATGAGTGCTAAGGGATCTGGCTGATGTCATTGCAAGGCCACTCTCAATCATCTTTGAAAGGTCGTGGAGAACAGGAGAGGTGCCTGAGGACAGGAAGAAAGCAAATATCACTCCAGCCTTCAAAAAGGGCAAGGAGATGGACCCAGGGAACTACAGGCCAATCAGCCTCACCTGCATCCCTGGAAGGGTGATGGAGCAGCTCATCCTGGAGGCCATCTCCAAGCATGTGGAGGACAAGGTGGTGATCAGGAGGAGTCAGCATGGCTTCACCAAGGGGAAATCATGCTTAACCAATCTGATAGCCTTCTCTGATGGAATGACTGGCTGGGTAGATGAGGGGAGAGCAGTGGATGTTGTCTACCTTGACTTCAGCAAGGCTTTCGACACTGTCTCCCATAACATCCTCATAGACAAGCTCAGGAAGTGTGGGCTGGATGAGTGGACAGTGAGGTGGATTGAGAAGTGGCTGAATGGCAGAGCTCAGAGAGTTGTGATCAGCGGCGCAGAGTCTAGTTGGAGGCCTGTAGCTAGCGGTGTCCCCCAGGGGTCAGTACTGGGTCCAGTCTTGTTCAACTTCTTCATCAGTGACCTGGATGAAGGGACAGAGTGCACCCTCAGCAAGTTTGCTGCTGATGATACAAAACTGGGAGGAGTGGCTGATACGCCAGAGGGCTGTGCTGCCATTCAGAGAGACCTGGACAGGCTGGAGAGGTGGGCGGAGAGGAACCTCATGAAGTTCAACAAAGGGAAGTGCAGGGTCCTGCACCTGGGGAGGAATAACCCCATGCACCAGTACAGGTTGGGGGTTGACCTGCTGGAAAGCAGCTCTGCCGAGAAGGACCTGGGAGTGCTGGTGGACACCAAGTTAAGCATGAGGCAGCAATGTGCCCTTGTGGCCAAGAAGGCCAATGGTATCGTGGGCTGCATCAGGAAGAGTGTTGCCAGCAGGTCGAGGGAGGTGATTCTCCCCCTCTACTCAGCCCTGGTGAGGCCACATCTGGAGTACTGTGTCCAGTTCTGGGCTCTCCAGTACAAGAGGGATGTGGCACTACTGGAGCAAGTCCAGCGAAGGGCTACAAAGATGATTAGGGGACTGGAACATCTCTCATGAGGAAAGGCTGAGAGAGCTTGGCCTGTTTAGCCTGGAGAAGAGAAGGCTGAGAGGAGATCTTATTAACATGTACAAGTATCTGAAGGGAGGGTGTCAAGAGGATGGGACCAGACTCTCTTCAGTGGTGCCGAGCGACAGGACGCGAGGCAACGGGCACAAACTGAAACACAGACACTTCCATCTGAACATGAGGAAAAACTTCTTCCCTGTGAGGGTGACAGAGCACTGGAACAGGTTGTCCAGAGAGGTTGTGGAGTCTCCTTCTCTGGAGATATTCAAAATGCGCCTGGATGCAATCCTGTGCAATGTGCTCTAGGTGACCCTGCTTGAGCAGGGGGGTTGGACTAGATGATCTCCAGAGGTCCCTTCCAACCTCAGCGATTCTGTGATTCTGTGATAATAAACCAACAAAAAATTAAGTACAGCAATTATCTAATATACTGGGTATAGCTATATATTTAAAATCCAGTATTAGAGAAGGATGGCAGAGAATATAAGAATATATATTTAGCAGTGGTAGTTAAATTACATAATCCTATATAGACAAAACAATACCTTTCTCCATTTTAGATGTTAGTGAATGTAAAATATACTAGAAATATATTGGCTCCTATGAAGCTGCAAATTAGCTTTCTAAAGATGATGGTACTATTTGATGTGAATCTTCACAAGCGAAGATGTGTTAAAAAGATTAACAATAATTTTCTTTTATTACAATGGTAGAACAAATACATGTTGGAGTTCCCCCTTAATTATGTGCCATAGTTTTGAATCTGTAAGACTTCAGCAATCTACTATAAAGATTAAAATATTTTTAGTTCATGGAAGTATTTATTTGTGTTGGACAATGGCTTTTTAGTATATGTATTCATTTATCCTACGGCAGTCACACTTTTTGTTTCGTTGTGCTTCTGTTATTTTGTTGCTATAAGAAATTCTTTAATCTTATTTAATTGTAAATTTGAAATAAAAATTACTTTTTTTTTTGTCTATGCCATTATACTTAGTATTAACCTTCCAAAGCAAATAGTTTTTTCAGGGTGATGGTAATTTTGGTGCTTTTTTCCTCTCTTCCAGGGGTGCTAGAAAAAACATGCTTTCATTCAAATGGAAGTGAGGTCTTCACAGTTAACGGTGACATTGAAACATCTGATGTTCCTTTTCCAAACATGGCTGAAAATAGTTCCAAGGTTGATCCCACAGAGGATCTCGGCACACACACCCTCTCCTGGACCACTACGCCTTTATCTCACATTGACCTAATAAACAAGAACTCAAATATATTTAGAGATACTTTGCAGGAGAATTCATTTAATCCTGTAACTCAAGGCTCACTGCTCAATCCTGATCCTCCAGATGATGCTGTTTTGGCAGAGGTCCCTGAAGACAGCACCCAGCTGTTTGCCACTGGAAAGGAGGAGACATTGTGGTCCACGGACATATCCTTTAACATCACAGAGAGGATGGCCACTCTGCCTGTATTAAGTCCTACCCGTCCATCTGTGTCACAAAAAATGGATCAGAAAAAAAGTAAGTTTATATTTTATTTGGCTCCATAATTGTGACTTACTGTTGGCCTGCCTCCCAAACAAATGATTTCTGAGAAATAAGAGTCCCTTTTAGATAATTTATTTTATCACACATATTCCATGTTGTAAGCAGTCAGTTTATTATCAGAACATCTGATCAACCCGGTTGAGGAAGATGTAGTAATTTCTTTCAAGGATGAAAGCTTACAATACATTCTTCAATTGGTGATAATCATGCATGCTTACCAAGGCTGAAAATGTGAAAATGAGTTATTGCAGGCTGTATTCAGTTTATATATTGGATTTTCTACATTTTGTTAAAGTTATATATGTGGTAAGTACCTTCCTGAAATGGGGACATAATTACAGTTTCAACTTTTTATATATTAGTGGACAAATTCTTCTCTAATGTGAAGCTGTTTCTCTATGCAGCAATAAAGTCGACATTTATGTCACTGTTTGACAGTGACATTTGTGAGGACTGTAATAAAAACATCAAAAAAGAATAACAACAAAACTGATAAAATATCTGTGATCATTTTTTTGTCTGACTGTAACAGCAGGTGCATTTCATTAGTGCCATGGTCATTTTATGGATATATGATGTCAGTAAAAGGTTCCTTGATGTTGTTTTGGTAACAACTGAAACACTAGGGTACTATATTAAAATAAGTTTGTTTCTCTAACTGCATATCATTCCTTTGCTAATGGTCCCATCAGAGCACAAAACAATACTTTTACCAAGTCATTGAGAGGTCTGACATAAATGAAAGGGGACAACCCATGATCTGAAAGTGGCACACTCTATTAAATATATATTTGAAATCTCTATGAGAATGATGGGATAGTGGCTGACAGTAGTGATCCCTTCTGAAAGGCCACTGAATAGATGTTCTTTTCAGGAGAATGTCTACGTATCATTGCTCTGCTGGATTCTGTGCTTTGTTAAGCTGTAAGACCTGATATTACTCATCTGAACTATCTAATGAATGTACTATTCAGGTCAGAATGATCAAACTGAAGTTGCATCAGAAATAGTTTGTTTTGCTGTTTTTTTCTGAAACATTCTGCCTTCAGGGGTTTGTTGGTCCTCTCTCCCTTCCCCCTACCTTATCATCAAACAGGCAGATAAAAGTTGGGAAATGGAGAAACTTCTCTGTATGCCATTTTCTTGTTCTTCCAAAGTGAGGTAAAAGTAGGGGAAACCTTTGAGTAAGACTTTTTTTTTTTTTTTAATCTGGTACATGGAAGAGATTCTTTTCGAGGATCATTTCAGTGCAAAAATTATTTTCTCACTCACAAATTAGCCTTGAAAAATGATAACTTAATATGAATCGATGATCTGTCAATTTTTTCTTTCAGTCTGCTAGACTGTGGTTATTCCACAGGTCATCTGAAGGGTTCAGTTTTTCTGTAAGTCAGTGTAAGAACAATGTTTATCAAACAGAACCTATCTCTTGTTTTCTTCCCCCTAAACTGAAAACGTGTATAAACGCATATTTGTATCTTATGGTGATTCATTTATTTACCTTTTTTGGTAACTTGATTAATTATCACTGCACTGAGGAATAAAAAACTATGCATAGAAGCAAAGTGGGCTATATTACAGATACTTCCAACCTATATCATTTTTGATAATTATGATAGCAAAAGACACTCCAAAGTTAGCAGCCTGCTAATAAACATAGAGCAAAATTGTAAGGCAATATACCGCCTGTTTTTCTCAACTAGAACTTCCTTAAAATGTGTTGTGGGCTTCTAATTAACTGTTCCTCTTCTGGAAGATGGTGTCTTTGCATTGCAGTCTTAGTAACTGGGTAGATACCATATAGATATTAAGACTAAGATACTGTGTTAAGACGTAAGACTGTGTGTGTTTGTATGTGTTTGTATTCAACTGCCTAATTGTCATATCTAAGATATATGGAATTCCAGGAAATACAGATGAAATTTGGCACATACGGTACTGATTTTTATTTATTTATTTATTTATTTATTTATTAAGTATCCTTGAGGTGGAAGTAGGTTCTTTGATAGAAACTCTAGTGAAGAATAGATGGGGGGGGGGGGACAGAAAGGCATGATAGAATAAGGAAGAGACAGAAAGGCAAACAGAGTGTTAGGTGTTACCATGAAGGGTGCAGAAAGAAAACAGAAAATCTTGTTATGCCAGTCTATAAGTTCAGAAAGACAGTAGTAGAATTAGAAAAGTCAAACAGCAGGCAACCAGAACCAGTGGAGATAGGAATGGCTTAGGTTTGAGGAGATACTAAACAGACAATAACTCTTCCTCCTGGAAAACAGATGGCTGAGGAGTGAGAGGTTATGGCAGATGTCTATAGAATCTTGAGTGGCCTGGAGAAGTTGAACAGGGAACAGTTGCTCACTGTTCTTCATGATATCAAGTGGGTGCCTATTGTTTTTAGGTTATCAGACCTAAAAACAAACAAAAGGAGGCACATTTTCACAGAATATCAATCTATGTCATGGAGCTCATTGCCATAGGATGATGAGAAAACCAAAAAGTATAAAAGTGCCTGGAGAACTTCATGACAGGTTGGTCTGTTGGGAGCTTTAAACGTACAATCTCTGACTCATAAAGTCTCTAGACTTTAAATTGCACGAAGTTGTTATTTATACTTATAGGTGGTTGTTCCTTACTTGTCCTAAACTGTTATCTTTTCTTAATCATATGATGCTGACCCCTGACAAAGGCTAGCTTCTGAGCTAAGTGTATCCTGTGTTACCTCTCTGTCAGAAAGAAAGTGAAGGAATACATTTTTCCTGTTGAGGTTATTTGAGTTTGTGTGAGTTCAGATTTAAATATGTTGTTTTAAAGGCATGGCTCATGGTCTTAAGCCATTAGGATGGCTCATAGGAGAGTTTCCTGATAGCAAAAACATCAGGAAGGGAGCCTTAAGTGAACCAATAGGGTCAGTAGACCGTATGCATGGAATTTAAAGGTTTATGTCATATTATTCTGTTCATCTGTCAATCAGTGCATAATAGAAAAAGAATGATATACAAAATAGTAATATATCTTAACAAAGGATGTTTTCTGAAGATACCTATCAGTAAAATTTTATCAGTACTTTTTTCTCTTTGAGACAAAAATAGTCTGCAATTATGCAGCAAAGTGAGAGACTGATCAGGAGGTCTCAAGTGGACTGGATTGAGAGGAATGTTTTTGTTTCAAATGGGGAGACAAGAAGGAGAGAGAGATTGACAGTCTTCCTAGAAAAACATACTGTAGACCAGTGGAACATGCACTAGGAACAGAGATACTAATATCTAATTTTATTTCTTCTCTTCACTGATATGCATGTATATATATTTAATATCTCCTCTTTCTGTCCTCTTTCAAATCTCTTACTTGGCTGTCTGTTAGGAGAGAAGTGTAACAACTCTGCCATTTCACAAAAAAGTTTTAGTGGAAAACTGTTACGGTGTTCTAATCTTGATATGAACAGTAATGTGACAAAGTGCTCCAAGTTTTGCTCCTCTATCATACTTTTCTGCGCTTCGTGTCATGCCTCAGCACGCGTAAACACTGCGAGCAACAGAGAAAACGAGACCTGTTTTCAGCAGAGCCCCAGAAACCGTGATGGTGACCGTGCCAAGGCCTGCAGCTTTCGATGGCCGCTGAGCAGGGGCGGCACCAGCCGCCTCTCCCGGCTGCTCCGCAGCCGCCTCGGCCGCCCGGGCAGCGCCCGTCCCGGGCCCGCCCCGCCCTGCAGCCGCTGGAGGCCGGGGCCGGGGCCGGGGCCGCTCGCGGGGAAGGAGACCGGGACGGGGGAGGGCGGCCGGGAACGTGGGCAAAGGCATCCTCTGCTTTGGGAGCGCGTAAAGTGGCAGTCGCGGAGAGGGAGAGGGGTTTGCTTCAGGGTGTCGGTGGAAGGTGGCATCGTCTGGTGGCAGACGGGGGGGCCTAGGGCGGCATTTCATCCGAGGAGCAGGCGGGCTGCACAGCCTGAGGGCGTGCTGGGGAGTCAAGGGGGAGCTGTGGGCCTCTAGACATTTTACCAGGAGAAGAACTGAGTTAAAGAGCAGGCTGGATAGGAATGAGGGACATGTTTCTCTAGCTCTGGCTTATTCTGATGTACTTGACGAAGTGCTGGGAAGGGTGCGAGTCCCAGATGAACATGGATTTGGTTCAGGTTCAGCTCCTCCCTGCATTTGCACAAGTGTGCAGGAGGATGAAAAAAAACCCTCACAAACTCCAAATGGTTGCTTGGAAGAAAAGTGCCTTTGCAAAAGTGAGACACGGAATCAGAGGACTTGGTAAGCAGAATTTCAGGAGGCATAGCATTTATATTTGATTGTTTCCCTTTTTTCACTCTCTTGCTAAATAAAAAAAATTCTTATTATGAAAAGGACCCTTGGGACTTCATGCACGTCTTTGCAACTGAGCAATTTCATTAATTTGCAGCCCCTGCTCAGCCTCAAGGCTGTCCTAACCCCCCTTATTATCATTTAACTATGTCTAATTTATACATTAAATAAACGTTTTTCTCCCTCCCCAGTAGTCCTTTCTTTGTATTTGGTGTTCTGCCACTACTAGAATATATAGAGAACTAGGTTGACCCAGGTTTCTGTGTGGTAGAAAAGAGCAGTGTGAGGACCACTCTGGGGACAGTTGGAAGGGGTAGGTCCCATGTGGAACAGAATCAAGAAATTCTTTGTCTCCTTCTCCCTGCCTTGTACTGCTCATACTAAAGTTATTTTTTCTACAGAAGCTACGGTATCTAGTAGCTGCATCCTAAGTCAGACCACAGGTTTGTATCTACCTAATTCCTAGTATCTCAAGCAGTGATCTAATAAATCACTTTGTCTTCTAGCTAAGTTTATATTTACTTACGCATACAAGTTGGTACAGTCCCAGTTGTATTAAGGGTAATAAGAGCAGTAGGCCCATGGTAGATATTTAGAGGTATTTTTGTTTTCAACAAAATAAGTTCAAAATATTGTTGAAACGTTATTTTCTCTTGATGCAAAGATGATTTTTGTTTTTCAAACCTTGAAATCCTTTGCAGAGTGAAAAAACTCCTGTGCAGCCTTAGTGAGTATTCTTGTTTTACAGGTACATGGGCACAGAGAGCTAGACTGATTAGTCCCGGGTCACCCAGTAGGTCAGTAGCGTTCAAGGGCACAGAGAGCATTTTGTACATGTGAAAAAAGTTTAGCCTAACTTGTTTAGCTGTGAGATAATTTTGTCCTAATTTTATGGGGAAACTTGCGGTTGCTCTTTATGTAACTAACATAGGCAAGTAAACAAAGATCTATAAAAAGCAGAGTTGAGGGAAGCTATCTGCATTCATGAGTGGAATTACATGAAAGAAATAAACAGACTTCTCATTTTGGGAAGAGCAATTGAAGTATGAGGATTTAACAATCTCAGTTTGCACAGGCAACTTGTAGGCCTCATGTTTATAAGATTTAAATGCAACCTGAACTGGTATGCAGCTATAGGAAACATCATCATAATTATGTTAAACTCATGGACACCTGTATATCCTTTTATGCATTAAAAAAAAGGTGTTTTTTGACCTGGGATGCCTGTGAATGTTTATCAATATTCTTCTTAGTTTGCACAACAAGCAAATACTTACTATAACTGGAACTCTAAGGAATAACTTCTTTGATGTACATAGCTAAGCTTGTCAGTGAACCGAAGTGTTCAGACTCTAGTGGTAGAAGCACAGTTAGCCTATCACTGCATATTTTAAAAATATGACCCTCAAAAGTAAAATCCAGTGATATAGACAGTGTCAGTAGCAGCCCCTCGGAATAAAGGAAGGGCCTGAGAAGTCATATATCATGCTCTGCAACAAGTACTTTGCCAAGTGTGCTGTCAAATTCAGATCTAGGCTGCAATATTTCTGGCTAATGCAAATGATCTTTCGTAGACAATGGCTAGGTACTCCCTCGTGAAACACTCACATGCCTCTGAAAAGCATAACTGGTTATTTTCCATAGGGAAAATAGTTACTTCTGTTCTTCTAGTATACTGTATAGTATGCTTCTATAGTTACTTTCCATAGGGAAAATTTTCACTTACTGAAAACACATTTGTAAAGTCAGTAGTTTGTTGGACTGGCCAGTCCTTAACTAGTCAAGGCTTTATAGATCAACACCAGGATCTTAAGCTCCACCTGGAAGCTTGCAAGCAGGAAACTGCAGTTTGTAAAGCACAGGTTTCACGTGCTTGCAGTGCGCTGTTTACTAAGTGTGCTGCTGTATTGTGCTCTTAGTTTCTGAACAGATTTTAGAGGGAGGCTTAGGTAGGATTTGCTATATTAGTGTTGTCCAAAAGTGAGGTGGGCATAAATTATCACTGTGAGATCTACTTGGAAAAGATGGTCATAATTTCTTACAGAACGGATCAGAAGAGTAATTTGGCTATTCTAGAAAGGTGATTAACCAGAGACAACTGGGACAGCTCAGGCACAGTCCTGTAGACTGTCCTATTCATAGCCTGTTGAGTACCTCAGCTATTGTGCATCTTTTACAAAGCACTGTTTTTTTGTTTTGAACGTAACAATATTAGCACATAATTAAGTGGTGTCAATCAAGCCAGCATTCATTTTTACATATTGAAAACACATTTGTAAAGTCACGCACGTCTTTCAAAACAATAGGAAAATGCAGTCCAACCTAATGTGCCATGGAATATACTCTGTAATGATAGATCTAATCCTAAGATTAATTTCATTTTGTGCTTTTTGTTTTTAATGGTAGGTTCTTAGAAATATGTCTCCAGTTTCTCTAAAGAATTCTGTAATTAGGAAATGGCTAATCAAAATACCATCTGGATCTGGAATACAGGCCAGCTCACATCTAATGGGTGTGGGGAGGTGTTCAGCCTGAACTACCTGCTTACAGCTGTGCCTGCCCAAGAGTCTATAGAAGCAAGCATGTGCCTCAGCCAAGAAGGGGAGTGGCTGGAAATACCTTGGTGAAAGACGTGGGGCTCCAAAAATGAGTTTGATTGGGGAAGAACCTGGTCTTCTACAGTTGTCTTTGGCCAGGACAATAACTGAACTGGGATTTATGACAGCATTAAGCTCTGAAGAAAATGTTTCTGGTTCAGACTGAAGTGGTGTTCCACAGCTTCCTCCATTTGGTAGCCTGTTGCAGATCACCTTTAAAAAAATTTTAGGATAAAACTTCAGCTCTGATCTAAAATATGAGTTGTGTGTTGCTAATGGCTAAACCCCTCTGTCTGACTTGGGAGGCAGTGATTTTTTTTCTCTCTATACTGCAGGGGGTCAGTACCCTTAACACCTCTCCCTTTGGTACCTGCGGAGCACAGGGGGGAGTTGACAATCCCTTGTTACTTTCAAATTTTGTAATTTATTAGCTGATCTAAATTAAATGCAGAGCAGTTGTTTTCAACTAGTCTTGGACTAGTTGATGTGGGCCCACTGCTGAATGGGGCAGGGACCCTAGTGACAAGGGATACAGAAAAGGCAGAGGTACTGAATGCCTTCTTCGCCTCAGTCTTTACTGTAAGACTGGCCCACTGGAATCCCAGGTGCTGGAGACCAGGGGGAAAGTCTGGAGAAAGGAAGACTATCTCTTGGTGGAGGAGGATCGGGTTAGGTACCGCTTAAGCAAACTGGACATACACAAGTCCATAGGCCCTGATGGGATACATCCATGAGTGCTAAGGGATCTGGCTGATGTCATTGCAAGGCCACTCTCAATCATCTTTGAAAGGTCGTGGAGAACAGGAGAGGTGCCTGAGGACAGGAAGAAAGCAAATATCACTCCAGCCTTCAAAAAGGGCAAGGAGATGGACCCAGGGAACTACAGGCCAATCAGCCTCACCTGCATCCCTGGAAGGGTGATGGAGCAGCTCATCCTGGAGGCCATCTCCAAGCATGTGGAGGACAAGGTGGTGATCAGGAGGAGTCAGCATGGCTTCACCAAGGGGAAATCATGCTTAACCAATCTGATAGCCTTCTCTGATGGAATGACTGGCTGGGTAGATGAGGGGAGAGCAGTGGATGTTGTTTAACTTGATGCTGTCTCTCATAACATCCTCACAGGCAAGCTGATGAAGTGTGGGCTAGATGAGCAGACAGTGAGGTGGATTGAGAACTGGCTGAATGGTAGAGCTCAGAGAGCTGTGATCAGCAGCACAAAGTCTAGTTGGAAACAGGTAGCTAGCAGTTTATCCAAGGGGTCAATACTGGGTCCAGTCCTATTCAAATTATTCAGCAGTGACCTGGGTGATGGGACAGAGTGCACCCTCAGCAAGTTTGCTGATGATGCAAAACTGGAAGGAGCGGCCGATACACCAGAGAACTGTGCTGCCATTCAGAGAGACCTGGACAGGCTGGAGAGGTGGGCAGAGAGGAACCTCATGAAGTTCAATAAAGGGAATTCTCCTTCACTTCCTGAGTGCTAAATAGATACTTTCAGGTATGAGCTTTTTATTTCCATGGTACAACTATATAACTTGTTGGTTACAAAGGAAATGAGAAGTGTCATGGAAGTGATGATTCTATCACTGATGAAGCTGTTCATATGCTGTACTGGCATTTTTAACGTATCAACATCATTCAGGTCCTATACACTGCTTTTATTATCAGTTTTGTCTTAACCACAAGTGATTGTTGGTGGTTAAACTCTATCTAGTTGTCTCAACTTGTTGCTGATGAAAGGGGTAGATTCATAATGGGATTATGACTATGCTGCTAGCTGGGTGTTTAATTTTGGTTTTGGCAGTTTTAGAATGACAAAAGTTCCTTTAGGTCAAGTCAGAGTGGATGTTACAATATTTACGGAAAACTATTTTTCTTTGAGTCATCTTAAGTGTTTTGAAAATCTAATTTCAAAGAGAAATATTTAATTTCAGTTGGTCATTCAAAATGTAGGTTACTTAGAAGCAAACCAAGAAAAGATGGGCTGAACAAGCTCATTGACCTTGACTTCAATTTTAATTTTCATAGGCAATCAGCAACATAAAGTCTACTTTATCAGTCTTGGCTGTGGCATTTTGGCATTTTAAATAGAGGCCCACTCAACACAATTATTTAACAACCTAAACTTATTTACAAGTAGGCAGATAGAGTCTTCTTTTAGCAGTTTACAAAGAAGTTATCTCATTTTGAGCAAAGGATCTCACAAACCTTTAATGACATCTTTTACTGTCCCAGCCCTGGAATGTGTATGTGCTTTCTGAATATAAATAGGATGACCCATCTTATGTCCTTTTGCTGCACTTCTGCGTCATACACATTAAAGCTTTACTACACTTCAGCACAGATGTGGGAGATTCATGTTACCCACCAGTGACACAAACTCTTCAAAAGCAACTTAGGTAGCACTTTTTAGCATCTTTAGATAAATTCTGGGTAACCTCTAGTTATAAATATTAATACCATTCAACATGGGGGAGGGGGTCTCATAACATAAACTCCTTTTATTCTTCAAGTAGATATTTCTGCTAACAGGAGACTATATATAACTAATCAGTGGAAAGACCTTGTTTCAAAGTATTGAAAGAGTATTCCTTTTTTTGTGACTTCTAATGTGTTTTAAAGCAAAAACAGTTTGCTAAAATTGATGTGAATTTGCAAAATCTTTTGATTGGACCAAATCTGCATGTTTTTAGGAGGTAAATGACCTAACAGTTTTGCAGTGCTGTAAATGGGATAATTCAGCCATATAACTACACCAGACCATGCAATGTATGCAATGTGGGAATACGATTGTGGATATTTGGTTTTCAATGATCTAGTGAATAAAGAGCCAAAATGAGCAGGTCATGAAACATGATTAAAGTTCTGAGTAATCTTGTACCTTCGGAATATTTTCTCCCTCCATAGTCATTTGTGTTGACTTGCTCATTACACAGTGACCAATATAATCACCATAACAATGTAGCTAAGAAGGGAAGAATATGTCCCTTTTATTTGACTGGGATAGAGCAAAACCCTATAATTTTAGCATTTCTATAATGGAGAGTGAATATGAGTGGGAGATAGCAAGAAACTAAGCACTCTGACTTCTTTTGGCAAATAACCTGCATGGTAGTAGTTGGCATGAGGTTAGAGAAAGATAGTTATGGAATAACCTACTCCTCAGGAAGTCTCAGTCTCTAAAAGTTAGAAGTTGATTTAAATCCTGAAACAATAGGTTTTTATGCTACTTTTTTTAGAAAATGAGTATATAATAAAGGAATGCTTTAGTGGTGTAAGTGACCTCCTTTCTAGTTGTAAGACAATGAAAAATGTCGCCTAGTGTACATCATTGAAAAGGCCTCTGGGCTATTTGGTAAATAGCTGAGTGAGTTTATAAAAGTAAACCATCACAGTGATATAATCCCAAAGTATGTTGTTTTAGCAGAAAAAAGCAACTGCTGTAATTGCTTTAGGGGTGTTATGCAATTGCAATATGGCATGAGAAATGACAACTGGGAGAAGAGGAGGTGTGTGTGATAACCCATAAAGATGTGACCACTACTATGAAAATGCTTAACCTCTGCTTTAAGAAAGCATTGCTTAGCTGCATTTGTGTTGCTTTGTCCAGTTGTTTACACACGTAGCTTGCTATACATCAGGATGGGAAACACTGAATGTTTTGATTGCAGAGGAGTTATTCATAAAATCTCTAAAGCCTGAAACTTAAGAAAAAATACTTTTAAACTATTAGATTCTTATAAGCTTCTTATTGACCGCAACTACTTTTGCATGGAATAACTCCTAAAATTACTCCTAACTAATCCAAAAATACTCTGCTTATTTAATACAGTAGTAAAAATGAATTTTAAGTGATTACTTTCTGAGTAGAAGTTTTGGGCTAATCAAAGGCAGTTGACGTGTTTTGTGTACACAGTGTTCCTTTTTAGGCATTAGTTTGACTGGAAGTTTGAAATATTGTTGTGGTTTTGTGCTAGTGTACCTCAAAAGATACAAAAGGAATATGTGCATTTGAAGACAATCCTGGCAAGGGCTAGAGATGAGTAAACTGTGTTCAGCAATTCTTCATTTATTGTGTTGCTTTAATTTCTTTCATGCCACTTTCTTTGTCCCACAGAATTTGGAATCCCCCTCATCTACAGACATCTCTTTAACAAGCTTTTTATTTTTCTAACTTCATGATGACAGTGTGCCTTGGCTTACATAAAATCCTAAGGAGCCACAGAGGTCAAGAGTGTAAAACATGTAAAAAGGAAAGGCAACTATTCAGAACAACACTTGAGCAAACGCTAAATTCATCCCTACTCAGAAAGCACTTAAGCACATGCTTAAAAGATGTTCTCAGCAGAGATGCTGTCTGACCTCAAGATTGAAATTCCAAATACGAGAAAGTCAGTGCTTTTCAAAAAGTAGTTGGCACCGACCTCCCTTATTGATTTGAACGGGGTCTACTCGTGCTCAGTAGTCCTGAAAGAATTGGCCATTTATCCTCAGCCTACTTTTCTCTCCCCACGTGCAGTGTGTACGTATGTAATACTAAAGATTTTTAAGTAGTTTCTTATCTGGAACTTGAGCACAGTGCTAAACTTAGGAATTCCCTTAATTACCCATGGTCTGCCAAAGAGATTCTCTGCAACCTTTTCCAAACCTGTGACCTCTGATTTGAGGCATCCAGTTTGTGCTTTCATGGATTGATGCACCTCTAATTAGATGTAGCTTTAATTTAAACCTTTGTGCACTGTGGATGTTCAGTGCCTATGAAAGTGGAATGTCTCATTTTTGGACATCCAGTAGATGAGATTAAATCTTTCAATATGGCAGTCTCAAATATTCAGTTTAGTGCTTCAAATTATATTGGAGAATAAAATTATGAACACTCTTTATATTGGTAATGTTTCCATTAACATATATGATTTTGAACTGGTTATAATTGCAAATGTTATCCTGTCATTTAAGGAAATTTAATTTTTGAAAGATGACTTTGTGCCTTGGTTACAATAACTATTTAGTATGCTATTTGGATAAAAATGCACCAGCAATATATGTATTCTAAGTGTTTCAGCATTCTATGAGGGACAAAATGGAACTGAGTAGTAACTGACAATAAAAGTATAATAGTTCTTTAGGCCTAAGGTAATAATGCAAAAAATTACTTATTACTATCAATTTTTAAATAGATGCAAGTGATCTGTATCTGAATAGCTTACACACTGGTAAGCATTGTTAAAAATCTCATATAAGCAATTTTTAAAAATCTTATTTAAACCATAAGCTTTTAAGTGCAGAAAGGTTGCATGAAATCCAAGTAAAATAAAATAACAAAGAAAAAAAAAGCAAAGTGGGATGTTTTGAAAGATAAATTGTATAGGCACTGATTATAAGTACTGATTTTTATGACGAGGGGAGGGGAGAAAGTGTATAAACAAAGACATGCAAACTGTATCTGAAAATAGATGTACTGACAATAAAAGAAGACTGTTGAAATTGCAGAATGAAGTTGACATTATAATACAGAAGGTAAAGGGAAGGTAAAGATGGAAAATGAAAGGAAACATAATTACATAGGAGGTCAAGTTATATAAAGAATAATTTCCACTGTGTCCAGAACAAGAGAGATTCTGGGAAGGAGACAGCAGGGGTCTCCAACAGATGGCAAGAATCATTCAAACACAGAAAAGCTTGACATTGTTGAAGAAATGAAACGCATTCTTTGTCTCACTCTTTACAATGGCAAATGTAGGACAGATGTCTGAAAGGCAAGCTTTTTTGGTAGTCTTGAAGGGGGAAATGCTAGGGGAAACCAGGGTCTCACCAGAAAAAGAAATAAAAAAAAATTGATCTTTAACTGGATGATTTAAAAACAAAAACAAGTGAACTAGTTCCAACCTGAAAGTATGAATAAAATTGTGACTTATGTTGACCGATGTATTTTGAGCAGTTATGGCCAGATATCTGTGAAGTTTCTTTACCAGTTTCAAACTGCTGTACAAAATACGTCTATGCAAGCCCTTGTCCTGGCAGAAACAGCTGTAGAATAGCCAACAGAGTACTTTTTGGACAAAGTGAGAGCTTTATACTGAAGGAAACGGTACAAAATTGTACAGAGATGTTGATCAGACTTGAAAAGAATCAAAAATTTAAGATTTTTTTCCATTTTTTAAGCACTTTTCTTCCGCAGCTTAATCTTGATTTTATGTCCATCTTATGTCTTCTTCCAATTTATGCTCCTATATACTATGTAGCCTAACACAGAGACTCATCAGAATTTTATTCTGTTGCAGGGACTCTCCAAAGGAGTTAATTTTGTTACTGTCTTTCACATGTTCCTCTCTCTTCCTTGCTTCTGTCTAGCTTTCCTTACAGAAAGATGGCCTAAAATTTCCCTTTCTTTGGGCTTCCTATCCCAACTTCACTGGACTTTTCCATGTGAGTCTGAGTCCAGTGCAGCATACGTCTCCATCTCTAGTTAGTCTGCTTCGTTGGCGTGGGGTTTATTTTCCTCAGCACGGGCACCTTGATGCGGTGAGAAACACGTAAAAATTATCCAAAGTTTACATGCCTAAGTGGGATTGAGTTAGCTAAAGTGAAAGTTTAAAAAGAGTACAGCAATGCACGAGGCAAAACTAAATCTGCTCTATAGAAGTGTTTCAGTATTTTTAATTACTCTTTCATGTACTTGAATTTGGAAAGAAAGACAATATTTTTATTGGACCAACTGAGAAAGCTGGGAAAAACAGACAAGTTTTAGTGAGCATGATTCTCTCATTAAATCACATAAGGGGAAGCAAAACCCAAGGGAAATAAAGTTAGAGCAACTATGTCTGAGTTTTACTGTAATTATGAATTCATGTGAGACAAAACAGTAGTCAGTACTTGTTAAGCAGTGAAAGCTGTTGGCAGGAGGATGGTGTGATATGGTTTAGCCATTGGTAGGACTGTCAGGAGAAGATACTCATAAACCATTTGAATTTATCTGCTGAATTTTCCTTTGTCAGAGATGCTAATCATACTTTATTCTGTCAGTCATTCTAATTAAAGGTATCTTTTTCTTTCAGACCTTACTTTTCTTGTAGTTCTAGAGCTTATAGCTGCAACAGTATTACTACTTTGACTTTGTTTATCATATAATTAGCTTCTTAAATTTCTTAAGATCTGTTCTTTTCAATTTAACTGTACTTTCCAAGGGATTGAAAGGAATAACTTCCTCCTTTCACCCCTCAATCCCACCAGTGCTGGTTTTAATTGTAAAACTGTTGGCATTTTTCCTCCAAGAGGTTTGTGTATAATTTGTTTTTTTCTATAGTGTAATATGACTGTGTGGTAGTCTATAAGGATTAGTTGATGTTTTCTGAAATGGTATAATGTGTCCTGGAAGAGAAAAAATACCCAGCTTTTCTAGTAGTGTGGAAAAAGTGCAAGGAATTGTCTGAAAATGTATTTAAAATGTAGCAGTAACCTGACATACATACTCAGCAGCCAGCAGGCTCTCTTGTGAGGAAACTGAGGCTGCAGTGAATTGTGGAAATTGTGTTTTCAATTCAAAGTTTATATAAAAAATTGCAGTTACTATGCTTTTGTTGTAAAATTGTTGATTTTAACTACTGATATTTGAACCGGGGGAAAACAGTTTGTAGATCTCCCTGCTGACTAATTCCAAAGGATAGATTCTAATTGCAGACATATATTGAAATGTTTCATAAGAAAATCAAATAGTGGGAAGTTTTTCCTGAGTTATGGAGAAAACATCTGAAATGCAATTTTGGTCCAAAGTAGACTGTACATGAAAAATTCATAGCTGGAGGAAGGCCAGAAAGTCTTCTATTTTAATTGAAATGAAAAATGTACCAAGATGTCACAGTAAATTAAAAGAGGTATTAAAATATGTGAAGATATTAATGAGTTCTGGAGAGAAGTTTTGCTGAAAAGACCAGATTCTAGGTGGAATGCCATGCTCCTTTGATCTTCAGCAAAAGTCCATGAGAATCCGGATATGCAGTAGAAACAGGGCATAGGGGGGAAGAAAGGCATTGTATAGCTTCATATATTTCAAATATGAGATTTTGAAATCAAACAGAGTCACAAGATCCTTTTAAGGTTATGAGCACATGCAAACTTTGGATTAGAAAAAAAATTGATTTTCTGAAGATAATTCCCATATCAAGAAGTCTGTGAATTGCTGCTATAGGCAAGTTAGACAAGCTTCCAAGTTAGAATGGATGAATTTAGTTTGATTTTGCTCTTTTTATTGGTATTCTAAGAAATTTTAAACATGCTTTCAGATTAAAAGTGAGATTTGATTCAATGTTGTTAGAGCTGTCTCTACGAAAGAGCCAGGTGAATGTTGCCATTTCTTTCTGGGTTTTACCAGAGGTTCCTTCCTGAGGCTTTAACAGTGAATCTATGAACTGCAACTGCGCAACTTAGTGCTTAGAATATACAAGTTCAGTAGCAAAGTGGGTGGTGATTACTGCTGCAAATTGAACATTGTTTTGTTCTCCATAAATGTCTGAATGATGTTGTTTAAAAGTTGCTCTGATTAAAAAAGATTATGTTCTAATTGAAATCTCAACAAACTTGACCTGGGATATGAAAATGAGGCTGAGTGCTTTCATCTTCAAGCACTCTCATGTACCTTATTATGCTTTGCGTATCTGAGACAGAGGTTTTTTTGCAGATCTGCAACGATAATCCTAGTAAGAATATACTCCAGCCAGGATAAAGACCAGTTCACACTGTTCATCCCAGTAGCTTTAACTGAAGACATCATTTAACTGCATAACATTTATAACTGCTAATGCAAGAAGGAAAGATCCCAGCTCTGTTTGTAGGCTGCAAGTTAGAAGCAGCATGCATTCAGAATGCAGAGTCGCATCAAACTGATGTATCCATTTTTAGAGCTGAAATGTTCTTTCGTGTGTCATTGACAAGAATTGATTCTGCTGGTGCAATTTGTTTTTTCATAACTGTTTCAAAGCATTTTACAGAGCTTGGCAGTGGTGACATTCTGCAAAAGCACTGCTTTAGCTCCTATGGGCAGGCTCTGTTCTTATCCACTAGCTCCTGCCACTACACTGTCCCTTCTCTTGTTCTAGAACAAATGTTTTGCTGCCAAACAACTATTCAGCTCAGTGATCTGAACCAAGTGAAATAGTTATTTCTTTCCCTCTTTCTCCCCCCCCCCCAAAAAAAAAAAAAAAGGTAGTTTTTCATTTGGGCCAACTCCCAGAGCTGATTGATTGCATGGTCAGAAGCAAGGACTACTGGTGGGTGAGGAATTATGACCTTATTACAGACAAAGTCGAGTGTTTTAAAACTAAAACTATTGATCTACCTTAAGCTGCAGTTCCAGTTTTATTTCTTGGGGGCTGCCATAAGCATTGCCTTTTTGGAAAGAATGTAGGTGGTTATTTTCAGTCAGCTCAGTTCTCTAGTCCACTTCACTTACGTAGCTTTGCAGATACAGTCTGTGATTGGCTGCAATCTGGGAACAATCCAAAGAGAAAAGCGGAAAAAGTGTGGTTTAAATTACTTTCAGCAGAGCTGAATACAAAACCATAGACTTGCATTGCAATTGCTGGAATAGGAGGAAGCCCTTTTCTACCAGTTCAGTCCATATGTCATTAGCCAGTGATAAACAGAAAACTCTTCCTTTAGCTGAATGACAGAAATGACCTATATAATTAGGAATCATGCTGTTCTGATCAACAGCATTTTCACATGTTGTTATTCCCATTCACTGCTCTTTTTTCCTAGGTAATCCTTTTTTCCTCTGGTCTGTTTTCTACTTGTTTTGTAACATGTTTGGTATTAGTATGTTATCCCATCAGTCAGATTCATTCATGTGTTTTATTAGCATTCTGGCATTGAAGTGAAGAATAGTTTATAAAATGCAGTTAGCCTGTACATGTGAAGCAGCATTTAGTAATTTGGTGGAATGGTTGTGCATTTTGATGTTTACTGAACTCTTTTCTTATTTCTGTGGCTATTGGTCAGTGGAAGATATTTTAACTTAAATTTTCCCTTTATTTGGAAAAAAACATTGGAATATTTTTACTAATTTTTTTACATTATCTGTTTAAACTTTTTATTGAAATACACACTCCTTATTAAATAAGTGGTCCATTTTGTCTGTATTTTAGATGGCTTTCCTCTTACTTGACACTAACTACTTTTAGTGTCCTTTACAGTAAAATGTTCCTTGCTCTTTAGAATGTTGTGTCTGTTTTACTGTTTGTCTACATATGGAGCAATTCTGGCACTGAACACACTTGTCTGTCTAAAAGATATGTTCTGTCTGTCACAAGCTATTGGGCTTGATGCAAGAATTAATGGAGGGGCTTAATAGCTTGTTTTATGCAAGTGATCAGAATAGAGAATCTCTGTGTTCTGTTCTGGTCTCAATTTAAGTGAAACAACCTGACTATGAAACAATGTGTTATTCAAAGTATGACTGTCTCCTAGCTTATGCGGTTGTGTGGAACCTGAAAGAAAAACAGAAAATTCAGTAAGGTCCCCTCAGGCCTTGATTGTGAAGATAAAATTATATGTCTGTGTGCTGCTGGATTAGAGGTCTGCGGGCTAGCTCAGAGAGGGCTGATGCATCTGTGCTGTGCAGCTTCATGCCGTGCAAGTGAGCCAGTGGAGTGCTCTTCCTGAGCTATTTAGTCTTGTGCAGAACTAAACTTGTGATAACACAAGGCAGCTTTTCTTGATTTACCAGAGAAGGTTTCTGAGACTGCAGCACTGCTGTTACTACTGCACTTCACAGAATGGTTGAGGTTGGAAGGGGCCTTTGGAGATCATCAAGTCCAGCCCCCCTGCTCACATTGCCCAGGACCCTATCCAGATGGCTTTTGAGTATCTCCAAGGATGGAGACTCCGCAACCTCTCTGGGCAGCCTGTTCCAGTGCTCGGTCACCCTCACAGAAAAGAAGTTTTTTCTCATATTCAGACAGAGCTTCCTGTGTTTAGGTTGTGCCCATTGCCTCTTGTCCTGTCACTAGGTACCACTGAAAAGACTGACTCTGTCTTTACATCCTCCTGTCAGATATTTATACACATTGATAAGATCCCAAGGATCCTTCTCTTCTTCAGGCTAAACAGTCCCAGCTCTCTCAGCCTTTCCTCATATGAGGGGTGCTCCAATCCCTTAATCATTTTAGTAGCCATTTGCTGGACTTGCTGCAGTAGCTCCACATCTCTGTTGTACCAGGAAGCCCAGAACTGGACCCAGCACTCCAGATGGGGCCTCACCAGGGCTGAGAAAAGGGCAGGATCACCTCCCTCAACCTACTGGCAACACTCTTCCTAATGAAGCCCAGGATACCATTGGTGTTCTTTGCCACAAGGGCACATTGCTGGCTCATGGTCAACTTGTTGTCCACCAGGACCCCCAGGTCCTTCTCTGGAAAGCTGCTTTCTTGCAGTTAGAATCCAGGATGTATGTGACATCATGATACATTGGTTGCCGTTACCCTGCAATTATTCTTTTTGACTCGGGGGTGTGGAGGGTACGAGACACTCACCTGCTGCATCGTAATTTACTTGCTGGTTAAATGACATAACAAACAGAAGGTGTGGATTGAGCCCCCGTATTAGAAGGATGGGGTTCTAACCCGAGCATCTGCTTTCCAGGAGAGTATTCCAGGATACAGACATGTCTGGTATAAATATTGAAACAAAGCCCTTGCATAAGAATGCAAGGTTTATGGAACTGAAGAACTGAAGATGGTTCATGATTCTGTAACCAGGGCAGGTCCTGGGTTTGGTCCCTTCTTCCATCACTCTTTATATTTAAACGTTCTTGTATAAGTGCTATAAAATTCCATCTTGGCCATGAAAGTTGAATTCAGTGCTGTGTTATGCAGTCACTGAGTATTCCTAAGAGGTCTAACGGCTCCAAGGAACTGTGATGCATCTCTACCAAGAGTGTGTGAATTTCAAAAGACCCAAAGCAGCAGATGCATGTGAGCTTGGGCAAAATGGCACTGCCCCTGGGCACATGCTATGGCAGGGACTGTTTTAACACAGTGGCTCAGGAGATAGATGGTGATTTTATGAATTGTTTTGTTGAAATTTCACTTTCTTAAGGCTTGTGCCCCTCTCTCCCCCACTGAGCATCATGTGATTTATTTACATATCTTTAGTATGCATTTTTTGTATGTGTGTGGGGGGAGATACCCAAGATTTTGAGTGGGCATGTCATCCTCTTATTACAGCAGTTTCTGAAAATGTTTTCTGAGCATCACTAACAATGCAGGCAAGAGATCACTGTTGTGAGGTTAGCAATTTAAAGACTCTGCTGCAAAAAGCTTTCAGTATTTTTAATCTTTAAATCAGAACTTTTTTGTTTTACTGTTAAGCTTTCCCAAGCCTTGCAGTGCAAATAAATGGCAAAGAATTTTTTAAACTACAAAATATAATGCGAAAAACAGATGGAGATTTTACTTTAAATAGCAGGCCAAGATACTGTACAAAAGTCACAAAGCAAATAGTCATTAAAGAGATGATCGATCTCTGGCATCTCTTAAAATAGAACGGCATGAGCCTTTCTTTTTTTTCTTCTTTTTTCCCCCCTCTCTAGATCTGGGGAAGCTACTTCTGAATCACCAGCTTTCACTGGCTGACAGCCTAACAGGCAGATTTTGTGATCATCAAGTATTTTTCAAAAACACCTGTATAACTTCAGAGCACAAATTGTACTGAAAGTCGCTGATGTGTGGTACTAACTCATATAGACACTTTTAAAAACTGCACTCTGCACTTTTTTGAGAATTCTCTTAATTTGGAAAGTCAACCACTTTTGTTAACCTCCCAGCATTTACCTTTAATTGTGAATCAGCACGAGAGATGTGACCCTGAGAATCTAACCCTGAATTATATGAAAAATGTGATTCCTGGATGAATAGTTCTATCACTCGCTGCACTGTGGGAGTGAGAAGAGATTGTAGCAGAAGATGGGTGTGCACTGGTGCTAAGATTTGTTGTTGGTAGTATTGAGGGTGGGGCCTTGTTAGTTGTGGATGCTTGAGGGGGAGACTTGCTCTTCTCTTAGGGAGGCAAAATCTGAATCCTAGTTTTTGTTGAGATTTCTGGAGAGAGAGAAGACAAACAGGGGAACTTTATGAGTACACTTATCAGACACTGAAAAAATAGGGATTGGATTTTACCAAGTCTAGATAAAATAAGAAACCTAACTTTTTGTGTTGATCCCTTCAAAGACATTGTAACTTGACAAAATTGTAGTGAAGTTTTTCTTCACTATGCTTTGCTTTCCTAACTCTTATGTGAGGATGTAGGAACTAGGATTAGATCTATGTATATGGACTACGTAGATACCAGATTTCAAACTTTTTCCCACTAGTGCATTTAGACAATGAAGACTGTGTGTGACAGTAAGGTGAAGAGGAGATTTGCTGAGCCCTTAGAGCTACATCCTGTGCGCTTTACATCCCCAGCTCTTACTGAGGCAGGAGGTCAAGTGTAAGTGTCCCACACAATGCTTGGAAGGAGCCGGTTCCAAAATGCCTGATGGTGGACTAGGATCAACCCTGTTTGACACCAGCTTGGGTGTGGTCATTTAGCATGAGCTTGATGCTTTTACATCATGATTAGTGGCAGAATCTGGTATTCAGAACGGGCTTAGATCCCTGTCTATTGTACAATATAGACAAGCTCTGAATGTAATACCAAAGCCTGTCTAGATGGCCTAGGAAGGCCATCATCAAAGTAGGGAGCTCTCATAAGTATTAGATTTTAATAGTTTTTCTTGCTGAAAATTCTGAATTTTGTGTGGTTTGTGAAACTCACTCTTGGAACTTCATGTAATACGTTAACCTGCTGATCATTTATAGCTGAGGGAGCCTACTGTATATGACAGGATGTGAGCAGAGAAGGATCACTGGTAGTTAGAGAGTGGGACAATAACAGTTTAGTACAGTAGTGTTCAACCTATAGAAAAAGATAATTCTATATTGGTTAGGTAGAGAAGAAAGACTGTAGAAGGAGGACCATAATGTTGGGAAAAACAGAGAAGTTGCTGAGTTTTGGCAGGAAGAGCAGCTACAAAGCAGCATGGTAGTAAAAATTGGTGGAAACCTCAAAAACATTGCAATCCCAAATAGCCTTAGTTTTCTGTGCTGCTTCTGTACTTGATTTCAGCCAAAGTTGGCTCTATCCAGGCTGTTCTTATGGTGTGCTCATCCAGCTTGTGTCAGAAGGCAATTTGGCAACCAGTCTAGTTCTGTAGACTGAGAGGATCAGAGAATTGTGAAAATCTGTAAGAGGTTGGTTGCTTATCCAAACTAAATTGCCAAGCTTATCCAGATTCCTTCTGTTCTTAGATACTCATTTTTGGACAGTATTGTGCTAGCATTGTGGAGTGTTATCTTATCTGTGAGGTACAGGCATTGCTTATATATTATATATACCAACTAGTAAATTCTATATATCCTTAGTATCACCATTTAATAGTTGGTTCATTTGTTCTAAATTTAATTGTTTTGATTTCACAGGTGCCTGCATAAATATCACCAACAGCCTGTGCCAAATGCTGCCATATAACTACACCACTCTAACTTCAGTTCTTTCCATTGTCAAAAGCATTGAAATGGAAAAGTTCCTGAAGTTCTTCAGTTATCTCAACCGTCTCAGCTGCTATCAACACATCATGCTGTTTGGCTGTAGTCTTGCTTTTCCTGAATGCATCAGTGACGGTGATGACAGGTATTTGGGAACAAAAATCAGTCAGTGACTAGAGCCAATTGTGGTAAAATACTGTCTATCTAATCAGAAAAGGGCAGATCTGAACTAAGCCTATGACCTTGTTGCAAAACTCCTGTCTGTCAAAGCTATTCACAACATTTTTGCCAAAATAAACCAACTGCAATAGAGTTCTCTTAGAAAAAGTATTGCCAATACATAGACTAAAACTGTGGTATTAGAGCAGTCAGGTTTATTTTCATAACAAAGGCTGTCCAGAATTCTTGTATCTTATCTGTCCAATCTGGATGTGGCAAAATGGAATGCTATGTAACAATATAAATGCATTGGATATTTATATCATTGGCATAAAGTGTGGTGGATGTTAGTTAAATTAAAATTTAACACAGTCAGGAAAAGCAGATTTGAAAGTATTTGAAATGACTGAATGTTGCATTAAGTCTTTTTCTTACAGAAAAGTTAATCCTTTATATATATTTTATGGTATTTGATTAGTAGGATGTATTCAGAGAGATGGACATAAATTGTTTGGGAAGCTTGAGTATAGGCATGTCTTCATTCTGCATTTACATGCAGAAAGATACACATTCGTATCTTATGCATGTACTTTTTTCTTTGAGCTTCATTTGAAAAAGGATCAGTGTGTTTAACAGTGCTAAAAACAAAATATGACACAAAGTTTTTTGTTTTTTTAATATGTACACAATCTCTATGATGCTTCTGAAGGGGGAAGGAGAGAGGGGAGAGTTCCTTCTCCTTATTTCATTACCTGCAAAATTCAGTGGAAGAGAATACGGCAATTGAACAAGTGATTCAGTTAACATAACAAGAACCAAAAAGCTGAAAGCTGTGCAGTTGAGAATGCATAGGATACCTATGAAAGTGCAGTTTTATGAGATGAGGTAAGCTGATCTAAAACATAGTTGCCACTCAAGGCTCTAGTCCCGCTGCAGGTAATATATGCCTACCACTTCAGCTGGGACAGAATGATCTCTAGATGAATCAATTAAGCTCAGTGAACAGACAGAAAATTAACCCAGCAAAAAAGCATACAGATGCTTGTATAGCTAGGATTAGGGCTGAAGTAAGGCAGCATGGGAAACAGTGGAGTGAGACTGCCTGTTAGACTGAGTAACCTGTTTAATCCAATTACACCTGTGTGCCCAACTTTACTTAGACTACCAAAAACTATTTTCAGTTAAGCCTATTTAACTCACTGCATAATTAATGATTTTTTTTCAAGATTCAGTATTGCAATTGTTCCAGTTAAAGAATCTGATACCATACAGCCCTAAATTACTTACTGTCTCAAGAAATCATACAGCAAAATCAGAAAAGTTGTTTCACGTAGTAAAATGATATATTTAAAGGTTTGACAACAGGGGAACAGGGCATTTCTCTGTCAGTTCATTTATTCTGCTCTGTTTGGAATTTGACTTTCATAATCCTCTTGAAAGTGAAATGGGCATGTAAAAGATGCAAAGTTCATAACTCAGAGTAGTAAAAGAATAACTTTTTAAAACTTTCTATTTCCATTTCTGTGCTGAAGACATCTTTCTTGCAGAGTTGAGGTAAAGGAGCAATATCTGATCTGGTTACATTCTGACAGCTGTCTTGGTAATTAAAAAAAAGTTAAACTAAAGTTCGGAACATACAGGTTTTTGCTCTGGTTTTGGATAGCAACCAAAATACCATGGGATTCAAGGGACAAGGATTTTCTTTGTGGGTTTTGGGGGTTTTTTTTGGTGTTTTTTCCCCACAACTACTTTCTCCTATTAATTTTCAATGTCAAAGCTGGGACTGGATTTGCATGTCATGATTTACGTTCTGGAGGTCACTATGCCTCCTTCAGTATTTATTTTAAAATCTTTGTGGAAACTGTTCTGGCCTCTGCAGATTGATCAAGAAGAAAGTCCAATGTGAGATTGTAAATGATACAGGCTTCCATTAGAATCTGATTTCACTTTATGTAATCACGTTTCCTCAGTGTATCATGGGTGACAGTGAAAACGTAGACTGAGTGACAAGTGCAAGAAAAACCATAAGTATGGATTGTTGAAGTGCTGGTTAGTTAAATTTGTTTTTTTCTGTAGGCACTTGAGTGATTTTTTCTGATTATTGTCTCTCTTGTAGAACCTGGTTATTGCAGACAAATAGATATCTTTCATGGCCAACAATAACGCTTTTTAAGAAGCCTCATATCTTCATTTGAGATATGACTTCCCATATTTCTGCCCATTGATCTCAGTTTTTTAAAGCATGACTACATTAAATACCATTGATTTTTATTCATTATGTATTTGAATGGTTTGTTTATATAAAACAGAATCTCAAGATTTGTTTTTTTGCTTACTTTATATATATACATATATATGTATGTATGTTTGTATGTTTATTTATATACTTTTTTTAACACTTCATGGAACTATAATTGAAGCCAAGATCACAACAAAGATTCAGTCTTCTCCTAGTGTTTCAAAAACATTAGAGATTAAAACTCTTAAAAACAGCTATTTAAAGAAATCCTTATTACAAGGACTGTGAAAAATACAAATAACTGAAATACCAATATCTTACTCCCGAACACATGGCTGTCAATCTGGTAGCAAACACTTACTATCAAATACATCCTAAGAAGTCTTTAGAGCTTTTAGGAGGAAATCTTCTGAACTTAATAGATATTTGCAGATTGATCCTAAAATTAGAAATTGCTGGGTTGATATTTTTTCTTAAAATTTATTTCTAACTTTTTTGATTAAAACAGTGAAGAGAGAAGCAAATCTTAGAATGACCAGTAGTATGCCAGCTACTATGCAATTGCTTGATTCCAGCTGTGTTTATCTTTAGCTAATTGTAATAAAATAAATTAAAGTAAATTTCTTTTTGGTAGCCAGTCACCACCAGGAATTTTGGTGCCTTCTCACTGTGAGTCAGAGGAGTCAACAAGATAAGTTCTTTAATGGCTCATTTATTGAAAATAATTGAAATTTCCTGTCTTGGGGAATCCCAGGGTTGGATTTACAGAGGAGGGGTAAAAATACTGGAGTCTCCCCATTAACAATGACTGTTGTAATGAATGCTCTGTTATGTTTAACTGATAATGTTTCATACACCTTCCCACCTATCCATCTCAGAAGTATAACTGGTGTGCTAAGGTTTATTCCATTTTCTAGATGGTCGCCAGGTCTTTTGAAGATGACTTAAGTTTGGTTGTGTTTAAAAAGCGGGATGGTTGATCATGGTCTTTGCTGTGAAGCTGCAGATATGTTGGGCCCAGAGTATTCTATGCCTTATCTTGATAGGTGTAGATAGTTCGAGCATTTGAACTTGACTATTAATGATTTATAGGAAGTTACAAAGATATGTAACTCTCTTTTCAGCCCTTCTACTGTCAATATTTGGTGTTAATATTCCATTTTATTTAGAAATAAAGGACAATGACTTTGCTGCTTTTACACAATGAAGCTAGAAGAGTTCAAAGTCTTGCATAAGATGCATCTGAAACATGGTTATTCAAGATGATTCAAGTCTGTTTGTTTTGACTGTATCAGCTGCCTCTGGTTTAATAACACAGGTTAATAACATTTGGTTTAATAACATCTGGTTTAATAACATTTTACATTTAGTAAAGTGGCTACCAGTCACTACCAGTCACTCAGGTTATTTTCTGAGTTTGTAATCTGGCTTTTCACATACTGTGGGAGTTGCTTCTTCCTTTTAATATCCTTTGCTTTTGATGGTGCTTCTTTAGACCAAGTTAACATGACTCAAAAAGGATATTCTAGCTGGGGTTTTGGCAAGGTTTGTGTACCAAGGAGATCCGTCTGTTCTATATTCAGCCACACAAGAATGTGTTGACGTATCTTCCTTGAAACAGAAGACTATAAACTTCAACTTATCTATCATGAATATAGCAGAGGTGATGTTCAGTGCATGAAGTGCTCTGTATCTAGAAAGTTTGAAATCATATGTGGTTTGTTTTAAATGTTGCTCTGTCTTGACTTCGAGCCCTTGAGAACCTGATGGACTGATTATGTGCAAGAAAACACACCGTTATAGCAAAGCTGTAAAATCTGTCTTTGCATATATAACCAAGTCATAATCCAAATCTCAGTTTTTAAATCCTTTTGTGGTTCATGTAAGCCCGGTTGTGATTTGAACCACACAACCTCAGAGGTCCAGCTAATGGAAAACATGTATGGTCAAATCCTGTCAGATAATGAAGGCAAAAGTTAGAGAGGAAGAGAGTACAATAAAGTTGTGAACTTTTACCAGCACAAATAACGTGTTCTGTCTGCCACTGTTATTCATTTCTGTGTCTGTCATTGTTGATTTAAAGCATTCTACAAAGGAAATTGATATAATTGTTTCCATTTGGCAGAAAAACTGAGGGACACACAGGATGTGTGTTGCTTGAGAAAGCCCAGACCAATAGAACATCTGAATACTGCTTCTTTCACTGTGCCCTTTTTACTGGTTGATATGCCTTCCAATAGCTATAATTTCACTAACAGTTATAATAATAGTTTTAACATGATCTAATTTTAGAAGTAAACTGGTCACAATAGAGATGCTACTGGCAGATAGTCAACATGCCATGTATTAAGAGAAATAACACCAGGAACAACTGGCAAAGTGTTGCCTACGCAACATAAATACTCAGTTTCAACTCCAGTCCACCCAGAAATTGATAGTGGACTAACTCAAACTGCCTTACAGCAACAAGAAAATGGAATGGTTGGCAGGTGTAGTGTGCAACTTAGAGATTCAAAGTAGCAACAATGTCTGTTTAAGATATCTGTCAAATAGCACTTAACAGTTCCTATGTATTTTTGGAAATATTTATGTACAATAACAAATGTCATATACATGTCATGATTGAAACCGTGTTTCAGTGAAAGTGCTGAACATACCTGAATTCTTTGTCCAAATAAAAGGACAATGAATCAGCTTTTGAATTAGAGATAATTCAAATGAAAATTAAATAAGCAATAAATGGATATGTATGAACAAAGAAAATCTACAATATGCAGCTTCAGAAAGTGACAGAGGACTTGCATAGAGAAATGAATTGAAGAAAAGAAATCGTGAGACCTCATCTCCCATTCTAATTAAAGATTATTGATCAAGAAAGAACATTTTATTTCTTTTGTCCAGTCACCAGAACATGTTTTTCATGAGGTGAAGTGAGACATTGAGTTAAGAATCAGCTGATATACATGTGACTTCAAAGAAAGGGATACTGACATATGTCTGAGAGATTGACATTGACCATATTCCCAAGAAACAAATGAAGAAACTTGAAAATGAAGAAATGACATGTCACAGTTGTTATAACATAGCTAAAATTAGTATTGCATATTTATAATAGCTTCCTTCTCAGTGCAGTCTGCATTACTCATAATTTCGTGCTTAATGAATAATTTCATCAGTATTGTGTAACTGTTACTTATCAGGGAGAAAAAATATGCTAATGAGAAGATTACACATTGAATTGTCCCTCACAACTCTAATTTTGAAGTCAGCATGTACTCCTCATCATCTTAGGATCCACTAAGGACTACTACTTGGTCCCAAGCTGAGACAGTATAGAGGTGAGAAATATAAAGCCCATATCTGCAAACAGTGTAAACTGAAAGTATAGGTGAAGATGTGGAATTGGTTGAACTGCCTATATATAAAGTTATTAACATGTTTTCTTAGAAGATTCCTTTTCCAAATGTGTATAATTTTAGAGGGGAGGGGGAAGACCTTTTTACATTTTTTTTTATGCCTAATATCTGTCCTGGGCAAAACCAGGAAGAACAGCTGGTTTGCTTATGAAAAAACATTCTTATCACTGCCAAGAGTTTCTAACATCTCCATCTATTTGAGCAATGGAACTTGACATTTGGCAGGAAGTTTGCTCGAGTAAGTGGTATTCTGTTTATCATGGCTCTTGGGGGTAGGAAGATAAGGGAGGTAGAATAGAAGATGTGCTTACTTTAGGGGAAGTTCTGCACTTTATTAATAAGGGTTCTGTACCTATGGCTACACTTACAGAAGTTAACCTGCCAAATTTTGGCTTGTTCACAAATCTGAAAAATCATAGTTCATGTGCTGAGTTGACAAGGGAGTGATAACCAAAGTATGCAAACTTTTCTATCTAGGTCATGGCTCAGCTTGTGTGGGTGGGCCTGAGAGGAGGTGACATTAAAGTCAGGTACAGGTCCTCACTTAAGAGGGGCTGAAATTGAGTCTCTGATCTCAAGCTGTTTTACACTAATGCACCAGTAGATGGCAGATGCAGTGTAGGCGAAGGAAAAACTGGAGACAAAATAAGGGAAGGCAGGACAGAGAAATTAGATGCACATGAGAAGTTTTTCTCCCATTCAGAGAACTCCATTTTCCCCACGCACAAATAGAGTCTGTTTATAACTACCGATCTTTACAGTTTCTAGAGAAGAATTCAATGTACAGAAGGAAGGGATTACTTAAGAAATTACTTTAAAAGATAAAAGCTAGGTTAAAAAGACTTAGAAATATGCAGAAAATGCAATATACAGTATACAATGGCATCCTGTATTAGCTGAAATCATATCTGGTCCGGTGGGTGTGAAGCTAGCTTTTGCCATAGCAGTCAGCATCAAAAGTTGAGTGCATTATTTCACCCGCTCCACTAATCTAGAGCACTGACCATGAATACTTTCCAAATCACAAAAGGATTTTCTTTCAAAGTGTATGTTGGGAGGAGTCGCAGATAGACCAAAGTTGAAAGGTTATCAAGCAGAGAAATATTTTTAAGAACAATCTGGGCATGAGAATGTCCCTTTGAAAACATATTTTATCACACTGCCCAGAGGAGTCAAGGGAAGGAGGCAGAAAAGGAAATCAGGAGGACTGGTTATTTTATGAATGCATAATTTACTGGTTGATTGCCTCCAACCTAATGTTGGCCTAATGTTTTGCTGTGTATTGTCCATTATTAGCTGTGGTTTCTGCTCTCTAGGCTGGTATGTTAACTAGGGATCACAGGTCATCCTTACTGTCTCCTACACATGCAGTATATTACTCATAAATAAATAATGATCCTTCAAAGTAATTAAAGTCATTATTTACATCAGATAAGAAAATGAACATGGCCTTTTGTTAATGTTTATTTGACAATTTAATATATGTGCTAGAAAAACACTTTTTTTTTTTTCAAAATAAGATTTATTTCATTTAGTAAATTGGAGTAATTGTAGCACATAAGCTTTCAGTAATCCCTTTGTTTTCCACAAAGACTAGGGGAGAATTAATGTTATCAGAGTTGTGCATCCAGATTTGAAACCAGAAAGATGTAGATGGGAGAATCTTACTGTAACAAAGCTTCACTAGTAGATATGAGTAAACTATCTTGTGCAGGAGTTAATAAACAAAGAATGTTTCAGATTGAACAGTGGTCAAAGGATTTTCCAAGGATTTCCATGCTTTTCAGCTCATGTTCAGCTCTTGCCTTTTTTAATGCTCAGCTTATCAACAAATTATGTTTAAACCATCTTCAGTTAAAAAGTAATGAGAGTGAGTGAGTTAGAAAAATACTAACCTTCCATAAGTTTCCCTCTCCTGTGAGAAGTTCCTGTCACCCTGCTGCAGGGGTGAGCACTACTTGCAGACCAAGCGGAACAGGCAAATTAGAATTGTAGGATCATGCAGGTGGGAAGGGACCTCTGGAGCTCATCTAGTCTGACCCCCTGCTCAGATCAGGGCCAACTTCAAAGATAGATCAGGTTGCGCACAGCCACATCTGACTGAGTTTTGAGTATCTCCAAGGATGAAGGTTCCATAACCTCTCTGGAAGATGTTCCAGACTGCTGTTTTATGGTACACTTTAAGCTGGAATAATTTGGTAGTGGTGCTCAAAGAATCAGTCTTATTCTGCTCCCCTGCTTGTTTTTGTCTAGCTAATCACTATTCCTTCCTTGTCCTGGCAAAAATATTTGTTCAGCACCATGTTAAATTGGATCGTGAAACTGATCTGAATTAAAGTGGGAATAACTGATCTGATTCATTCTGTAACAGCATAAAATGTCATGCTGGCACAAAAAGGGAGGGAAGTCATGTGAGGCGGAGTTCAGAAGTCAGGCTGGGGATGGATAGGACAACTTTCTGTGGCAACGTCAGCTCATGCTAGCCTTGAAGTGTTTGTAAAACAACTTTAATGTGAGGAGGCAACATGATAGTGGATTAGCAACAAATTTCCACTCGGGAACCTAGAGACTAAATGAGCAGTAGGTATGCCTGTGATTCTTGAGGACTCCTGACAAGATGCAGCTCAAAAACTTCTAGCTTAGGGTGATTCCTGAGGTCTTCCTTTCAGTAGTGCTCAGAAATGCACACGGAAGCGTGCATTCTGGAAAACTACCTGGAATGAAAGGTACCTATCACAGCGATCTATGGTAATGGCAGGCTGTCCTTTAGGCACAGTATTGTTTTGGGTGCTTTTATTATCTTGGGCATTCAAACATATGGAGCAGCTGTGTGCAGTATATGAGTCGTGCAAAGTAGAGCTGCTTGTATAGGTGGTGTATTAAGGGTGATGCCTTGGATGTATATATCCAGATCAGCTGTAGGGGAAGACTGTTTCTAAGGTTTGTTGGATCTGCTTCCCAAACACAATTTATCCATAGTAGCCACTTCCTGGACACCAAGAGGCCTATACAATTACAAGAGAGTCATGCCCTGTATACTTTGCATATGGAATGCACAGTTTTGTTATATGGGAAATCCTGTAGTTTGGCAACCATACAACTGGCTGATGGGTTTTGGGAACACTGTCAAGTCTGGGTCTTAGCCCCAGAGGCCTAAGCTTTAAAATGGTACGTAAGTCCTCAGTTCCCTTGTGTAGCTTCTGCAGCCCACTTAATCTCCATTTTACTCACCATTATTCCAGAATTTCTGTAGCAATACTGCAGTTGAAACAGCTTTGTAAGATTCAGGGGACTTTGGTTTCACTGTGACAGCTTATCTTTGTCAAGTGTGAGTTTTGTTTGCCAACATCAAAAGAACTTGTAACGTGGATTCTCAGGCACATTAGGAGCTTCTTTTTTTGCAAGAGATATTTCTATAGAGTGAACTAAATCAATAATGTGTTCAGCAATTGTGTGATAATTCTAAGGCAGAGAATTTTCAGAAATTTTACTTATTTAGGAGAGGTTTTGGCAGATGGTACAAGGTTGCAAAAATAGCTCATAGCTGTGCCAATATTCTTAATAATCTTTGTTTAAACTGATTCCTGGCTGAACTATAGCTCTAATGGATTAGTTTGCTGCATCTTTGTAGCTAGCTCTTTGTTATGTATCATATACTTAGATATCACACTCAGTGATACGTTCTAGGTCTTTTGCAAGTGTAACTCTTTAGCTGTCTTTTTCCTTTTGCTGTCAGATATGACAATTGTTAAGGAATGGTTCATTTCTTGTCTTAATTGGACCTATAATTTTTAGAAGAAAAAATATAAGACATCTATATGGACCCATAGAACTGATTCCAGTCCTTTTTTTTTTTCCATCCTACTTGGTGCTGAAACTTTCATGTTCTCATAATATATAAACAGATTGCTTCCTTTTCCATGCTGCAGGCAGTCCTTTCAATATCTCCATCTTTTCTTCCATTCTGATTTTATAAAACAGGCTTTTTTCAATCTTCTGAAAAGGATAATTCTCTTGTGCCTCATTTGCCTTTGCCACCCCCATGATAGCAGCTCAAATATTCTTGAGTGTATGGGTGAGAATTAGCTTTATGTACTGGCTGTTAAGTCCTTATATTCAGTCTCTGCAGGGCAGAAGAATTAGCATCTAGCAGCAATTCAGCCAATTAATAGTAGGCCTTAACTTCGTGTGAACAGCTGGAGCCATTCTTCACCCCCCCCCCCCCCTTGGCGGAAGTGAGCTGCTGCTGCCTTTGCCATGATTGCCTTTGAGTCCTTTTTGACCCTTTAAGATGTTAGGTATCTCTCAAACTGTGGGTCCTGTGGAGTCCTTCTGAGGTTAATTATGCATCTTTGTACTTATACACAGAAAGTTACTTCAGGGAAACAGTATATGCATTTTAGCTAGAAACAAGGCAGGAATTCAGAAACACATATGCATCCAGCTCTGCATTCAGTACTACAAAATGTTCCATGGATGACAAGTTCAGACTCCTTTTCTAACTGTTATTACATAGATTCAGTAATTTATAATTTTTTCTAGTGAAATAGTGAAAAAAATCTAAAATGATCTTAATTTCTTGATTTTATTACTATGTAAAGAAGCAAATTTAAGATTTAAATCCATTTCTAAAGACAGAAGAAAACCCAGTCTTTCCAGATAACTGGCAAGATAAAGATAAAAAATGAACAATGAAAGAAAAAATACATGGTTCTGCTACAGCTCATTTTCTTGATGATGTGAAACTGAAGCCTCAAACAACCCATTTATTAAGTCCACAAATCAAAAAGTAGTTATGTGACTTTTATTAGTTTCCCCCATATAGCTGTATTCAGTCTCTCAGGCTCTTAAAATGCTACTCTGCATGTTGGAGTACTATGATTGTGACAGAGAAAGATTTCATGAGAACTATCACTGTAAATAACTAATGCTGGGTGCGGGTGTTTGTTCTTCTGTGGACACTTCCTTCTGTGACGTTTATATTTTGTGGAAGTCTTTATTGTTAGAAAATCCCGAAAAGTATTAATGACAATTAGAACTAACAATGGCTGGCGTGTCAGCTTGTAACTTCAACTTGTTTGATTTCGGGTCTGTATAAACGCAAAGGATAATCTCATTTTTCTTTTTCCCATAATTTTAGCATGTTTCATGGGTTGTTCAGTTTGTCCCCTCCCCACCAGCAGTTTCTCACATTTGTATCACCAGTCCCTTTATTCTGCATCAGACTTTGGATCCATAATCATTTTTAGCTCATATGCCTATAAATGATACAGTGGATTGCCCCATGGTGTTCTATAACAAGGCTGTAATTTGATTAATATTTCCTCTGGTAGCAGTGCCAGCTTAAGCTTCTCCTTAAACTTATTTGTCTGAAAAAATAATCCAGCAAAATACAGTTGTTTTCAACCTGACTAAGTACCTGCATATGGCTTGCTGTGTGGCCACACAAGTGGTTGTCTTGGTTAATTGTATATTTTGTTTTATGCTTTTGTAGACTTTAGCAGTTTCTAGCTCTACCACTCCTGACAGCTTATTCCTGCTTTGCCTTTTCCCCTTTGGTGGAGTCAATTCACTTGTTTTTTGGGGTTGCACACTAAGGCAGATGAGAAAACTGATTACTTTTTTTTTTTAAATTACATTACTTTTCAGCTGTATCTGTTATTTGACCTGGCTTCTTATACAGCCTGCAAACAGATGTTACAGCAAAACTGAAAGCAGCACAGAAGCAAACACAGACATTTGGGAGCAAGAGCTGTATATGCTGGTGCTGCCTTCAGAAATGACATATGAATAACTATGCCTTACGTGGTTGCTGGGTTTGAAAGCCAAACCCCTTATCTACCTGAACAATTGTTCATTAGAAAAGCTGTTAAATTCTGCAGCAAGAGGAAAATAATTGTCTAAAGGATCTTTCCTCTCCTTACTACTTGTAATATACTTCTTTGATGTTTTTTAATGCTCAAAACAACCACCTAAGTGACTTATGAAGTCAGTTGATGAGCCCTGTGAATGGTAATGTGATTGCAATGAAGAAGAGTGAGTTTTATAGAAGCAATAATTTCTGAAAAGAATCCACCTAAAAATGTAAAATGGTTTTGATTTAAGTGAGTGATAAGGACTATATACATATACGATTATAATTAGGCAATTTGCATTCCAATTTAAGTGAACTTTAGGTGTTTGAAACAAAGAACAAGTCAGATCATCTGCTTTCAGGCACTGTGTAGCCTCTTTGGAAGCTTAAATTCAGTTAACATAGTTTCAGAGTGCACTGCATTCAATGTCTCAGTTTCAATGAATATTTGATATAAAAGTGTTTTGAAGCTTCTCTAAAGAGGCTTCTCTTCAACTTCTGAAGATACCATATGCAAAAATAAAAACAGTATTTCTTCTATTTACCCTGTTTTAATAAACTATAAGGATCATTTTTATTTCTTTTGGTGCCATATAATTCCCACTGATAGGCATTTATATGCAGCTGGAATAAATGAAGTGTGAATCTCTAAGTGTGGAGAAACCAACTACAGAGTTAAAAATTTTGCATGTCTCTTCTTTCATCAGACTCCTTCTTCAGCAAGAATTTTTTTTTTACATGAATAATCTGAAGAGCAGAATTGCACCCTAATACACTATAAACTCCTTCTGTCCCTGCCTTTGGCGCCAAATAAATTGTGATAAGATTGTCTTAGACCTGCCAGTTTATTTTTAAAATGATTGGTCTCTAAGTAGCAGTAAATAGAGACTAATCAAGATGGAGATTTTTAATCATCTTTTCATCTTTCAGTAGATTAAGCAAATATATCCATACTAAACTTGATCATTATCCAGAAATATTTAATTTATGAGCACACATGACTGAATTTTGAAATTGGGCCAAATATTGCAGTAATTGGTAGATAATCCTATATTTTTTGGTTTGTGAAAGCTTCTCTAGAGGCTATAAATTCTGTTTAGCTTATTTAATCACTATGCAGTTGTCTTTTAGAAACCTAGTAATTTCTAAATTATAACTGTACTGTGTACATATGCAAACATTCACACTGCACTGAAATGTTGAGATTGAGAATTGCATAAACTAAACAAGTGAAGTGAACTTTTTATATTTGTGATTTACATGTAGAAGTAAATCATTTTATATGCAAATGAATCTACTGAAAAAAATTAATGAGTTCCTAAAAATGTTTAGAAGCTTTTTAACTGTTATGTGCAAATACAACTTTACACAGTTATATTTTAATATATCTTTTAAACTATTATGTGTAAAATTTCCACTGCAATGAGTGATTAAAAGGTTGAAAGACCTTTGAAAACCTAATCCGTATATTGAACTTTGCTGTATTTACAGTTGCTGAAATTAACATATTCATACTACTATTTACCTGCCTTTGTGTCTTTGTCTTCTCCAACAGCCAGAAGAAATGTTTGGCAGAACTATCAGTCTATAGCTGAAGGTGTGATGCTTTGAATTTAGTGATTTGGATGTGGATTAAGGAGGACAGAGATCAAATCTAAGTATTTCACACTTGTATAAAGCTTCATCTGAGAGTCCTCAAGGACTGTTTTTTTTCCTTTTAAATGTCAGTCTCGTTTGTACAAATCATAAGAGCAATATAAGTTTGGTTAGCTGGCATTAACTCAAAAAGATCTCAGTCACAGACTTGTTAAAGTCAAGAAATGACCCTGCTATTACCTCTTTCCTCCCACCCCCCCCAAATAAAAGAAAAAAAGTCAACAGAATCCTCTGCCTTCAATTTACAGTTTGAGGTCATCAGGTGTGCTCCATTGGATCAGTGGGAACTTTTACAGTTAATAAGGAAATATCATCACAGCTTATGCTTCATATACTTTTTCACTGCAAGGTAATTTTGTAGTATTATCTGTTTTCCTAAAAGCTGAATGAAAAGTTAACTCTAAACATATCAGTCTAAATAAATTGAATGGCTAACCTCTGCAAACAGAAAAAATCTGTACTCCATTTTAGTCATGTGTCATCTTATTTCTTACAGGTATTTTGGAACTCAAGCACCTTGCCTCATAAATGCTTTTTCTTCTGGCATTTTCTGTGTTGAGATTCAGTTAAACCAACAGGAGTGCTCATGTGGATACCTCTGCCCAGATGTGATTATGCTTGTAAAGCTTTTTAGAAGTAGTAGATTAGTTAAAAAGAAAAGCTAAAAAAATCCAAAACCCTAAACAAAAGTGTCTGGAAACAGTCACTTGCCTTGTCAAAATCCCTGCCTTTGGGGAGTTTCTCAGGCCTCAATCAGGAGACAAACAGTGATGGCTGCTGCAGTGCTCTTGCTGTGCCCTTTCTTTCTCTCCATATCAAGATGGGTTCTGTAAAAAAAATAGAGTGTTTTAGAACATCTTTATCTGAAGAGACAGTCCAGGTCAGATAGCAAACCTTTAATTTGCCAAGAGCGTGCAAAACTAGTAAGTGGCAGCTTTTCCTGTCATCAGGAGAGACCATTTGTTCTTGGTTTTGCACACAGCCAGATATGTGCCTTATGCTGCTGAAACTTTCTCCCTTTCAGCACATCAGAGCCTGGTGGTGAAAAGTTCTATTTTAGAATGTAAGTGCTTATTTCCAGGCAACAAGGAAGCTGCCAACTAGGGAGCTGCAAGAGACAAGTTTAGAGATAAAGGTCCTTGTCTTATATCTGAGATAGCTTCAATACTGCAGCATTTAAACGGCATTTAACATTGTGTAAAAGTCCTTGGCATTGCTGGAGACTATATCTCTAAAGATGTCTATTCTGAAGCTGCAGTTACAACTGGAGTGGGTCAGTAAGAACGCTGGCAGCACATCCTTCTTGTTAGTTACTAAACAGAGAAAAACAACCATACTGACTTCAGAAAACATAAGTCATCTCAATAGGTCAAGGTGAAAGTTTGAGATTTGTGCTATTTTATTTAAAAATAGAATGCTTAGACTCATGCATGTGAATATTTTGCCCTTCATCAATTTCTCCTTGTTGTCAGGCAGCTCTAACAGCTTTTTATTCCCTGATTGCAGGCTTCACTGCCATAATATCACACAGTTGCTAATGGTATTGTGTTTTGCTCTATTACTGTAAAATGAAACACTGAAGTAAGTAAGGGAACTGTTGCGTACTCTGGACTTTGTGTTCAGGCCACTTATTCATGCCTGAACATGGAGTTCTAGACACAACTTTAGGATGGGGAGGTAGAACCAGGAGTCAGATACATAGAGAAAGATATGATCTAAGTGGTATGCTAAGAAAAAGATCTTTTCTGTGGCATTCTGAAGGGGTATGAATGAAGCAAAAATGCATTTGCTAAAGCCCAAGAAAAAGGTGTTCCAGTAATTTAGTTATAAACTGCAAAAAGTTGTGTTGAAAATTTTATCTAAAATCTATCCTGTAGCTGTACAGGAGAAAACATATGTTAGAGACATGTGATACCTAAATGTAGCCTGGATGTGAAGACATAGAATGAAGTGCAGGTTGAAGGTGGTCTCCAAGATGCAGACCTGAGTGACATTTATTATGTCAGGGCTTTGTCTAGTTGCTTCTTCAAAATCTCCAACCCTTCTGGACAACCTGTTCCACTGCCTGACTGACCTCACGGCTGAAAAGTTTTTCCTTATATCCTGTCTGAGCATCTCTTGTTACAGCTTATGCCAGTTGTCTGTCACCCTCCTACCATGCACCACTGTGAAGAGCCTGACTCTGTCTTCTTGATAACCTCCCAGTAGGTACTGGGGCACTGCTATTAGATCGCCTGAAGCCATCTCTTTTTCCAGGCTGAACAAGCCCAGTTCCCTCAGCCTGTCCTTCAGGCCATGACCAGCTTGGTGGCCCTCTGCTGAACTCACTTCAGTTTATCAATGTCTTTCCTGTATTGGAGCAGCCAAAACTGGACACAGTATCCCGATGCAGTCTAACAATCCTTTCCCTTGATATACTGACTGTTTGCCTGGTAATACAGGCCAGGATACTGTTGGACGTCTTTGCTCCAGGGCACATTGCTGGCTCATGTCTAGCTTGCTGTCTACCAAAACCTCCAGGTCCTTTTCAGCAGAGCTGCTTCCCAGCCAGTCAGTACCTAGTCTGTATTGTTACAAGGTGTGTTATTGCTTCCCAGATGCAGGACGTCGTATTTGTTCTTGTTGAATTTCATAAAATTCCTGTCAGCCCATTCTTCCAGCATGTCTAGGTGCCTCTGAATGGCAGCCTACTGTCAAGTATGTTGATTACCCCTCCCCTCTGAATTTTGTGTCATCTGCAACTTGGCAAGAGTGTACTTTGTCACCTCCTCCAGGTCACTGTTGAAGGTCCCAGTACCACATATCTAGTCATTTTATGACATAAGGCAATCAGGCTGATCAGCCATAATTTACCTTTGGTAAATGCATGCTGACGTGTTCCTAATCACCACCACCTTCCTGTGCCCAGAGATGCATTTGAGGAGGACTCACTCCATGATTTTTCTAGGGAACAAAGTGAGACTGAGCAGTGGTGGTTACCTAGGCTGACCTTTTGGCCTTTTTTGAAGATGGGTGCAACCTTGGCCTTTTTCTATTCATCAGTAATCTGTCCTTATTTCCATGACCTTTTAAAGATGATAGAGATTGGCCTTACAAAAACATTGATCAGTTCTTTCAGCCACTTTGGATGCAGCTTGTTGGGTCCCATGGACTTGTACGGGTGAAGTTCTCTCAAGCATTTCTGAAGGTATCAACTGTTTCCATAGAGAAGCATACCTAGCAGTTACACGTATTCCTAGATCTCTGTACATGTTGTTCCTTCCATTGAGAGTTGGTTGACATTTTCCACTTTAAGCAGTTCTGTCTCCTGTCCAAATACGATGCCAAATAACCGTTCAGGTCAGTGCAGAGTTTGTTTAGATAAAGCTCACTTCAATTATGTTGTTTCCTCTATGGAATCTTGCTGGAATTTGATGACTGTAATAAGAAAATCATCTGTGGTAATGGTCCTGGCAGCTGATGATTATGATGGAAGAATATAATTTTTAGATGCAAGTAACTCTCTGATTATCTTTTATTTACAGTGCTGTTAATAATAGCAGCAGATGACTCTGAATTTATAGATAGTGAAGACAATGGACATTCATAACTGTATTTCTAAATTGGATAAAAAAATTAATAAAACAAGACATGCCTTCCCAGTCTTGGTGCTCACTGTTTAAAAAAAAAGATTGTTTAGAATAAAATGTCATATTATAAAGCCGGAAGTATCATTAAGAATATAATGAATACACATTAAGTTAACATGCTACTCATATTTTAAACATCACATTGTTTTAGAAATACATCATTCTTGTCCCCTAAGCATGGAAATGAATGACAAACATTGATTTCAAGCTAACTAAAAAATTGCAATATATATCATATTTTGCAATAAAGCAAAGCCAGTGATACATAATAATGCTTTCAAACAAAAACTATTTTACTTGCAAGTCAGATCCGGAGGTACATTTTTCATTATGTTATTAGGAATGTGTGCCTTGATCTTAATTAGGCCTGAGAAAACTTGAACTGTTTTAAACATGAATGACATCTATTCTAGTTAGAATATGTATGCAACTTCTGTTTTTTTGTCATAATTCATAAATCTGGTTTAATTTATAAACTGTGAATGTACATTAGCTTCCCAATCTTTTGCTGATAATTTTTTAAGAAAATTTTATGCAAAGAGCACTAAAGTAAATTCCATGAAGGAATCCACACGTAGACAAAATATAATGATAGCACATTAGATTTGTATATGAGAGATCAATTTTGCCATTTTTAGGTCTTTCTGTTACCGCATCCAAAAGGTTGATGTAGTCTCCTGACAAAGACCACTTAGATGTTTTGTTTTTCCTGCTGCATATCTAGGCCTCTTTTCTTCCTAACTTCTTGATGGGTGTGACAGACTTTGTAGCTCTAGAGGTTGTGTAAGGCTATCATGCTGGCAAGTTGGAGTTTAGGTATTTATTCAGTGTGAACAGGTCAGTGTTATTAGATGGCACCATGTAGCCCCATCAGTACTACTGCTATTACTACTCTCTAGCAGTGGATCTTTTTGACTTAACATTTGTGTGGTTGAGAAAAGTGTTGCCTAGGCAAGCAATGGGTCTCATTTGGGCTCTGGTATTTGTTTATGCCACGGCACTCTCAGATACAATTGCATCTGCTTACTGAGAGGTTTTACTCCATTATGCTCCAGTGATAGTTTATGTTAGTCCAGTTGACAGCTCTGTCAAGTAACAGAGAGAAGCGTTCCCACAGATGGTGCTGATCCTCACCGGGAAAGATGTTGAACAGTTCTTCTTTACAGCTAAGACTAGTGTTGATTGTGCAAGAGCTTTTCCTCTGCTCCACCAAAATGGTTTTCAGACAGAAGGTTAGCATAAGCTGGCAGTAAGGCAGAGCACTGTGCATGTGGACTTTCAGTTATTCCTTTCTGTGCACATTATGCTGTCGTAGTCTACCCTGAATTACAGCTCCCACATATCACCTAACCTGGCTAAGGGCTCTTTGAAATTCCTTGCTGTCTTTTCAGATCCTGACTAACTAACTAGGCTAATGTTGTGTCACCTGTAATCTTGTGACCTTACTGTTCTTTTATCCTTTTCCAGATCTATAGTAAACATATTCATAGATTTTCTTGCTTTTCACAGAATCACAGAATCGCTGAGGTTGGAAGGGACCTCTGGAGATCATCTAGTCCAACCCCCCTGCTCAAGCAGGGTCACCTAGAGCATATTGCACAGGATTGCATCCAGGCGGGTTTTGAATATCTCCAGAGAAGGAGACTCCACCACCTCTCTGGGCAACCTGTTCCAGTGCTCTGTCACCCTCACAGTGAAAAAGTATTTCCTCATGTTCAGATGGAATTGTCTGTGTTTCAGTTTGTGCCCGTTGCCTCGCGTCTTGTCACTGGGCACCACTGAAAAGAGTCTGGCTCCATCCTCTTGACATCCTCCCTTCAGATACTTGTACACATTGATAAGATCTCCTCTCAGCCTTCTCTTCTCCAAGCTAAACAGGCCCAGTTCTCTCAGTCTTTCCTCATAAGAGAGATGCTCCAGTCCCCTAATCATCTTTGTAGCCCTTCGCTGGACTTGCTCCAGTAGTGCCACATCCCTCTTGTACTGGGGAGCCCAGAACTGGACACAGTACTCTAGATGTGGCCTCACCAGGGCTGAGTAGAGGGGGAGGATCACCTCCCTCGACCTGCTGGCAACACTCTTCCTGATGCAGCCCACGATACCATTGGCCTTCTTGGCCACAAGGGCACATTGCTGCCTCATGCTTAACTTGGTGTCCACCAGCACTCCCAGGTCCTTCTCGGCAGAGCTGCTTTCCAGCAGGTCAACCCCCAACCTGTACTGGTGCATGGGGTTATTCCTCCCCAGGTGCAGGACCCTGCACTTCCCTTTGTTGAACTTCATGAGGTTCCTCTCTGCCCACCTCTCCAGCCTGTCCAAGTCTCTCTGAACGGCAGCACAGCCCTCTGGTGTATCAGCCACTCCTCCCAGTTTGGTATTGTTGGCAAACTTGCTGAGGGTGCACTCTGTCCCTTCATCCAGGTCATTGATGAAGAAGTTGAACAAGACTGGAGCCGGTACTGACCCCTGGGGGACACCGCTAGCTTCAGGCCTCCAACTAGACTCTGCGCCACTGATCACAACTCTCTGAGCTCTGCCATTCAGCCACTTCTCAATCCACCTCACTGTCCACTCATCCAGCCCACACTTCCTGAGCTTGTCTATGAGGATGTTATGGGAGACAGTGTCGAAAGCCTTGCTGAAGTCAAGGTAGACAACATCCACTGCTCTCCCCTCATCTACCCAGCCAGTCATTCCATCAGAGAAGGCTATCAGATTGGTTAAGCATGATTTCCCCTTGGTGAAGCCATGCTGACTACTCCTGATCACCACCTTGTCCTCCACATGCTTGGAGATGGCCTCCAGGATGAGCTGCTCCATCACCTTTCCAGGGATGCAGATGAGGCTGACTGGCCTGTAGTTCTCTGGGTCCTCCTTCTTGTCCTTTTTGAAGACTGGGGTGACATTGGCTTTCTTCCAGTCTTCAGGCACCTCTCCTGTTCTCCGTGACCTTTCAAAGATGATGGAGAGTGGCTTAGCAATGACATCCGCCAGCTCCCTCAGCACTCGTGGGTGCATCCCATCGGGGCCCATG